>NW_008796078.1:4173841-4236486 GCF_000699145.1 Aptenodytes forsteri
TGTGGTGCTCAGTTGCCGACTGAGGTTAAACCACGACACTGTTGAATAGAAACCGTAACACTATTAATTTAGTGTAATACTAAGCCTCAGGAGCAAATGCTAAATAACATTTAGTAATGGGTTTTATAACAAATTTATGGAGCTCTTTATGTGTGCTTTTCACTCTTTTTCAATGCTAATGTTATTATACATTAGGACTCAGATGTTCCTCCTCATGATACAATAGCTATGGCAGTCTGCATACACAGACTCCAAATCACTTAATCTAATGCTTGTTGAAGACAATAGAAAGATTTCATGGGTGTTGTATCAGATTCTCTACAAAACTGGCTTAAAATGCTGATGCACCACTTTCGCATATGCCTCTATTCTTCAAGACGTACAATGTATTCTTGAATATGAATTAGTATTGTATGTGTATTCTATCCCTCCACACAAACAAAAAGGCAAAGATTTGTCAGTGCCTAAAGTAAAGTTTGTACTAGGTGTACAGAGAGTGAGGTGTTTCAGTTATATTTTAAGAAGTTCACTGGGCAAGTGGTCATAAATCATTATTCTATAAGGCAGGAGGAAAAACAATGTAAGGCAAGGCCTGATCAATGCTGTTGAAAGCAGTGGATTCAGTGGTCTCTGACTCAAGATTTTTTTCTGATTCTCTTGTAGCTGAGAGAAAGGTATTTCCGACTCCACAAGATATGCACGCACACTCATAGAAATTATGAAGCAAATGGGTATTCGAGCTTCCACTCTGCAAGTGGTTCTGGGGACACACTTGTGCACAATGTTCTTCTCAAGTCTGTGAGATCAGGAATGAAAAAGCAGAAGGCTTTTCTCCATGTGCATGCAACCACAACCTGTGGTCAGGATTTAAAAATAAAAAAGGATAATACTTCAAGTTAAAAGGCAGGGCCAAAAATGCTGGTAAGAGGGAATTTTCAGTTGGAAGTCCAGTCAATTAATTATTTATTAACTGGACAAAGCACTCGGTAAAACAGTAGCAGGAAGTTTTCTGCATTAGACGACCTAATGCATGAGGCCTTCCTCATGAGATTTCTGTGATGTGTTATGGATTGCTTTGTTTTAGTCTCCTAAGAACTAGGACTTGCAATTCTTACAGAACTGTTTTTTTGAAAACTGTAGGTCAAATATCTGTTTAACACATATGCCTTTGAGACTTCTCTAATGACAGGTTTGACATAATAGTATATAGTGATGGCATCAATAGTACTTCTTTTTAGAGTATTATTCTGCATTAACTTTTAATTTCCTCTGCCTGAATATATATGTGTCATATATATAAAAGACTTATGTGTCTTTTCCCATAAGTTATCAAAATTCATTGTTAGCTATACTTAAATATAACCTATCAGATTATTGTTTTAGTGCCTGTGACAAGAAAAGTGAGGTGCAACAACATTTATATTAATTTAAGTGTTATTTACCTTCTCATGGAAATGTCTTTGTACTATCCTTCATGGTGGAGTCTTTAAAATGGAATAATTTGTGCTGAAGGAAGCAGAGAAGGGAGAAAGCTGAAATCACTTTTTATATTCTCTAAGATCAATGCCAAATGCTCATCTAAGGTAGATGAGACTTCTATATTTATTTTATTGCTAGATCATCCACTTCGCTGGTCTACTGTTTGAACAAAGGTAAGTTTCTCAACCAGCAAATATCAGTTCTTTAATGGCTTTTTCATTTTTCAGGAGTATAGTTCACTAACTGCATTATAAATATGCAAATATTTATTACTTATTGGTTGTATTGGTTCATGAAAATATCAACTCCAGTGCAGATTTTAAAAATTTTCTAAATAATCAAAGGGTTTCAAGTGTTGCTGAACTATGTAATAGCATCAGGTATGTACGTTTTTGTCTGGGAAGGGGAGTTTTGTTCCAACTTTTCTGCTACATTGCAGCTCTGAGTTAGTAATTGATTCATCAAAATTAAGTTGCATGTTTACTTCCTAAAGGTAGTCTGTATCAGTCTGTCCAAAACGGAGGCAATAGGAGGGAGAAAAAGTTCATCTCTTAACGTGTCTATCACAGGAATCCAGCTTCATGAATGAGCCACGTAGTACTTAAGCATTGCCTCTAGCGCTTTTTTTTTCCTCGTTGTGGTTATCACCAAATTTATAGATAGCAAGAAAGGTTTTTGCTTCATCCAGCCCATTATCCCTGACAGGTCACATTTATTCTCTGAAGTATAGTTTCTATTGTTGCATTTTGTTTAGCACTGAAAGGTCTGTAATGGGCTGATCTACCTCCTCCTCTACTTGCTGCCTCCTGCCTCTGCTGCCGCTGCTTAGACCTTGTAGTCTCTCCCCTGACTTCACTGCAGTGTTTGTGGCACTTGCAAACAGATTTTTCAGCTCTGGTGTAGCAAATTAGCATGCTCTGTGTTAGTAATAGAAACAAAAACAAAAAAGAAAGTGAATTCAGACTTACTGCACTGTTGTTATGGCCCACAGGAAAAACTGTGATGCGTAGTAGATGCCTCTTCTTATTGGTGAATGTTTATCAATTTCTGTAAATGTTACCACTTGAAAACTGAGATACAACCATAGCCACGAGCAAGACCGTTTAGCAGGCTTTTGCAGCAAATATAAAGTCCATGCAGACATTTGAATATGACTTACTTTCAGTGTAATTTTTCAGAATAAGAGGAGCCAGTGGCAGTTTAATGTAAAACACAGAATTAGACTTGGCTCAGTGACCAGAACTCCGGATTTTGCTCTCCCAGTTGAAGGTTCAATTGCCGAAGCACGGAGAGCCACGCTCCTGCTCTTTGCTCCAACAAATCTGGAATATGTTCACGTATCACTGTTCCAATGGGAGGGTTGAAGAATGCTTCCATCCAAAATATAACCTACAAGTGTATGTCCTGTTGCCAGCCAGTGGGCTAGATCCCAACCCTGAGAGCCTTCCAGCTGGCCTGTTGCCTTTTCCTTGAAAAAGAGGGGCAACGGCCAAATGTCTGTGAATGATGAGAGTTGGAGGCTCACCTCCTCAGGGACGGAGGGGGTTCAGCTGGAGGCGCGTCCACACCTATTCATGTATGTGGCTCATTTTTTACAGTCACTGCCACATCAGTGAAGTCTGTAAAGAAGTGTTACATGACTGAGAGTCAGCCCATGTGGCTGAAGCGGTGGAAAACCTTTACTGTCAGTAGGGCGGTGAGTAGGGAGGGGAAAGGGAAAATTTGAGTCTCGGTACAAAAAAGAGAGTGGTGATTCAGAAGTGTAGGGACAAAGCGTAAGAAAGTGAATGTTGTAATCACCCTGAGTTTAACTATAACTACAAAACACTATAAAATAGTATGTTTACTTTTTCTCTTTTTCTGCAGCAAGATTAATGGAAAAAGTTTAAGCGTTTCTAAATCACATACTTGCCTCAGGAAAGTGAAATGGTAATGGTGTGTCTTTTCATAGCTATTTCGAATTGCTCATGTATGTGTTAGCTGATGTTGGCATAAGTAAATTGTTTCTCTGTGGTGTTTCATCTTCTTGGTTGTTTAGAATTCAGCTTAATTCTCAATTTGTCTGCTTTATGCAGGCATGTATATCAGCGTGAAACTATTCACACTCATTTTCTCCCTGTCTCCCAGACACACTTCCATATGTGGATTCACATTTAACTAATATACTCAGATAATTTCACGTACCCTGAAGCTGTATTGACTATGTTATCGATTTTGCACTGTCATTTAGAGTTAGGCTTAGTTTTTGTATGTCTGCTTACATCCATCTGTCAGGGATAATGCAATACGATAAGGATATACTGTCTGATTTACAGAGACATTTTAACAGAGTGAAGCTGTTAAGATATTTTCACGACCTAATTATTTTACTGCTGTTCATTCTGCTTTTTTCTTCTCTTAAACACTGCCTGTCTTTCTTGTTTTTATCTTTACTAAATGTTTTAATAAAATATCCATTTATGTTATTATATTGCCACTGAATTTGATATTCACCTGCTAAGAGCTCTCTAACAAAAGAGCTGTTCCCTTCCATTTTCATAAGTGTTGAGACCTTGTGTGGAAGTGGTAGTGGTTCCTACTTTCCAAGATTGTGTACACTTATAGTGGATATAACCAACTAAAACTGTATCATCAGCTTGGCATATTTCTTTAACTGTGTTGTATTTTCTTGGGATTGGAGTCAAGTTTAGATTTACAGCATGAAAACACAAGGTCCAATTACCTAAAAGGCTTAACGTTATCTGATTTCTTACGTTAACATTTTCCGTAGGCATTAGTGTCAACATTTGTTTCTGAAGTCAGTTGTTTCCCCATCTTCTTTTTTTCCTTTTATAGCTTGAACTATTGAAAGTTTCATGATACACCAAATCTCCTTTTCACTTTCATACCACTCCTTTATTCCGGGATAGCTTCTGACTTTCTCTTTGGGGTATCTGAGATGAAACAGTTAAAATATCATGCATACTCTGGATTATCAGTGAAAATCAACTACAGGAAAATCTTGACTGCTGAAAAGTATGAAGTGAGACCAGTTCAGAGCTGAAGTAGCAAGATTTGAAGCTTCAAAGAAAGGAGGAAAGATAGAGAGGGTCACTAACTGGAACAAGCTTAAATGATCTATGTCAGCATAGACAACTGAAGAACATGCCATAGATTGGAGTAGATAGAATCATAGAATAGTTTGGGTTGGAAGGGACCTCTAAAGGTCATCTAGTCCAACCCCCCTGCCGTGGGCAGGGACATCTTCAACTAGATCAGGTTGCTCAGAGCCCCATCCAACCTGACCTGGAATGTTGCCAGGGATGGGGCATCCACCACCTCTCTGGGCAACCTGTGCCAGTGTTTCACCACCCTCAACGCAAAAAATTTTCTTCCTTATATCTAGTCTATACCTACCCTCTTTTAGTTTAAAACCATTCCCCCTTGTCCTGTCACAACAGGCCCTGTTAAAAAGTTTGCTGCCATCTTTTTTATAAGCCCCCTTTAAGTACTGATAGGCTGCAATAAGGTCTCCCCAAAGCCTTCTCTTCTCTAGGCTGAACAACCCCAACTCTCTCAGCCTTTCTTCATGGATTGATACCGGGGGTTGCCCCAACCCAGGTGCAGGACCTTGTACCTGGCCTTGTTGACCCTCATGAGGTTCCCAGAGGCCCACTTCTCGAGCTTGTCCAGGTCCCTCTGGATGGCATCCCGTCCCTCTGGCGTATGGACCGCACCACTCAGCTTGGTGTCGTCTGCAAACTTGCTGAGGGTGCACTCGATCCCACTGTCTATGTCACTGATGAAGATATTAAACAGTACCGGTCCCAATACGGACCCCTGCGGGACGCCGCTCATCACCAAATATATAGATATAGAAGAAGCAGTTGTTTAGAAAGGATGAAGGGCCTATGGTCTCCCTAGGCCAACAGGAGGATTAAGGCGGGGAGGGGGGTATGGCATTGAATGTGCACTTCTGCAGGCTGCTTTGCAGCTTGCCTTATTTAAGGTATGGGTTATCCTCCAGATCCCAGCTAGCAAGTAACAACCAATGGATATCAGTTAATAGCGCATAAGTGCAGAGATGTTGCTAATCTGACACCTGAAACTTGCATCAGTTGCAGCCCATAATGAGGTTTTCCTTTCTTCTATATTTAATGTAAATGAACACTGTGTGACAAAGCAAAGAAATATGCCTTTCCTCGCTGGACTCAGCAAATCTATTGTATGGCAATTGAAGTTACAAGATTAAGCTCTTTACCTGTTTAAAATATTCACTGCAGCTCTATTCTTTGTATTGTGGGAATTGTGAGCTATGTGATTAACAGCCTTTTTTATTATTTAACCAAATGTCAAGAAGCAGGTGAAAATATTTGGGGAAAACACCGAAAGGTTACTCAGCAAAAAAAGTAAACGGAAGGGATATACTGAAGCTAGGTTAGAGATTAATGAGAATTTAGGTGTGTTCCAAATATTGCATAAATATTTCAGTCAGTTTTTGATAAGGATGCTGATCATGATTTGAGGCTAGTAGTAGGGACCACATGGGAACGATAATAGAACTTTTTCTATCTAAAGTGGGATCAAAATTTAGCTTGTATTCTGTACTGAAATCAGGAGGCCTGGATATTCTCTGCTGCAAAATAACGGCTCGTGAAATCATAAATCCACAAAACATAATTTTTAATGAATCTGTCAATGCAAATTTAATGACTGGAAAAAAGAAACATGGGCCCAATATGAAAACAAAATAGAGTTGAATGAGAATGCTCCGTCTCCATGACTTCAGTACTACAAAAAGTTATATTTTGATGGACGTGATGGTTAAACCTAAAGTAAAAGAGAGAGGAAAAAAAAAAGATACATTTGATCCCAATGTAGATTATGTCAGACTAATTCAATGTTCCCTTTTAATGATCCCTTTAGAAGAACAATAATAGGGTAATTGGTTTTTTATGATAGCAATATAGGAGACCTTATTTAGCCATTTTTTTATATAGTACCATATCTGATATAGCGTTAAAGTATAGGAGAGTACTATTTATTTAAGGTGGTGAATAATAGAAGAATTGAAAAGTGGATAAGGTACTTGGAGGAGGCCATAAAATGTTATTTTGGAAGTGGGAGTCAGTGGATTGGACAGAGGTTTAAAATAGTGGTTTTTTGTGAATCACTCAAGAAGACATTGCCAGATTTGATTTTGAAAGCAAATTTTTACCCACAACAATCCCAAACTAAGGAGGCCTTTTGAGGTGGTGTTGAGCAGCTGTACTTTTACTGCAAGCCGGTTTCTCATCCGTTCATTCCTGGACCTGCTGAAAAAAAAAAAGAAGAATGGGATCTTTGCTTTAAAGTCTCATGGTTTTGATGTTGTAATGCTCAGAAACAACATGTAACAACTCTTTTCACAGCGTGAGTCACTGTTTGCATTTCTCAATATGTATATTATCAAACATTTTGTGGCATTGGTTTAACATGAAATGTACTACAGGTTTTTAATCCAAAAATATTAATCAAATCTCTTGTTTATGTTTATTATCATATGAATATAAAATAAGCCATTGTACCGCCAGAAATATTTTGCAGTAAATGTATTGATTACGTAATTTCTGCAACTTCTTATAGCAAAGAAAACCTGTCTTCATTTTTGCCTGTTACCCACTAAAGATATTTTTCACAATATCTAGTCTGCTAATTAATGACAATACTAAAGGATGGGCATCTGATAATGAAAACTAATTTGCATAAGCTGCCTGCTGGAATGAAAAAGCATGTTCCTTTGCAAATCCACTATAAATCAGCATAAACTAAAAGATTAGGTTTCGATCTTCAAAGCCACCTAAGGGTTTTGTGGCTTTGAAAATCTCAGCCATAATGTGTACTGCTATAAATGAGAGCAAAACAATTCAAATGCATAACAGCATGGGGAGAAAAAATTAACATGTGTAAATAATTTAGAAATGAGGCTGTTCTTTGGAGGACTAGCTATATTAGCTTCATCATAATAGCTGTTCTCTTGAACATTGCCGGGAGCTGCTGCATTGCGCTAACAGTTCATCTGGACCCAAGAAATGCCTCTATAGTCTGATTTGCAGGCGTATCCTTTGGTAACATAAGAACTCTCCCGCATAAGGAGGTGGAAAGATGTGACTGCCTGTGGTGAGAAAAATATTTGTCTTCATTTCAGTCCCTACAGTATGAACATTTGGGAATCTGAAAGGGTCAGGGATGATAAATAGGAAATTTTCATCGGGGTTGTGGCTTAGAGTATACTCAGAAATAGTGGTTGTTATTGAGAGGCCTTCAAAATGGCTTTGGAGGTCTTTGTAATGTTCTTATATAAAGGCAAATGAGATCTTATTCAGATGCTCATACTTATTTTGTCTTTAATATAGCAGAAGAACTATCTTAAAAGAGCTGTGAGACAGGGGAAGAAATTTGTGGATCTTTGTCATACCCAGTAAGAAACAGAAATTAGAATATAGCAAAACTTGTTGCAATTTAGTCAACCCAGTTTCCATCTGTTTATGAAAGGTAGTATCTTCTTCCTTCCTCCTGTCTTTCTCCAGTAATAGATAAGAAGCAAACCTTTTACAACTGCTCACATGCCTGAAGTTAGAGTTGACTGACACATTCTTATTAAATTCTCATTTAATTTAATCTGCTGCCATTCATTCAGTCCTTTTAAAAATTCTTTTAAAGAATGTTGCAACTCTGTCTCCCAGAAAACCTGATTATAAGGAGCTGCTGCTGAATCTTTTCCACTTTTTCCCCAATACTTTTCTTTCAGAAAGATTTCATACTGCTTTCTGTTCTAAATGATTTTTTTCTGCGCAACTGTTTAACATTATTTAGTATGTATTAGCAACAGGGTACCAGTGCACAGCTCACCGTATATTGTTGGGAATTCTAAGATTTTTGGTAGTTTTTTTTATTGCTTCCGAAAGGGTGCTTGCAGTTGTTATATGTATAATGATCTATTAGTATCTGTTTAGCAACTACTATGAGTTTCTTCAGTTACAGACTGAAGTGTGACCTGAAGGAAGGGGATTGTTTTTTCTTTTCTGTTTCAAAGTACGTTTTTTCTCCACATTTTTCCAAGTAGCAGGTGGAAGAAAGGTGGGACAAAATGCCAGCTAGTGAGGAAAAATAGGTAAAAGCATGACGTGGTATTGCCTTCTCATCCATTCTTCCCTGGACCTGTCAAACATCATGCAAAACAGATGGCAGAGGCAGCACTGTGCCACGGGAGAGCTTCTGATCTCTGGTGCAGACTTTCATAGCAAAATTGTCCAATCACCTTGTGAGCAGGCAAAATGCCATAGCAACAGATGAGGAGGAGTGTGAGTAGCCATATATCATATCTGTTTGTTGAGCTGAGACTGTCCAAAGGGCTTTGGGTTCAAATAAACAGCTTGCCTGCACTTGGTGCAACAAAGGGGCAAGGAAAGAAAGTGATTCAAAGCTAAGTATATTCTTCCCAGTTCTTATGCTACACATTGACATTGGAAAAATGCTCTTTGATATAACTTAGAGCAGCATAAAAATAATTCTGTTAGCAACTGGATGTCATGGTAGATTGTCTCCCAAAATATAGCTCTGCTCTACTGTGTTGTCACACTACCTCTGATGTTCCCTTATGATGAAGCTGCAAGTAGGATGCTTAGGAGACCACCACAATGTGAACATTCACTTAAAAAGTCTGTGTTTGTCAAGCTTCTGGATTAATCTGTCAAGCTTTATTGTTCCTTGTGCAACAACCAGCAAAATAAGGTTCGGTTTCATAATCGAGATCCTTAGACTCTATTTCAGCGCATTTTAGTTAGTAATGCACAGTGGTATTTGAGATTCTGTGGACATCATCTTTTCCGTCACTAGATATGTTTTGTATTCCGGGCTTGTTGATAAGCATTTATGTTCAGTGCACAATGGGAGTGGGTCTTTAGCTTTGAATAGCCATACTCAAACAAGAGGAGAAATAAAGATATCTGCCTTACATGCCATGTATTTTTGTTTAATAAGACTTTCTCAGTGAAGAAAATGGAAAATTTAATGGCAATTTCCATAACAGTGCAGCTTTCAATCTCACTTTGGTTTTGCAACATAGTATTAAATATTTACATAAATGCTGTTCAGAAGCAAAGCACAAACAAATCCATATTGTCTTACTGTTTCTTCATATGGAATGAAATTTCTTATGGCACCCCGTTCTAAAATTTTCTCATGTCAGTCTAAGTACAACATTATTGAAAAAGCTTAAAGATTTTAAAGATTAAGCCTGTGCGGTTCAGTTGAAATGTAATTTATTTCAACAGAAATTGCTATGAATAAATCAGAGAATTAAATAGAATGTGCAAATGTTGCTATAAGCTTTTGAAGCATTTTATCAAAGGATATAATTTTAAATGAAATTATGAAAACTTACCAGGAGGATAAATCAGAGATCAAAAATAATATAACTTGAAAATCTTATTCATCTGAGAAAATTGTATTTACTCCTTTCAAAGACATAGTCACATAAGAATTTTTTAAGTAACAATTTTACTATTGAATTTCAGGGTTTTATTATGAGTCTTAGCACTTTACTTTTCAGCAACCAGCTTGTAGAATCAGCTAATTATTTTGATAATTTTATTTTTCAAAGAAAAGAAAGGAAATCACTCTCATTAAGAAAAATATTTATAAAATGCTGCTAAACCGTAAAAGAAAAAAACTCCTAGAATGAAAAAAACAAAAGTAACCCCCCCTCAAGTTTCACATGAATAATAATAACCTTTAATGTCTTGAAATGTATTATCTAAACATCTGGATTGCTAAATACACTAGCTATGGCAACTGCTATCAGAACTTGACAGCAAGGGAAAATCTCAAACTACATTTACTTTTTTCTTTTTTCCCTTTTTTTTCTTTCTTTGACAAAAGAATGGAGAAGTTCAGCCTAGTATACAAAGTAGCCTGAGAATCCCTGGGAAGCAGTGACACAAGAATGTAGATCCGTTCAAAATTTTGTTTACACTTTTGTACAGAAACAACTTTGTTTAATCTTCTGGAATTAATTCTCAAATTCTCAGATAACCTTTTTTTGTGCTGATTCAGTGAAGGATATAAATTATAGACAGTGATTCAACATATTGTTCTAAGGGTACTTTCTCCAGACTGTATGTTACTTGTGTTCCTTTTGTGTTCGTAGACAGGGAGATTTTTTATGAGGAAGCTTAATGCTGAGAATGCTGAATAAGAAATAAGTCCATCTTTTTTTATTTCTCTCCCCACTGTTTTTGAGCAGTTGCACTTCTGTTTTGCTCTAATTTCCCTGTACAGCTGAGATTTCATAAAGCGGTCCAGGCAGGTTGTGAATATTTGTCCAATAAGTTTGTTGAGTTTTAGTTAGAAACAAAATCCAACACCTTGACAGTAAAGTTTCAGACGAAACTTGTTTTATTATTACAAATAAGAATGTTCCAATGGAAAGCCTTTCTTTATTTCTAAACTGGTGAGTCTACATAGCAATACTGGGTCCTTTCCATTGCTTCCACTACTTTTTGTTAGCATGCTCCAAAAATTTCCAGTATCATTGTAGATTATTTTCCCTTCCTTTTTGAGGAATTTTATTAATCAGAAGCAGCTAGCAATCACCTTAGAATTTATTATCCCTCTTACTGACAGTGGGCTTCTGTGGTTTTAATATTGTATTTTAATTTTGTATGTAATTTCCCTAACTTGTTTTTTTAAAAAAACTGCATGATCATATAGATCAAGAGTTTTTTCTGTCTGGTTTTCAGAACTTGTAAAACAACACTTGTTACACACTATTAATCTCATATCACATGGTCAGCATAGCAATATACTCAAATGTGGCCTCTCGGTGCCGTGTGAATGATTTCTGGAATTTGTGGCTAGATTTCATTCAGCTGTTTAGAAGAAACTGAAACTGTAGAAAGGAAAAGAGAAAAGAAATCAGTCGGTAACTAGCTGAACAGTTGTTCTGCTTATTTTATTTTTTTAATTTATTTCTGTTACTGCGAGGCAATTCAGCATGAAAACATTGCGGCAAGTATCTCTCTTAAGAGTTAACAGCGTAAGGACAGGTAAAAACCTAAAATGCTTTCAAGCCCCTCCTCACCTGCCCTTCAAGCTCATTCTTTTGGCTGGCTGTTCTGAGCTGTAGAGGAGATTTCTCTGCCTCTTCATGTTCAGAGACAAATTCAGAGTTGAATTCACCAAATTGTTTCTTGCTTATCCCTTTTCTTTTTCCTGGGTATCCATGATTACTGGGTATAACAGTTTTTCTGAAGCTGCTGCTCTGATCCCATTGTCTTAGCAGCAAAAATCAGTGGTGAAGGAGGTCTCACAGGCTCCTCTCTGAATCTATAGATTTCTCTTTCGTGTTTCGACTGTTGCTTAACAGTCTGTAGACCCCTTGCTGTGAATGCAAGTGCTCCAGTTATCTGACCTTTTGACTGAGAATTTTATTGCTGACTTTTATTTTCTTTTTAAAGACTTGATCACTTCGGATGCAATTTTTTCAAGACACCTCATCACTGGTCCAACACTGCTTCCATTATACATAGGTAAAATAACAGATTAGGCATACTCAATACTGGGTATGTTTTAAAATCCTAGCCAAGAAATTTCTCTCCGCCCTTCTGTAATCAGGTCGTCCCAGTAAAACCTCATCTGTTCATCTCAAGAGTCCTTCACAGAAAACATTCTGTCAGCAAACATGCTCGATTCTGCCACAGGAGATTAAAGTTCATGAGAAGAGATGAAGTCTCTGCAATGGCCAGTCTCCAAATCACAATCATTCTGTCAGGAATAGAGCTAAGGTTTAGATATATTTAAGCCAGAAGTTGGATTAGAAGCAAGACCAGTCTGCAGATACTAATTAGCAATGTGGATATATTGTTATCAATTAGCCAATGATCATGTTTTGTACCATGGCCATTTGCGTACCTCCTCAGAAAAACTGCCCACAGCAGACATTCAGAAAAACGCATGAGGTTTTATAACTGAAGGAGATTTTTGTGTCTGGCCAAGCAAAAATGGATGAGAGCAACCGACGACAGTGCAATATTGACAAGACCCGGGTCTAACTATTGGGATGAGCATCTGGACTCTCATGTCTTTTAGGATTTTTACCCCTTTCCTTGAAGTGTTGTCAATTTATCCTTGAGTAGCAACAATATTGTAGATACTGGTAGCGTATCTTTAATGGTTATTGACAAAATGGTGAGGAAAGGGCAAGAGAGATTGCCCTACCCATGATTTTCCTGAATTTGATTTTGACCTAGATTGAAAAGGCTGCTGCTGTTGCGTATAGTTCTGATCCCTCTGAAGCAAATGGCAAAAGTTAGCCTACATACTCTCCTACAAACTCCGGTAAGTGCACTCTGTTGTCAGCTACAGTCATTCAGTTTAAATGGATAATGGTCTGGACCTGGGGTGAGGGGGCTTTTTGTGTCAACACTTGAAAGTGGGCATTTCTCAGGTTCAGTACCAGTGCACGTGCACTATTGTCAAATATAAACGTTCATTTGCAGTAAAATTTGTTTTAAATTATTGGGTGATTAACATTCTGGTTTGTTTTACTGTAAATTGAGATTTTTCTTGTCTCATAAATTCCGTATGGATTTTTTAGAGAAGGTTTGTAAGTATGCGGTGTGTAATGCAATAAATAAATTCTTATTTGTGGGCAATATAACGCTAATTCCTTGATTATAGGTTGTCTGGAGTGGGCTGCCAAAGTATTCTGGTTTTGGAGGAAGCAACTAAATGTCTCTACTTGACCTTGGTTGCCAAAATGATGGGTCATGAAAGCTAACCCAATGCATTTTGAGGATGGATGCTTAAAAACCTAGAAATCTTTGGGGTATTCAGATATGGGTTCCCTTTTCTCAGCCTCTGTGGAGCATGCCAAGTGTGCTGAATTAGGCAAAGGGAAAAATTCTGACAGGCAAACAGTATAAAAATGGAGCAGATGGCTTGTTTCTAAAATAGGTGAACATTGTCAGTCAATCATCATCTGCAAACAGCAGCACTTGAGATATTATAATAAGCTAAAGGAGTAAGGTGGAAGTATTGATGAATGATTATTTCATCATTTAGTTGTTAAAAGTGAAATGGGCTTCAGGTTTATGTCAGGGAGGGAGAAACAATCCTTATCTTAGGATGCAAATATGTCTTTTTTATTAATTTGTAAAGCAGTTAACACAAACGTATGGATACAGCAATGTACCATTGTTTCTTGGGGAAAAAAAAAAAGATATTTTTGATAGCTTTAGAATTTAATAGAGTTTTTGGTTAAATTTTCCTGGGAGAAGACAATGGAAAGTCATCTCTACCTCACTCATTTTTTAAATATATACATCTTTTCTAATATTCTTCGTTCTAAAAGACTTTAATGTTGAGTCACTTGAAGAAAGGAATGAGTACAAAATTCATGAAAAGGAGAGGAATTTTTTTGTGTCCAAAAGTCTTTTCAGTTAGATCAAGTATATTGAAAGCAAACCTGTAAGGGAATGGCTATATTCAGTTTGATACAATTTTGATTAATCTAAAAGATTTTTTTTCTTACTGCCTTCTATGGGAGTGAGAGACTGTGGAGAAGTGAGAAATGACAACGCCAGTAGAGTTTACATGTGGGTCCACATTTAACAGACTTGGCAAGCATAAAGAGAAATACTTGCCCGAGTACTCTGCTAAGAGAGACCCTTAGTTCCCATCCCTGAGATCGATATGTGCTGTAGTCGCTTAAAAAATGCTTTGAAATCCCACTGCAAATGGAAATTGATTACAACATCTGTAACTGATTTGGATCTCCCTGTATATTCAAGACATCTTTTTTGGTGTATTTTTTCTGGTAAGGTAATGTAGGTCAATGTTTTAGTTAATTCACAGTGTGTGTGAGCTCTGAACCTCAATTTAGAAGGGAACAGCAATCGGCAACCTCATTTAGTTGTGGATCCTTTAAAACGCCGGTTTTGGAAGGGGATTGTGAAGTAATAGAAAAAAAATAGGTAAAATATATGTTGGTATTATTCACCATTTTAGTACATGTACTACATACATTTATCTAAATATGAAATTGTGTTGTTAGAAGTAGCAGGTCCACAGGTACAGTGAATTTGAATGCAAATAGTGATATCTTGATAGCATAATTTTGCAGGTGTAGTTCATTCCCAGTAGGTGTCCTGTCAGAATTTTATGTAGCAATGTAATACTGAATCATCTGTATTAGTGGTAGGTGGTATTCTTGTCCAGGTGCATCAGTGCCAAGAACGCGCCTCCCTTCCCACCCTGCCACAGTCCTGCTTTTCCAGGCTTGTCTTCCCTTCCCCTCTGTCACTTCTGCTCTCATTTTACTTTTCCCTTGGTCAAGGCCCTGCCCCTTGGAGCAGCAAAATTAAATTGTTCAGAAGACTTGAATCACCTTAGATTGAATCAAAATGTCCTAACCTAACTGTATAGAGGAAGGCTGACCTCTCTGTACAATAGCACTATTTTATCTTAAAGTTATTTGTCTTACTTCTGCAGATGTTATAAGTTACTGATTAAAGCTCAATGATTCTCAAGCCAATCT
This sequence comes from Aptenodytes forsteri, assembly GCF_000699145.1. Classification (NCBI taxonomy): domain Eukaryota; kingdom Metazoa; phylum Chordata; class Aves; order Sphenisciformes; family Spheniscidae; genus Aptenodytes; species Aptenodytes forsteri. The sequence continues at coordinate 4,188,879 of NW_008796078.1, forward strand.
TGGGACTGTCTAATCTTATTTTTCCTCTTATCCATATTTCAAACTTCTGGCATTTTATCTAGCTATATTGAAAATGTAAAGTTTGTTCTCAGGTTTCTAAGTTTTATTTCCTGCTCAGTTGTGAATATGTCTTTGTTGTTTGTTGTTTGGACTGTCTTGCTGATTAAAGAGCATTTCTTTGCATAATTTGTCTCTGAAATCCGTTTCATTTTCGGTGCATTAACCAATAGCATATGTACAGCATTTGAAAAAATAAATACAACTGACTAGCTGCCCAGATAAAAGAAAAGTAGTATGCTTTGATTGCATTTATGCCACTTTTCCTCAATATGTATAATGACTAAGGGATTTTTTTTTTTTGCAGAAAATGTCATATACATATTAGAGAATTGTGAACTTGTTAATGTATGCAAAACAGAAACTTTATTCTAAAAGCTATACTCGTCATTGAAAAGAGGGTATGCCTCATTATTTGTAAATAGTACATGACGGATCGACATTTTCTTAACAACTTTGTACTTCATGAACTGTGAATGGGGTTCAGCCCAAGCACTAGTGACAGAAATATGCAGGTATAATGCTAAATAATTTAGGATAGTTTGAAAAATAAGAGTATTGTCATGGGCAACCTGTGAATAGAACAAAGTACTGAATTAAAAAAATAGATAACTTCCTAGAAATTATTTCAGTTATTTTTAGTGTTAGGCCAAGTTTGATTTGTACATATATGTGACTTAATGGAATGGCTCAGGTGCTTAATATTAAGCATAAGATTAAGTGCTTCACTGGATCAAGACCCTGTTTGATAGTACCTTGTCCTCTGGGCTATGCTAATCCATTTTCTGGCTGATTACAGTGGCCTATAAGGAGTGTGAAATTGCTTTCCATTGGAATTTTCTCCCTGTGATAGCGATGTGTGCATCTTTTGAAGGTTATCTGCCCAGGATTCATCATCTGCGGTGCAGTGAAATTCTCCTGCCCATATTTCTTTCATGAACCTCGATTTATACATTTTAGCTCTATTCAGAGCTGAATAGAAGCAGTAGTTTTCTGTCTCATTTCTTGAGTTCTTGAAACTACTTTTCAAGCTGGGACATGTTTTGAGGGGTTTCTGCCAAATCAGCTGTTACACAGCGGTTGTAGGAGTCTGCTGGAACTTCTGTTGTTAGTGGCATAATTACAACGGGTTTATCTTTGAAACCTGTTAGTTGAGGGGATGCAATGAGTTAATTTCTTTATTATCTTACTGAGTTCCTGTAAAAGAAATTATCGTTGAAGCCTCATATCTGAAAGGGGTTTACTTATCCTGCCCAGGAAACTTCACCATTATCATCTTTGTCGCAGGCTGTGCCAGACTGCTTAACAGACTGAGGAAAGGAAGGGTAAAGGCACACCACCCCCCCAAGCCCTGTCCGTTTTTCTGATACATGAAATACTAACTCAGGTGGTTCTGTTCTCCTTGGCACAGCAGCCCTTTCACAAATGTGCCAGATGATTTTGCAAAGCATGCTGCTGCCCTTGCAGAGGGAGAGTCAGGACCCAGAGACTTGTCGGTCTATACTCTGCACCTGTGGCTAGGGAAAAAAAAGTTTCTCCCCTTGTGTCTTGGAGGAGTCATGAGCTGGTCAGAAAGGGAATTATTTTGAGAAAGAAGTTGCATTTCTAAATGTCCTTACAGGAGGTTCATCTGTGTGCATGTTGGCTTTTACATTTTATGAATGATGATTGATAGAGTCGTAATTCAGCATTAACCTCTAGCCATATTACTGGGTCAAATTAAGGAAGCCTGTGAGAAAAGGCACTTATTCAGCCCAGTTGTTTGCATTTGGACACTATCACGACCGTCAGTTGGTGGCCTGTCTTTGTAATTAGGAAAAATCGGATGTATGCCCTTCTACTGTATATTTCTGGCTTAAGATGTTTATTTTTCTTAGCAAGAGGAATTCTCCTACAAGGGGAATGAATGGTCTGCAGAGGGATGAGGAAGCAGCTGGAGGAGTGTTTTTTCCTCCAGCTGGCCTGCTTGCTGGAGAACAGGAATGGGGCTTACTAATTCCAGTCTGACTAGCTCTTTGAAATGAGCAGACGAACCCATGAGTTCAGCACATGGTGCAGAGGACCTACCTAATGCTTGAAAACCTTCATTCCCTGCAGATTGTGTTGAAGAACAGTTGAACTTCAGTATTCCGTAACTGTAGCTGAATCCTAAATGGCACCACATTAGAGGTCCAGTCTCAAGTGATCTAAATCTTTCACAGTCATTAGCTTTCTGGCACTTGTGTCGAAATGCAAAGTATTATGTACTACCAAGAACATGAGTCTGTACATCTGCAGAGAAAACGGCACGTTTGGATTTCCATCCAATCTACTTGAGACTTTTCATTTTCAAATAATATGATTCTTTAGAACAGATTATTCTTAATTCTGCCTTCTTGCACAGCTTTGTAACCTTCCAAGTTTTCTTATAGGAGAAAATACATCTTTAGTTTTAGATTCCCATTTTGCCTTTTATACCTCTCATTCTCTGCTCACAAACTCAGTCAAACATGCTAGACAGCATCAGCTGTCTCCTAGGGATCAAAAACTCTTTCTCAGTGCTCAGTAGATCAGCTGCAGACCAAGAATAACAGGAAATACATTATTTATGTGCTCCATTCCTTCTGAGCTGGCAGCTCCAGAATTCTGGGAGGTGTAAACCATATTGAATTTTCCACATCTCAATGTAAATTGCAACACGCTCTTATTAAACATTCTGGAAGTCCTGAAAATATTTCTGTTACTGGATCATCTCCATCTTTTTCTCTATTCTCTCTCCTTTCTTCTCCTTCTTTTGCTCTGTTCTAAATAAAGTTTTTATGCTATTCTGCAGAAACTGAAGTTGATAAATGTTTATTCTTCATAACATTTGCTTTATGATTGTCCCCATTCCTGTCCTCAGTAAAAAAAAAAAAAAGAAAAAGGCAAAAAAGTTTCACACTGTGAAGACCTGAGATGTCCCTAGGACAATCCTTACAAAACTGCTGGATAAATTTGGCCCAAGTGTACTTGACCAGATCTGCTCATGATGGCCATGAGATAGAGCGCTCTTTGCAGACGTATTGACTGGAGGAATGTGTGTACAAAAATATTTTGACTTGTACTATCCACATAAGTCATAAAAACAGAAGAAAACCTCCATAGCTGTCTGCAATATTTATTTCACTTGTTCAATTCAGCCTGAGCTGCTTAGTCTTTTATAATAAACAGAGTAAACACACTGGCAGCACAGTTGCCCTCCTTGTGAAAGGCCAGTGAAGAGCCTGCATACAGCTTCAGGCATATTCAAGCCTTGTTTTACTTTTAAAAATAGCAACTAGACAGAGTTTCTAGCTGCTGCATATTCAGACTGAATAGATTACCCCGTACACCTGTAATCACATGCCCTCTAACCTGATGGGTGGCGTGATTTGTTTAAGCACATTGGCGAAGGGTCAGATTATATTGTGGGAGAAGAGTTGAAGCAATTTCTGACATAATTCCAGCATGAGACATGAAATATATTTCAGGAAGAACATTTTCTGTCAACGGTTGGATCAATTTCTACAGTGGCGTAAGGAAAGCATGTTTGGTTTTCAAGTTTTAATTAACATTCCAGTGATCTTGATGGGTTTATTGTGCAGTTCAACTCTGCCTCTCACAAATCGCATGTTTGTAAAACAGGCTGCTGCTTTTCTGTGCAATGCAAGAAGAAGAAAAGGCCTTATCTGCCAGGCACAGAGCGAGCTGCTTCTTGCCCTCTTTAAAAATCTTTTCGGGGTACGGCAGTCAAAGAGTAGAGGTGATATGCAAGCCAGGTCTCTAGCCGCTCAACTTTTGTGTTATGCTTTCTGGGTTTTTAAAACAATGGCAAGACTAATCTGACCTTTTAAATATAAAAGCATATTTCTAGTTCTCTGCTCTGTAGAGGCAGTCCTCAGCATATAAATTTTATGTAGATGTTTTCTCTCTTGCGCTCTCCTTTTTTTTTCCTTCCTTGTTCTTCTACTTTTATTTTCTCCTTCGCCTGATCTATGTCCTTTCTCTCTGCTGTGTTATACTTTCTCGTATGTTCTTTTTGTCTGTCTTTTACTAACTGCAAGATATTATCTCCCTCTATATAGAGACCGATTTGATGTATTTTACATCAAAAGCAAGTGCCGTTTGAACAAACACCATTGTGTTAATAAAAAGACTCTTTCTTCCTAATCAATATGATGAATCCTTGCTATCGTCTGGCTTTTAAACCACAGTAATAAAGCCATAGTGTTTAATGGTTATGTCCAAATTAGCAATACTGTGATTTACCTAAATCTTTTTAGCTACTCTGGTAATATCTGTATAATACAATACAAGAACATCCATATACCGGCTTAGTTTATGCTATGTGATTAAATAGTAAAGTATAGATTTCATATATGTGGCATCATTCTACATCTTTATTAATCTTTAATTAATAAAGTAATATTCTTTATTCATTAGAAATTAAATAAAAAGGACAAATGTGTCTTTCACTACCTGTTGCAATAAAAAGATGAAATATTGTGTCATTATTAATGTATTCTTTATATGCATTTTTAATTACTTACATCAATAATAATGGATAAAACTAAGCTTAGATAAAGCAACAGAAAATGCGTCTTTATTTTATATAGACAAACCAATTTCAAGCATTGCAAAGGGTTCTGTAAGACTTTTTTCGGTAATGTTCTGTTGACAGTAAATTCTGCGTTTCTGTGTGTTAGAATATGTATAGTGTTAAGAACTGATACTGGTGCTGTAAGCCGTATTTTAATAATGGTCTCAGTTAAATTATATTTACCTGTGTTATTGCTCTGAAGTACAATGGCTAAATGCCCTTTCTCTCCCAGTGTATCCATTTACTAATTTACTCTGCTTCCTCAGCTACAATACTAAGCACCTTTTGTTTAAGTTCCATGTATTCCCGAGGGTAGTTGGGAAAGGGAACCCTTGGGGCTTTTTGCTTTTATTTAATACTTACCTATATTTGAGTGTGTATGTAGCTGTAGATGTCAATCTACGTATTGTATTTATATAATTATAAAGATTGTGTATACTTTACATTATATATCACCTGAAAAATCTTTCAGCTGTGGGATAATCAATTAGATGTATTTCAGGATTAGTACTTTGGATTTAGGTACTTCAATAGGACATGGGCCAGTATTTGTTTAGTGAAGATGAAATTTCTACTGGGTAGTAAAACTTCAATGAAGTATAGTTCCTTCAAAAAAATAAACTTCAGAAATAAACTCATTTCAAATTCAAAGGCAATAGCTTCCATCAGAGTTGTTTCTACCACAAGGGAGATGAGAAGGACATCAGAGATTAGTGTCGTAGTCTTATTAGAAGGAGATCTCTGCAAAAAATATAAACACTAAATAACTAAAGCTGCTTTCTTGAAAGCAATTTAAGCCAATTGGATATGGACAGTCCTCTTCAGGAGTATCACATCAACTTCTTCATTTGCGATTAGGTTAGCATTGTGCCTCCCTTCTGACCAGGATTACCTGACAGGAAAAAAATCAAGTTTCTCAGTGTGATCCACTCATATGTCACCGGGATAAAAAGTAAATCTTGAAGAATATCATAATATGGGTAAAATGTTTTTTGTGAAGAGATAATTGAACATTTCCATTTCACTGGAAATACTCCTATTCTAAAAGTTTTTCCATTCCTCCATTGGTCAAAAAATCCAAACATCCATATCTTCAGTGAAATAGAAAATTCAAGAAACCTTGGTGCTGTAACACTGAAATGTTTTCCCTGAGCTTTTAATGTAATGTTTTCTCTCCCCTATGAAAAACATTGAAAAATATATGTCCTTTTTTTCTGAAATGAAATGCTTTGTTCCATTTGACACTGAGCAGCAAACCACTTCATTTGTGTTGTGCCGTTATTGCTTCATGTTGGTTCACGTGCCTGTTTTACCACAAATGCAAAGATATTTGGCCAAAGTATACGTGTCCCAGCCTACCAATACTTTGGAAGAAAGCCATAATTTGTCAGCATGCCCTAATTGACAATTAAGCCCGTAGGCATCTGAGCTACTGGCAGATTAATGTCACACTGGTGCACAAAAAAAGAATCTTGATTTCAACAAAGCATTTTCAATTGGCTTGATTCAGCCTATAAAGCACAGTTTAGCTACATTCTTCCTCTCTTCCTCATGGTTTAAAGTTTTGGAAATTTTTAAGAAACAACATAGCTGAATATTGAGAGAGAATTCCTCTCTGTCTTGTAATTTTTTCCTCTGTCTTTTATTCAGCACCACTGGAGATAAAATGGAAGACAGAAGCATTCTCTGGATACGATTTTCAATCAATTCTTTTATCCTAGCTTTTCTTAGGAACAATTTTCTGTCCCAATACATTAACACATTTAAGACCTCACAGGGCAGGAAATCCTTGGATTAAATCTTAATTCCACTGAAGTCAGTGAGAGTTTTTCCCTTATTGACTTTTGTGGGACTAGGATTTTGCACCTCCGGTACCTGTGCAGAACAAGAACCCATTATCTTGTTGGAAGGCCAGGACAGGGGCATTTGCCTCTGTCCTCTTTCTCAAGCTTGTTTCAGTCAGAAGTTTCTTTTTTTCTCTCATACAGTCAATGTTATGTAAAAGCCATATTATTTTAATCTTGATTTTTAGAATGTCATTCATACTGAGCATCAATAAGTACATTTCCTTGGTTTAAGATATATTCTTCCATCTGGAAAATTGTAATATACTCTTGATTTACATTTTCTTATGAAAGGATGTCTTTCCCAGCTGCATGCTATCATCACAGAATTTCTAGATGCAGACCATTGCACCAAAACGAAAGTGCTGACATCTACTGCTAGTTTTCAAGGCCAATTTTTAGATAAAAATCAAAGAAAGAAGCATGAAACAATTTCATTTTGGAAAGTTCTTTTAAAGTTTCTACATGAAAAAAGCTTTGATTATCAAAAAAGCTTAGATTACTTGCACCAGAAGGTGTATGACCTGAGGGGTTTTTTTTCCTCCTGTATGTGTCTTACTATGAGTATTAATATAATTTAGAGGAACAATCCCTATGGGTCATAAATTTAAAAAATATATAATCAAATATGAAACTCGATTCTTTTTTTCTGTATTGATATAATTTTTAATTGACCCATTTTTCTTTCTCAAATGATTTTTCCTTTTTCCTTCGATTTTACAGTTTTCGATAGAAAATATTTTAATATTTTTTCATTCACAGAAACATTTTTTAATAAAACCAATATTGTTGATAAAAAAGTTCCCTAACTTGCATAATCAGTGTAAAATGCATATCCTTAAAGATCTGCATCATTGAGCTCCACCTCTCTGAAATACCACCTCATCATATATCCTGTCAGGGAGTTCACACTGGAAAAAATTGGATAAAACTATATTTGCGGAATAAATACATTTTTAATAGGCTGGTTTTTTAAAGTAAAAAAGCCCTTGTTCTAGCCTTGGTTAACCATTTGGATTTAAGTAATGGAAACTTTCCACATTACCATTGCTGTCCCTTTTATAAATGGCAAGAGAGCCAAGAGAATAATCAGAACCACAGGGTGTCATCTGTAGCGAAAAGAAAATATTTCAATTTTAGTACAGAGACATTGATGTAGATTGTTGTTTATCAGGAAAACACATGAAGTCCACCTTTCCACAAAGGATTGCCTACAGGGCTAAAAATGTAAAGGTTTTTCAGTAAATTGCAGCTGCTGTTGAGTGCTTTATTGACTCCTGCTTCTTGGGTATCAGTGTAGAAGTTCTGTGGATTTGCGAAACACCGGTGTTGTTCTGAAAGAGGAAAACCATCAAACTTGCCCACAGATTTACAGAGGATGAATGTGTTCAGTTCCTAGGATGAGACAGGCAACAGACAAAAGCAACATAACAATGCTTTAAACTAAACTCAGCTGTTTCAAGCAGTTTCCTTTTATCCTTAAATGAAGGGATTCTCTAACGAAAAGCGACAGAGAGAATATGGATAAAAGACCAAGTACTCTGTTGTTTTCAATGAGACGCATTTCCAATGTGTCTTATAAAAGAAAACCAAGGTACAAATAAATAGGCACCATAACAGCAGGGTGAGCGTGTGTCTATGTGTTGGAGGAATCTTACAACAGGAGATCTTGGGCTATTCATAGCTGCAAAAATTTGTATGTGGAGATAGACTTCATCAGTTACAGATTCTTACCTAAACAAGCCGTGCAAACAAGCTGGAACCATGTAAACCCAGAATTACTCTCTCTAAATCTCTGCAATGACGTTGTTCGTGGTGGTATTGGAGATATTTACAGTCCTAAAGTACTTGCAGTATCGAGGACTCTCTTATCTAAGGCAGATCTTGTCCAATATCCCACTGAAGTACTAACTAATCCTCTGGAAGAATGTTTCTTTGGTTCCTAAACTCTTCTCACTCTCCCCAGTATAGAAATAGACAGCAAATCACATTCAGAAATAGCAGTGTAAGCCTTACAGACAGAAAATTTTGTATGTATCTAATTATTTTAATTAAAGCTGGCGTTGGGGGAGGGGGCGAATAGACGCAGGACCAAGAAGGAAATGGAGTCAGGAAGGCAGGGGGGACATTACACTTGTTCAGCTGAAGACTAAAGCAGGCATTCACATCCTGCTTGAAAACCCACTGCAGTCGTAAGTGTCTATCAAATGACTTGAGTAAGCTTTAACGCTGTAGTATGCTTCATTTGCTGGCAAGCGTCCAAGCTATATATTTACATATTCTGCAAAAATAGAGCTTAAGCTGTCCTGTAGGGCAATCTAGATAGGGAGGTTATTGTTGTCGCTTCAAAAAAAACAGTTGAAAGACTGAAATGAAAATGGTCCTCAGCCATATAAAATTTAAACTATTAAGTCCTGCAATAGTAATTCAAGTAATTCTATTACGTGCATCAAGCTTTCTGATAGGCAATATTAGTGGAAATACCTTTCTCATCAAAACCACATTCAGTTATAGCAGAAGCGAGAGAGAAAAGAAAGCTTTGTATAAAGTTGTCATTGGAGTTGCCAATTTTATAGGCGCTCCCATTCTCCAGGAATGGGAGACATAATGACTAAATAAAATAAAACTAGTTGAGATGCCTGAAACAGAAAAGGTCCTTTTAGATTATTATGAGTTTAGACAATAATTGCTTCAGATGTACTGCTAAAACAGGACATACAGGCGTAAAGACAGAACTTATCATAATCATCATGTTCCGTAAGGGACTATTTTAATGGAAGTATAGCATGAGAGAGAAGAATATCCACTTCAAAAACCATCAATGCCAAATTAATCAAAATGATTAAAGCTAGATTAAAACCAGGAAGAAGTTTGGTTTCCTTAGTGCATAAAATGAGCTAACTTCAAGTCAAATACTTCTTTATGGTCTCTACTGCACATTTCTGTCATGATTTCTCTGCCTGCTCTTGGTGCAAGAATCCCAAAGACACCACCATACTCCAAAGGAGCATGGAAAAATAGTAATAATTAAAACCCTGTAACAGAGTTTTCTAGTGTGTATGCCTGTCCATGGCTGTGGAAGAAAAAAAAAATAGGCCTCTGTGACAGACATTATTTATAGGTTTGGGGTTTTGTCTTAATTTTTTATACTGCCTGACAAAAAGTGAATGAAGTCAGACACCTTAGAGACTGTGCTACAATGTATGTCACAAATGCTATTGTTTCTTGCTTTAGAAAGTAGAAATATTAGAAAATATTGAAGACACTTTAACTACGGTTCTGACAATAAAAGAGAAAGGGCAGTGGCTGTCCTTGCATGCGGAATTTTCTCTTCCCTGACTCAGCCAATGCACGTAAGTCGTCGTTTGACGGGTGCCTGCTGATGGCTACCCGTGCTGCCGACTTTAAAACCTGCTATGGGGATGGCTTGGAACAAAGCGAAGTTACTGATATTTGTTACCAGGCTTTTGTGGTGTGTTATGATTCGTCATAAGCATTATTATACTTAGACAACGGTATACATTAGTTATGCAATAACTCATACTTAGTTTAAAAATTCAGGCAAATTGAATTAAACATGTATACTCACACTAGGTATCTTCAGTGTGCGTTTAGCAAGGTGGTTTATTGTTTTGTCTTGTTTTTCTCTCCTCCTGTGCTAGGAACAGGTCTGAGCCCAGCTATTGCACACTGCAAATTCAGGCCTACTTAATTCATCTGATTTTTTTCCTCCATTTTTGTGCATAAAGCTGGAATAACGTTCTTTCCAAGGAATTGTAAACAAAGTTTCTTATTTATGGTAACAATAAAAATTTCAGATGTATACCTTACATTGAAAACTAAATACTTGATTTACGACATACTTTATGGTACTTTTGGAGTTTGCCACAGCAGTGAATACTACTGGCTTAGACACTTAGTGACACTTATTGCCTTTTGATGCGTGACAGGGGATTTGGGAAAAAAAAATAAAATTGATCTATAAAGATTTTGGTGGAAATAAATTGAAAGTACCTTGAGATTTTTTTTTAATCATTTTGGGGAGCCCAGTGGTTTGATGTAATCAAATAGAAAAAAAAAAAAATCGGTCATAAAAAATGTGGAAAGGGAAAAAGTAGCAAACAAAATTATGAATTGTCACATTTGTTCATCCGCTGTAACTGGTTGTGCAAGTACTAAATTTCAAACTGATCTTATCTCTTTGAAGATAGTAGGAACTTTAACTTGACTTCAGAAGATGCAGGATTGGGCTCTAAGTGTTAAATAAACACTATTTTATACAGAGTAGCAAATTCTCAGTCTAACAGGATAGATAGAAAAGTATATAAATTAAATTGCTCATGTAAAGCTATTCTATTTACATCCTAAACATGTTACAACAGTTTATATTTTGTTAGCCTTTTAAAATCTAACACCTCTGTGTAACGTACAATATTGTGTAAATCAAGTGGTGACCCACACAGTATAACGTATTTTAGTGTTGTTTAAACATTACGTCCAAGGTATAGTATAGAAAAGGGTTGTGAGCAAAATATTCCTCGGTCCCTGCAGTTGTCTTTGCACTTCAAAGAGCAGATGTTCAGTTTGTCTGATGAGCTGAGAAATATCACGGACTGCATTTGCAGAAAAATAATCTTGAAAAAAAGAACCTAAACTTTATGATATATATTAGGTGCTGTATCAATTTTTCATTTACCTATTCACAATTTTTATTACAAATTTTTTAATGCATGATAAGCAGTGCCAGAATAACACATGCAATCATGCAGTGGGAATTGGGTTTTTTATTACTGTGAACTGCTGACTTCTATTCATTTCCCTTCCATTTGAATCCCCTTCTCTAAAGGAAAAAGAAAAAGAAAGAAAGAAAAACAAAGAAAAAAGATACTTAGCACGGGCAATAAAAAGGATCTGGTAAAACTGAGGTGTGGTGCTTACAGATTTTATTGTGTCTTCAGGCAGAGGACTGAGCAAGTGAGTAATTTGCCCCGCACCAGCAGCACCTCCAGCAGCACCTCCAGCAGCACCTCCAGCAGCACCTCCAGCAGCCAGGGTTACTCCTTTGAGTCACCTAATGAGTCATGATTCCACTTCTGCTTCCATTGCTTGGGTGGGAGGGACAGGAATTTCCCCTGGCCTGTACCAGCAGCAAACAGGATCCAACTTCTGACAATAGAAGAGGGAGCAGAGTGACGTTTTCTGTTAATTCTCTGCTCTCTCTCCCCTCTGCTCTCTAGGACTAGTCAGTGTTTCCTTCCTTCAAGCCCAGAGTCAAGGCTGGGATATTCTGTGTGATATTGGTTCCTAACCGTATGGCCCAGCTTACTTGCCAAGGGATGAGACAATAAAGTTTAAAGGATAACATTTTATTTTATCCATCTTGGTTAGGAGTAATCATCATGGTAATAGTTTTGTGTTCTAGACGGCACTTTAATCTGAAAGGAGGTAATTTTCTGCATTGTTTACGTGGGGAAACTGAAGTATGGGCTGATGTGATTGCCAATTGTTAAACAACTAAAAACTAAATGGCAGGTCCCTGACAGAAATTGAATTAGGGTGCTGGATTCTCAAAACAGGTGCAAGTATTAATTCTCTTAAAATCCATACCATAGTTTAAGCCTAAAGCACTACAGGGAAAAATTGCCTCAAGCCACATTTTTGGATGCAAAATGGGTAGAGATCTTTTGAGGGATGCAGAAGCCAGGAGCGTGTCTTTCCCAGACTTTGAGGGGAACCTCAAGTTGGCAGGTTTTTTTTGAGAAAGTTGGCTATATTGTAGGAAGGATTGTATATTCTGATCACTGCCATTTTTCCACAAGAAAAATAAAATAAAAAATAGCTGAAAACAATCCCCGCAAATCAGATTTCAGGTTTTGAACATGATATTTTAAAAGATCAAATTTCAAATGTAGAAGCCATTATCTGAAAGTCATCTTCCTAGCCATTCCTTTAATGGTAATAAAAGTGGGATTTGTGAGAAGAGAGCTTGTTAAAGAGAAGGAGGGGATGTTGAAGAAACAAAGGCAAGTAAGACATAAGAAAATCTAACAATGGTCTCTCCATAAAAAGGCAACAGAGAATAGGGCATGATGGACAACTGAGAAAACTTCAAAAATATTGCAGGCACCTAAAACATTTTTTGTTGACAGACCCCTATAAAGAAAGCGATAAATAGCACCTTACTTTGTGAATAATTAGTGTCTTTATGTTCTATTCAGGGACAGGAGGAGGGTGATAGAATTTGAACTTGTTTACATATATCACGTGTTTCTATTAATCTGTAATTTCTTGTCTACTAGGTTAAAGTATCTGATGTTTATATGAAGGCTTTTATTTATGGAAGGCTAAAAAGAAAATAATTAGACTATTGAGAGGCCTAATTAAACATTTTGCTATATTCTGACAGACAAAAGAACTGATGTGACAGAAATAAACATGGTGCCATAGGCCTAGAGGAATGTAGTGCTGCACCTTTACGCTTCCTAGTGTGTTTTTTCTGCTTATTGGAGTAAGAAGAATAATTAATTTTATGGTGCGTTACTTTTAGCTTGACAAGTGTGTCATTTCAGGAAATAACATTTCAATATGTAATGCCTTTAGTGGTGTTAGCAAAGTCAGGTTTTGTTGAAAATAAACTTATAATACCTGTAAGATTAATGCTTGACAACATTGAGACTATAATGATAATGTTACATATGAATAAGTGTGAATTTACTCAATAAAGATCATTCAGAGTGGATTGTAGAGTATATGAACTATGAATAGGGCATACAAAGGGCTATATAAATCAGACTTTGTAGCACAGAACACATTTAAGAATAGAAGTTTCAATGGTATAAGACCTCTATAGCCGTGATCCGTCTTATTCTTGCCAAGACAAAGAATGAACATAATGGTCAGAGTTTTCCTTTATGTTGATAATAGTATTACACTTGGATCTTTTTACCTCTCTTTGCAACCATGTAGTATTTGCTATAGCAACTTTAATAACCATCATATGATTGAGTGATCTAATTCCAGATGTGCAGTAAGTTTTGTTTAACTTGAAACATCTACCATCACATAGCTTAATACCTCAATTGGATGTTCCTTCTGGAAGTCCCCTGCGTCAGCTAGTGGCTCTTTGGGCAGCAGTAGTAGCAGAAGGCTTCTGAGTTCAGCAGAACATTTTCTTTGACCGCTTTCCAACAAAAACCACTCAATTGTTTGTTACGTCTCTAAGCAGAGAATGATGTTTTTCTGATGAATAAGAAGAATTGATGGAAATTAACACAAGTCCTGTTGGCCTTAAGTGATATAATGCATAAATTCTCAACATGTGAAATTATCATGGACAATATTTTCCATGCTTGAGTAATTAAACCAGTTAAAAACAAGTTCCAACTTCAGATGTGCAATAATGTGTGTTAGAGGAAAAATCCACTGTAACACACTTGGGATAGCTTGAGATTTATGTTTGCAATTCTTACCCAGTCTATTGCTTCTAGTAGCAAACAACATCTGCCAAGAATATTAAGAAAATTATGATTATGAGCATTGAAACCCACAAGTTGAAATTCCTATATCATATTTTAAAAAGCATGTCCATACTTGCTTGATTCTCATCCGTTTCTTTACATCATCTATATATATTTTCTTGTTTTTTTCCCCTGAAAAATGGAATCTGAGTCCTCCTACAGTTCACATTACTGGTGAGAGGTATGATGTATGCACAGATTTTCTCCTCCTTTTTTAGCCATTGACAGGAATGCTCTTATTTTTTGTTCAGTAAAATTTGAAGATACTTGTACGCTTTTCTACACACTGCCTTCAGCATGAAGATTCTTGTCACTTTGACCACAATAACAGCTCAAAAATACAATTCTTTGTCTGCTAAACACAACAAAAGAATAAAAGGAATTTTTCATTTCATTACTGCTTTTTCATGAACTACTTCAATCTCCATATATGTGCTTCATCAAATCCCATTCCCAGACTGCTAAACAGTATGCCTTTCTGTATCTATTCTTTCAGGCTGATCACTTGGTCTTTTGAATATTTTCCCTTGATTACATTATTCTTTTACCATGTAGCCTCTGCTTCCAGTGCTCTCTTGATCTGTATGTGTCCCTGTTTCTTCCTATATCTGCACCTAAGTGGTGCACTGTGCCTCGTCTTCACATTTTCTTTGAATAGTTTTTAAGTGGTCTTCATTTTTCTTCCGCTTCACCCATCAGTTCTTCCATCTCTGTTATCCAGGCATGTATCTGTTGCTACCCTCACATCTAACCCTCTAATCGCATTGCTTCGTCCTGTTTAGAGTGTAAATGCCTCAGGTCAATCACCTACCAATGCTGTATCAGGTGCCTTTTTAAGCGCAGCAGGTAGCAGTGAAGAAGCAACAGTCACATCCTGTATGATATCAAGTGGTTCAGGACATATCAGTTTCACGATGATGAATGAGGATAGCAATTTCCATGTTTCTTGGCATTACAGCAGAACTGTCAATATATGGAAAGAATAATTCCATGAGTTTCACCAAATAGACCTATAAACCATAACTATGGTGGTAACTGAGAAAACATAAAAACTTAGTAGCTTTGGAATGGAGCCATTCATAAATACATACAAATGGTCTATTCCTGCTCAGAAAAAAAGCCATTTCACCGTGCTATCAGTCAGATTAATATACCCCAAAAGTATAAAAATATGACAAGCTGGATTTTTTTATTCTCTTCTTAGAGAGTTCTTCTTACTATTTCTGTAGTGTCCAAGACACTATTGAAGACATCGACTTTAGTAACATTTCAGAAAAGTTCTTACCTTCAAATCTGAAAGCTGAACTGAAAATATTTCTCTACTGAAATACTAGAACAATTTTTTTCTTAATGTTTCTGTCATATGGGAAGAATATGAATATGGGAAGAATATGGGTCTTTTTGAGTCATTGACGTTACTTACTCACTTGTGATGATATAAGAATTTTGTCCAGGTGGAGTCACATTGATTTATTGAAGGGTAGATCTGAATCCTTTCTATGACTGCCTACAGTGAAGGCACAGTTCATGGTGTTTTAATGACTAAAGGTTTGTTTCTGTTTCCCATTCAGCAGTGTAGATTAGGAGAAAGTGGAAGCATAGCAAGGTGTGAATGAGGTGGAGGGTCTCATGTTACTTTCATAATTCATGTAGATTGCATCAGGGGAGACACTCAAAAAAAATTCTCCCTATGTGTATGAGATTATTATTTTGCACATAATAAGATCTATTCTGTTTTTCTGCTGCATCAGGAGGGCTGTGCCAGAATGTATACAGCTACTCCATTTACACCACAGGCAGGACTGGAATTATTGGAGGTGTCTATGTGAAAAGCTCTTGAACAAATGAGCCTTCTGCAGACTGTAGAGATGTGTGTCAAAGGATCAAGATGTGTAACTTGGAGGTATTTAAAACTTGACAGGACAAAGCCCTGAGAAACCTGATTTGCTTTGAAAAGGAGTTTGGCCTAAATAACCTTTAGTGTTCCTTCAAACCTATGATTCAACTCGATTTATTTTAAAAACAAAAGACCCTTCTGTCATCAGTTCAGGAGCTTCCAGCTAAACATGTCTACCAGCTGGTAATTCATATTTACATTTTCACTTCAGGAAAATGCTCCCATTTTTTAAAAATATTTTTCCCATGAAAAATCAGTCAAATATACATTTTGTGTGTAATCATACAACTACTCAGTTGCAGACAGTCTGTAGTGTGTACAGGAAGGGTTTGAAAAGGAAGATGCCGAATGTTCTTTGAAATATCAGTTCGCAGGGACATGCTGATAAAGTAGTTGGTTGGAAGCAGAAGCTGATATCTAGTGATCAGAAACAAGGGCCAGAGATTAATGATGTTAACAAGAAAACAGCAGAGAGCCTTTCACTGCCGCAGCAGTAAAAACAAATATTGTTTATTACTGAGGACAGGCAGAAAAGAAACTGGTAGTAGTTGGCGTGAACTATCCAGCTTTCTCCTGGCTTTGACTTTTAGGTATAAAGTTTGAGAGGATGTAGAAAATGCCCCAGATGGGAGTCCCATAACAGTTATCTCAGCTGAGACTTCTGTTTAGCAATGATGGTAGTTAATTCAGTAGCGTCTGGAGCCAGAGTTGATGTGAAATAACAGTTCAGTTATGTTTTAATTTGTCGTGCTCTAGCACAGGTTATGTTACATTACTTCAGAGACTGTCTTCCAATTTTATTCAGTCAGAAGGAATTTTAAATGTATGTATGTTCCTTAATTCAACTGTATGAGTCTGCCTCTGGAAAACCAAAAAGTAGTGATGCTTCAGCAAATGAAGCTGTCCTAAACCAGTTTTCTGTAATGTTCCTGTTGAAAAGCTGCTAGCACTAAGTGGAACATGCTTTGCTGTGGTAGGTATTCTCTGGCTAATGTGTAACTTTTACATTCTATGCAATGAATCTATGACGTCATCATTTTGCTTTTGCGTAGTTTGGTGTGACAGTAGCAGTAGAAAAGATCTCAGACTGTATCTACACACGATGATTCATTTTATAGTTATGTCATCTTGATCCAGTTCTTCAGTCAAAAGACATGGGGTAGACAGGGAGAAAGACATAATGATAACTAACAGCAAGAGAAAATTTGTTGAAGCTTTTAATGTTTTCAGCCTTTTTTTTTTTTTATGAAAGTTCAGGAATGCTGCTATGATAAGGAGCCTGCTGTGACGAGAGGCAGTTAAACACATTGCTATTTATCAAAAATTACAGAATATGAATGCTGACCACCCTCCTCCATAGTTCACCACGGATAGCCAACTGCCCTGCTCGACTGTGAATCTGACTGTGTATCAGCCTTTGACTGCGAGGTGGTTTTCTCTGAAATCACAACAGAGAATTCACTTTCCTGAGATAATTCATTGCCAAAAGTGGGGAAGTAGTTCTCGCTTTCCTGAGATAATTCATTGCCAAAAGTGGGCTCCATTTGTGTGTTGTGGGTGTGCTGAGGCTGCTATTGTGCTTCTTCAGTATGTACGTAACCGTAGGAGTAGAGGAGACAGGATACGTGCCCTGTACAGAGACTGCTGAACTCTGTTCTGCTCCAGCTTAAAGAATGCACTTGGCAGTGGGCTTTGCTCCGATGGCCAGAAAGCAGCCCTACTGTAACTCCTGTATTTAATGTGTAAATGAGTGTGAAGTTTTCTCATTGCTGTGGGGTTATTCAGGTCTGTCTGCTCTCAGGATGAGATTACAGTGAGGCAATTAGTAAAGAAAATGCATCGCTGCCGCATTCAGCTTCTGAAGCTGAAGCTAGTGCGAAATATTTCCATTAGTTCATTACTATCTGCAGTGAGAAAATATTAGATCGGTGTTTTTTGACCTTCAGCTTTAATCGCTTTCTGGATGGAGCTCAAGATATTGATCACAACATATAACGCGGTTCGTTTTGGAGCCAGCATACCACATGAGTTTCCTCTCTGATTGCTGCATATTAGCCACAGCTGAGGTTTCTAAAGGCAATTGGCTCGAACTTCCACAGGATAAATGAAAGAAAGGGGGCCAGTTTCTGCATAGTATTTCTGCAGGAGAATTGGGGTCTGGAACTTGTAAAGACAGTCCTGGTCCATGATGAGGCATTATAAAGAATAACAAGCAACAGGAGTGGGATTTAGCAATTCCTTGGCCATCTTTGAAAAGCCATCATCCTCTTCATTTTGCTAAGATGGTTGACTGCAGCATGCGCTGAGATGGATAATTTACATTAGGCTGTGATTTTAACTAATGGACAGGATTCCAAGAGACTTTATTAGTGGGGTTCCCCTCCCCCCCTACTAATTTTTAGTGCCCTTTTTTAGTGCCCTCCCCTTAAAACATGGTATTAGTTAATTACGTAGTAGCTTCAATAGACTTGTCACTGGTATTAACAGAGCAGTTTCAGTTATCTGCTATTTTTCTGTTAATCTAGCAAGATTTCCACTATATTTGTTTTCAGTTGCATCTATGTTGGCATCTTGCTTTCTTTATATGCTTTTTAAACTATCTCTTAAAATATTAAAAGTAATTACCTTTTTTAATGATAGAACATAGCAATTCAAACATTCAGCACATATTTTTCTTTTTATGTATTGATTTTGAAAGCTTTTCCTTGTGTATTTGTTAGGCAGCTAGTCTTATAAATCATTAACATTTTAGGACTAACAATATTAATTTATAGAATGATTTGGGGACAAATCTGTCAGTAAATAGGGCCCTGGAGTATGAAGTTTGTTCTTCATCTGTGCACACGTTACACTATATCATGAAAGTCCAGAATGTGGCTCTTTGGGACAGTGGCGCCATTCATTGAAAGTTGGTATTAGACAAGTTAACTGAATAACTAGGTTCATAATAATCCTGTTTCTAATATTACTTGGCGTAGCATCATCATCAAAGAGCCATCTCTGTACTGAAGAAATTAACCAAAAGTCAAATTTTCCCAGCTGGTATTTGAATTTCTTTTACCAGTTCCTCCTCTTTGAAATATTTGTTCATATGGTTTAGTGTGATATAATGACATTACCAGAGAGCTGATGTATCCAGAAAGCTACCAGTTAGTCTGCAATTGATTCTTTCTATGTAATATATAACTCTAAGAAACAAAAAAATTGAAAATATTCTGAAGTATTTTTAAAATTTCCTGTTAATGTCTTCCTATTGTTTTTGAAATTATGTAGCATTCTTTAAAACCCCAAATGTATCATTTTAATTGTCTGGAAAGAAAGAGATAGGCTTTTCTAGTAGATTAATGGATATCAAGTGTGTTTTTCATCTTTTTTCTTTTCATGTATCAGGAAACTGTGGGTTATTTGTAATGATTTGTTTTTCAGAAAGATTGCACATAATTATTTCTTTCTAATGTTCTCTGGATATTATGGTATACTCATATAAAATTGGAAACACTAAGGATAATGCATTGGCCAGAGGAAAATAAGGTACTAAATTAAATGAGGACTTGGTAATGAACTGGAAAATTAAGAATTTAGACTATAAATCATTTCTTTTGTTATGACCCTGAATATATACACCTTTTGGGAAACCACAAAGACTGAAACGAGAGCCAAAAAAGAATTTAAAATATCCTTGTGTCACAGCTAATCAGAACAGCATTTTTTTAATGCTACTATATTTTATTGAACACCTCCACAGAGATATTAGACATACGTCATGTTTTTAACATTAAGGTTAGAATATATTGGGTAGATTCAAGCTTGACCTTCTGTTCTGTATTTAATCATATCTATAGGTAGTTATGTCCTTCACCAGAGTGTTCATTAACAATTTAAAAGCCTACAGCTGCCTTCAGAGGAAGGGACGCGCAGTTTATTGTAGTTTTCTTATGGGCTGCTTATTTTCTGCTTTGTAAACTTATTTTGAATTTCCTGTTGACCTCCAAATCCTACTGGTGTTTTTAAAAGGTTCAGAGAAGGTAAAAAGATAGAATCAGGCCTTTTGTGAAACCTTATGTATTTCCTAATGCTGAGAGCTAGAATTTAGGTTGTAATTACATAGCTGTCTTTTCTGCAACGGAGTATTGGAAGTGTATTAAACTACCAGTGCTGTGCACATTAAGTGCTGTTCCATAGTTTAAAGCCACAGAATTTAGAGTTAATTCATTACTCTCAATTTTTCTTCCCTAATGATACAACCTTTCAGAAGTAGCCTCATTTCACGGCTTTTATACTTTAAAAGAAAGTTTGCTAACGGAGAACTGGATTTTCAACATAATCACTAAAAGTAAAACTAAACTACTCATGGATCACAACATTTGCTCCTCTTTCCTCAACTGTTTTATCACTCTTCAAAAGTGCCGTGAGTGGACTAGAACACCCACCCAGGAAAAGCGAGTGCAAGCATCTCATGTTTAAGCTGGCACATAGTAGGAACTGTCCATGATGGAATTTCACAATATTATTGAGATCTAGAATGGGTAATTTTCTGAAGATAATTCCTTCAGAGAGGAACCTTCTTTTTGGTGTGCAAACGCATTCTTTAGAAAATTAAGGATCGCATTCTATTCCTGGTGTTAAGATACATATATGAACAGTGAGAGTCCTGGATTCAAATCAATTTTTACTAACTGAAGTAGGCACTGAAACGTGAATCTTTCTCCACTTTACATTTCAGTACCAAGCGACCAGTCTGCTACTCTCACGTATGGCTGCTTGGCTACTCTGGGAAAATGTTTCTATTCTGTCTAAATATTGAAATATTTACTATCAGAACAGGAGTGTCACCTTCCCCAGGTGACTGCCTGTGAAAGTGGAAAGCCTTGCTTTGGAAATAAAGGATTTTAACCTTACATATCATTGGCTCTTATATCCAAAGCAAAAATAAAACTAAGCATTTAATCCTTTTCATTTATAGTTCTGCATAATTCAGGACAGAATGCAGCTCATTCTGCCATCATGGAGTTAAGAAAAATGTTGCCTTTGGAAAGTATTACCTGAAGGCAGGAGGTTGGATACTATTTTTAGGGAAAGCTTTTTCATTGTTTCTAATGACAATCTCTGCCTTAAATTCAAAAAGCAAAACCTGATGCATGGACATAAACCCTTCACTGTGGCGTATCAGGAAGTAAGGACACAACATTTACAAAGAGCGTTTGCAAAGAGACCTCTTGCAGTTGGGCCCAATGTATGTAGGCTATCGGATTTTGCTCTACATAGACAAAAATTGGGCTCAGCTTCTCTTCTCCACAGTCCTGTCCCTTTTCTTGGCCTAGAACTGTGCAACCTAGCCTTGCACATTGCTCTTTGCATGAGGCTATGTGATGCTTGTACGAGCAGGGTAGCATACATACAACATATGCTGTATATGTGCTATGGCATATAGCATAAGCTATTTTGATGCTATGGCATACAGCTTCACAAACTGGTGTACTTCTATAGGACATTTTAACTTTAGGGACGTGAAAGCATTTGACAAATATTGTTTAGCTGAATCTCACGAGCTACTTTGAAATAAGCATTGTTTTCTCTGTTTTCTCCAAAATGACAAGTTTGGCTGCGGTTTCACACCTAGTGGCACTGAACTAATCAGGCTGAAAGACTTTTCCTTTTCTTGGTTTTTTCCCAGTGAAATCAGTTCTTTATTTCAATTCGCTACAATAAGGGCTCTGGCAGCTGTGTCAGCATTACACCAGGTGGTGGTACAGGAATTCAGATGCCTGCTGTAACGGGGGGGCAGCAGGGTGCTTAAGCTATCACCAAAGAAATTGTGTGAAACAGCTTTTGACATGTGGTGGGGTTACTGGTTCGCTCAAAATCACATTGAAATTGATCACAGATAATGGTAGGAGAGCATAGCTGTCCTGAGTCTTTGCATTAGCGACAAGACTAATCTGCAACAGGAAGGAGTATTGCATATGGTGGGAAGGAACATCTTGTCTAGAATTTCCATTTCCTCCTTTGTTTCCATCTGTTTGTGAAATAAGGGGTTTTTTCTTGTTAAATGCCAAGCTTCTTTTGAGAAATTCACCAGGGATATATTTGCAACTCGCCCACAAATTGCCCAATTATTTCTAAAAGGTAAGGAATTTAGTGAAAGTTAGGAGGAGAGATGGGGAGTCAATTAAAAAAAAAAAAAGTTGGTATTTCTTTCTAATACTTAGGCTTGTGAAGGAAGACCTGGTAAGGCTGTAGGAAAGAGATTGAATAGTAGTATTTATTTACCATTATATTTATTTTTTGTTGTATTGCTTTTAGTTTTCATGTGAGCAAAGCATGTCTTCCTTATGTAGGAAAGAAGAACTAAAACATTTATTGCAGCATTGAAAGATGATTCTGTGTTCGGGGCAGTCAAATAAAGATTGAATCTGCTTTCCTGCTACATACACCCACACCCTCAAAGAAAAGACTTAAAGCAAAGCCTAAAAAGGCAGAATTTTTCTGGGAGGGCTTAGGGGCTGACACTTTAGTAAAATCAGGAAAGCACCTTGTAAAAAAGAAAAAAAAACCACACAGCCAAACCCTGTTGTGCGGTTGGATGAAGAGAATAGGATTAGAAGTTCACACCGGGGGAAGGCTGGCCACAGGGGAGACACCAGCTGGCTGCCTCTGCAGCTCTGCAGAAGATTTAGTGAAATAGTGGATCATAAACAGGAGCTAACAATGTCGTACTGATAACCGCGACGCGGAGAGCAAAAACCCATCAGGTTGTGATGGATGAACTGGAAGAGCACATACAAGGTACAGTGTTTCCCACCGCGCATTGGTGTGAAGGGAAGTCCAGAGGAGAGCGCAGAGAAGGTTTAAGGAAACGTGGCCTGGGGAAAAGGAAGGGCTGAGTAATTGGGGGGCAAAAGCTTCAGATGTGACTGGTTTTTGTGCCTATAGTGGGTAGGCTGAGAGGAAGACTTTTACCTTGTAGCAAGGAAAGGCTTTAGGAGAAACTGTTTAATGATTAAGCACTAGCCTAGATTGCATATGGAGCTTATTAAATCCTCACTGTTGGAAGTCTTTAATAACAGGTCTGAGCAGGAATTCATAAAATACGGTCTATGTAGCCCTGATGCTGTGTGACCACATCCTGAGAGGTACTGGTCTAAGCTACTGGGTGGATTTCTCCATACAAGAAGGGGGAGGTGCTGGCCAGGACTGTCCGTTCGCATGGAGGTAAGTGACCAGCGGTGCACAACTGCCTGCAAGCACACCTAGAAAACAGAGGCAAACAGCAAACTAAGATAGCTGGACGGGAGAGGTATCTGTCTCAAATAACATAATTACTGTTGCTGATCCTGCCCTGAAACAAAGGGATGAGTTACATCAGCTCTTGAGGGGCCTTTTAACCCTGTTTTAACCAGGATTCTGTGAGTAAAATTTTTATTTTGCTCTAAATGCTGTAAAATTTTAAACATTATAATAAAGTAACTATTGAACAATGACTCTATTATAGTTGTTATGTCTTCCCCAGATGTTAATGAGGTAACTTTCTAACCAGTAACAAAACCAGAAGGGGAAACATACAATAGAAATTGGCTAGAATACAGTGAAAGACCAGAATATGAGGTCATTGCTATTATTTTTTGTTTGTTTAGAAACACTTCCACCTCCAGCTAAATTGGCCTGTGGCAATGTCTGCACTAAGATTATCACTTGTGCAAACAGTTCTGCTTTATTCTTTATTCTATTATAGTGGGAGATAACAGTATAGATAGCTTTTGTGTGGGAGAAGTCTCACTCTCAGAATTGAGTCTAATTATTTACTTATCTTTCAGTCAGATAACGCTCCAAGAGTTCATACTTGTTTGCTAAAACAGCAATTTGAGTTGTCACCTTGCTTCTAACCTATTGGTTATTATTTCTGATATTTGGAATCATTTTCCATGTGAAAAACATCAAAGATCTTTTAAGATCAGAAAATAACCAGAAAGTTCAGATTTCTTTTTCTTGCTGGAAGAAAGTATCGATACGAGGCCACATTTTAGAGGATATTACAAAGTCAGCATGTCCACCACCTTCAAACGATACACCAAATATTAAAATTAACAACTGAGTATTGGAAGGAAAAAGGAAAAAAAAATAATGCCCAAGACCACAGTCTCTTAATCAGATATATATATAAAACACTACATTTGAGCTCCTGACTAAGCAATTCAGCTGTCAGAACTGAAAGATATCAGTACATCTGGAATTTGGCCTCATATTTTACAGGTCAGCCACAGGATTTATTTTACTCACTGCTGTGTTATCATGTTGAACATGTTCTACTCACAAAATATTGGCAAGCTTTGGCTTTGAGGAGCCCCTCTGGAATTTATGCAAACACAACTTTCAGTGGTTTATGGCTCATTTCACTGGGATGGCAAAAATCATCCTGCTGACCCAGAACAACTATTGAGAGATGCTCTAAAAAATGAAGCATTTGAGACTTGTGCTGATACAGTTTTACGTGCTGATACAATTTTACATCCATTTGACATTATCAAAACCATGTGTTTTTTCTAGCCTGATTCTCTGAATGTTGTGCCTTTTTTAAAATAAGTCTCAGTAATAATAATAATAATAATAATAAAATAGAACTAAAATTTAGCAAAGTTATATGCACCTGAGAACACAGTCTCCGTAGGAATGCATCTATGTTATGAGTTCCTGAGGTCTCTGATTTTTGTCTCTCTCATGCATTTCCTGTTTACAAAAGTGGCTTTGCTCAATGCCTGGCAAACACAAAACCTTTCCTGCTGCCTCCCGCTGAGCCTGCCAGCCTGCACAATCAGCCTCCAAGTAGGTCTAGGACCCTCACGGAAACATCTTTCCCAAAGAGAGTGTTTGACAATGAATTGTGTAGCATAGAGTTTACCGGTCCCTTAAGGGGAAAACTAGTGTTTGCCAAGCCAACCTCACATTATTTTTTCCCCAAACACACTTTAATAATGAAGTAAAATCAAGCTCATTGTAATCAAATTCAAAGTAAACAAGTTCTCTTGTGCTTGGAAACAGGTGCTATGATGAAACAGCAACAGCAATAGCTACCTGCTGCTTTGGCTTAGCTTCAGGATGTTTTCTTTGGACTGAGAACTGAACTACAGGGATGATCTGCTCAGGTTTCAGAAAAGGGTCTGATTCCCAGATAATTTGCCTCTTTCAGGCATTCTCTTTCCATGTAAAAACTGCTGTTTGGAAGAAAAGTCTTCCTCTATCTATTCCCCATCTCCCTGGGGATCTCAGGAAAGTGAATGCATCTCTAGGGAAGGAGAGTGACTCTGACTCTTGATAATTAAATCCAGCAAGAAAGTAAGATTTAACCTGTCTACTAATGAATTATCACTGTTGCACTGGTAGCACTTGATGTGCAAAAGTCTTTTGAATGCCACTTCCTGATGGCAGACCTAGAAAAACTTAATTTTTAGCTGTCCAATGTTAAACCAGTCATACAATGCACGTTTCACTCTGCCTAAGTACTAACCGTTCAGATTTACTGCATAAAGTCCTCATCAACATACCATCTGTTATAGCTTGAGAACCATGTAAAACATGCTTGCATTAGTGAAAACATTCATTGCTAACTATTGAATGAGATGTGAAGACAATGACAAACATTGGGGAAGATTTGTGTGTGGATTTTCTATAATTACAAAGCTTAAAATGTGCTACCCAGGTTGTTTGATGTAACAGAAAATCCTGTCCTTAATAAGCTAATTTCTTCCTTCCCAGGTTAATAAGGATTTAAAAAAAAAAAAATCTAGGGAAGAATTTTGTCTTTGCCAAACATATCGGATACTGTTATAAATATTCTTGTGACTGTTTTCTAAAATTCATACCTCAGTGTGGCAAAGATGTATAGTCTAAGTATTAATTTACCTTTGGCTTTAAGAACTGTTTCAACACCAAAGATCCAATTCACCAAGTCTTTAGTTTATACTTTTGAAATCTAATGAGTTACAAAAATGTATGCCTTGTACTTTAGTTGTCTGATAAACCCACAATCTAGCAAGTACAATTTAATTTAAATTATAACTTAATCTGGCTCTATTAAGCCAGATCACAAATATTCTTATTAGCATCCTGGGTTTCACCCAAGCTGGGGAATATAGTCTTCTTCCTTCCTTGCTTTTGTCAATAGACAGAAAGAGAGGGAAAGTTCTAGCTTTAGCCTTTTTCCATTGCTTTGTTCTTGTGTTTTATTGTCTTTCTGTTCTAGGAATCTCTGAGAGGGGCGGGTAATTTCTTAATGAGAATGAATGTACTAATGCTTTTATCTGGTTCAGAATATCAGGCAGATGGGAAGGAGAAAGGAGGGAGGGTATAGAACAAAAGAAGTTTCAAATTCAAAGTCTCAAGTGCAAAAAATAATTTTAAAACTTTTCTTCTACTGGAAGAAATAGAATAGCTTAATATGTAGTAGCAGCACCAATTGGGTACAGGGAAATCATAGCCATATTTCTACAAGACAACGGTAATATTTTCATACACTAACAGAGTAATTTTTAACCACAGACATTTAAAATACAATTGAATGTCACTTCAATACTTACATGTCTTACGACAGAGTATTTACTACAGAGGCTGAGTTCTCTGAAAGTGGGACCTTCATTCTCTTTCATGCCTGAAAGGAATTAAGCGTATTTATAAAAAACGTAAATATATCTGGGTACATGAGTGTTTAGACACATACATTTATGTGAGTATATTCTTTCTGGTATTTCTAGCACTGAATTCAGAACTTGTTAACATAATGGGAAGGTCTAATAGAAACCACTGTCACCTTTAATGCAAGTTACAAAAGATTATATGTAACTCATTGAAGGCAAGCAATGCTCCACCTGTGGATGAGCTATATAAGCACATTTCTAAGTACACATTTCTCATGGGCGAAGAGCTGATAGACAGGAAAGCTTTGAAAATTTCAAAGATATAGGAAATAGATTTGCCGATGTATCTGTGGTATTGATATTGCGACATAAGTTACAGGTAAACCCTATGCCAAAGCATAGCCCCACCTCTTCCTTTTCTGTCCATCTACATTCACCTTACAAAGTAAGACCGTAACCTCCTATTCCTGGTTGTTCCCAGCTTTCAGCTGTGTGTTGTAATTGCAAACTATCATTTGCTTTTCTCCCACCACACACCTGTATTTCCTCACCCACTTTCTTTTAGTCTGAGTTCACCAGAGGTAACTCCATATGGGCAGGCTGGACAAGGCTGCTTGAATATGTGTTGCAGGCACCAGCAGAGATTGGGAACTTCTAGGATGAAAGATTAAATGCAGCTTGCTGGAAATAAACATGAATTACTGACATGATGGATGCAGCAATGTAGACTTAGCGTTTGCTTCAAACTTCAAAGTGGCCAAGGATAGAAAAATATCTGACCTTTAAGGGACAGACTTGCTTGGGAATACGTTTTATGTAAAAGAAGGAAAAAAGAGGAGAGGCTTCTACCCTTTTAGCCACTGACTGAAAATCAGATAATAAAGTACTGTATTCTAATGCTTTCCCATTTTATCTCTGAGTGGCAGTCATTGTTTTAGATCTGTCATTGTTTTAGAAAAATCCAGACTAAAAGCTTTTTAAGAAATCTATGTTCAAGCAGTTATTTACTAATGTTTTCAATTATATTGCATCCTCAGCTTTGGCTGGGCAAGAAGGGGGAAAAACGATGGATGGCAACTAACAGAAATGAAATGTGCTTTCTAATTACATACTGCTAGGAATGAAAATGATTTGTTATGTTGTGACTTTAAGCCTTCATTTCAGTTCCAATAAACCTTGCATAAAAATCCCCTTATTCTGGAAGAGATTTGTTATAGCAGTGTAGCAGAACAGTTTATTTTAAACAAACAAGATACAAAAACCTATCAGGACTCTGAGAGCATAGGACATGATTCAACAAATCCCTAATTTCTTCAAGAAATGTATCTCTAGGGAGAACAAGCTCCTAAGGTCTCAAAAAAATTTAAACAATAGTCACTTCTCCCTCATGCCTACAGGAATGCAGGCTTTCTGTCTTTGGTGCTTGTGTTTTTTCACTGCTTTCCCTATAACATCTCGGTGCTTCATGGCCTCGTGAACTTGGTGTGTGTGGAGACTGTCACCGCCGTTCTGCAGAACTGTCTTTTTGCGTTTAAAACAAGCTGGTCTTCAGGGAATGATTCCAGATGCCCAAAAGACATTTGTTAGAGGTTTAGGTGCCTTGCTGTACTTTAAATGTCTATCTTTACTGGGGGAAAATAACCCCTGTAGAAATTCGACATCCTGAAGAGATTTATACTTCACGGAACATAGTAACTGGGGAGTCTTTGTGAGCATTAGGTCTTGATCTGGTAATGCAACTGAGGATCAAATATGTGAAGTAAAAAAGAGAGGCAGTCATTCATTAAGCATAGGTTTAGTGGGCTCCTGGTTCTCAATCCATTTTTTTGTTGTTGTTATCTTCTAAATCTTTTGGAACATTAAAAATTATATTAACTCATTTTTTTGTACTTTCTTCTCCAATGGATGAGTCCTACGGACTGAACCTTTACAGTTTAGTCCCTTACCACTGAGGACAACCCCAGTGTTTACCCTCTGGCATTTTCTAAACTACACACTCTTATTTGATGCCCGAAGCTGTAGGAGAAAGTCCAGCGAAACTTCAGAGCTGATTCTCTATCCCACACTGAGTTTGACAAATAATAACCAATTCTCAGCAGATCACTGAAAGGTCTACCACTAACTCTTGGTCTAGTCTCTGCCATGTTTAAAGTCACCTTCCTGAATCCACAACTAGCTTCTGGGCAATATCCTACTGCAGAACTTAAGAAGATTCACAGCACCTAAAATATTAGGAAATATCTTGTTTTAAAAAAACAAAATCTTATTCTAATACTAGCATCAGAAATAGCTGCTTTCTTGTCCATGTAACTTGGTAAGTGGAGGGCATGCAGAACATTCACAGCACAGATGTACGTAAGATATGTTTATAAGTATCTCCTCTGGAACCCTTCTGGAAACCCTTCTGAAAAAGTGTTGAAGCCTATTTGGAGTTGAGGCTTGTGGTTTGCCCTGAACTGTGGATGCTTTTGAATAATGGGTCCAAAATGCTAATTATCATACAAATTAATAATTGCAAGGCATTTTGATTCAGTGAGCCTGTTTGGATGTCTAGCAAAAAAACTAGGGCAAAGGAGGAGATCAAGGTCAGCGGTCGAAGGAAGTAATGTGCAAGGTCAAACTTATTCCTTTTTAATTTATTTCTGTCATTCTAGACACTGTGAATTCCCTAGAGCTTGCTTATAAACAGTATAAGGTTTTGCATTTTCATTTCTCAGTGCAGTAAGAGAAACTTTAGCCTTTTAAATAGCATCTCAATTACAAAATCGGTTTTAAAAAACTTGGCTGTTTTTCTAACAGTAGTGGATAAAATCAGTGGTGGATAGAATCAATAATATTTCAGTTACCCCTTAAAAAACATTAGACACTGTGAAAACTGTATTTTTGGTTTTCTGAGGCCTTCTAAAGGAAAGAAACACGTTAAAAGATTTGAAAAAGTTTACCTAAAGGCAATATTCTTCTAAATTTATAATCTTCTCAATAACTAAGCACCACTGCATACATCATCTCGACTTTTTTTCTAGTAGAAATTACTCTAATCCAATTTCGTAGTGTTAAATGATATGTGCCTATAATTAACTCTTTTTTGACATGAAAAATATTTAAAACATCAAGGAAAAACTGTTTTTGACAAGGAGCTTATTTTGTATTTCCAAACTACTATCACTGTGATCAGAGATTATTTTCGTAAGGCTCTGTGCAAATCCCATGCACGCTTCCTTCCTCAGAATAAAATAAGGTTCACAAAAATGCTGGTGTGCCACCCGGCATAGTCAACAGATTGGTTATATTCTTTTAACAAGCATTATCTAGTAGGAATGTATTTGAAGGACCAGATATGTGCATACAGGAGATCTAATACAAAAATGCCAAAAAAAAAAAGACGTTTTGATAGCAACTGTTTGCCATCACACTTTTACCACAAGCAATTTGTAAAGAAGCAGTTGAGTTTAAATATGCTATCTATTTCAGGAGATAAATTTTCAACGCTGTGTGAATGGTTTTACAGCTTGGTAAGGAAAATATGTATTTTGAATATGAACTCTCTTCTGTGTGAGCTGTAGTCTGAACAACTGTGAGCATTTCAAAATGAATCAATTCCAAATTCTCTATTACTTCCCTTTCCTCATGAAAGGCTTTAAGTCTTGCTTTAGAACCACACAGGTATTTTGAAAAGTTTAGAAAAAAGAAAGTCAGTGCATGAGAGAGAATATTTTTGTTCATGTTAAAATTGTCTCACTAAGTAAATGTTGATCAGATGCTGCGAAACCCTGTGGCTGAATTCATTGCATTTGAGGAGGGGGGAGGAGGAAAAAACTCCCTCAGGCTACTGTATCTTATAAAACTATGACAAGCAAAATAGGCATGCACCGTACTTTCAGCTGGGATGCTGGTACAAAAAAGAGGAGTTTTGAGCAAAGTCCTTTGAACCTGTTAAATTCTCTCTCCATCTTGCAGGGTTATTGATTAGGCCCACTCCAACCGCAGATGAAGAAACAGATCTTCAGTCTGCCTGTACAGATCTGCCGACATTATTAGCTGTGGTAAGAGCCGTAGCTTCTCAGCGGTTGTGGTGGGAGAGCTGTGTTAGGCCTGAGCACCTTGTTTTGTCGTCTTAGCTCTCCTTTTCCATGTTTTAAAAATATTTAAAAGCTTATCAAATCTCTTGCCGTATCACATGGAGATTGGCCGCATCAAATAGATAGTTTCCAGTACAAGCTTTGAGCTATGCCAGGCTGGGATTGCTACCAGCAGCTTACAGAAAAGGGTGGTTAAGTGACAGGAAAAGTGTTTTCTCCTGGAAACAGGGCAGGGGTCTGCCTGTTTCCACAGAGCTTGGTGAAGGGGGATGGCTCTGGGATCACTGGGACAGAGGGAAGAAGCACCCTTGTAATCCCCTGCTCATGGAGAGATTCATGCTGTGGGCTGACCTTCGCGACAGGAGCAGGGACGACAGCCAGCTCAGGTGGGCTGCCCACGGGAAGCCAAGGTCTGAACTGACTGGGAATAAAAAGAAGGAGTCGTGGCCGTGTGTACATGTAATATTTCCTTATGTTAATCTCAAAAGATTTCTTGTGATGCCATCAGATACGAGAAGCATGATAATTCGTCTCTAAAACAGTAACCGTTTACAGGCCCACTTATTTATTCCCCATTCATCTTAGTGTAAGCGCTTATAATCACAATTGCTTATATGCTCTGAAACTTAGCCCAAAATATTTTGCTATTTCTATGTCCATTTAATTCCGTCTGCTTCCATGCCAGTTTTTCGTGCTTCTGTGTGTGATTTTGGTCCCACAGCTTTTTCAAAGGACAGAATTTTCAGTTGCTGAAGTTCGTACTGCACGCTGAGGTAGCCTCCCTGAGATTTTTCCACTCAAGGTCAAGCACAGATTCACTGTAGGTGGTCTCCAAATATCTTGGAAAGTTTTCAAGTTCATTAGCAAAGTCTGGGGTTCATATTTCTAAGGCAGGACTATGTTGGCATTCATCACCATAGGCTTTGGAGAAATTTGGAACTGCTGAGTGCTAAAAGGAATATTTTCTCCATCTCTTCCAAATAGATGCAGCTAAATTCAGAAGCTGATTATACAAATTATAGTGCAAAACTAATCTACAGCTTAATATTGAGTTACAGACAAGCAAATCATCTTTGCTTAAACACAACAGCATGAGTTTCAGACATCTGTTATGTCTACCAAGAAATTCATGTCTTTTTATTTTTTTCTGATCTGTGTTGGTATCTCTGTATCTTTTTCTTTTTTTATTCTTACCAATGCACTTTTTTCAAAATAAGGTATTCAGTTATGTCTTTGTTGAATGAACATGAAATGTTCAGAATCTGATTTTTTTTACCCCAATATTGTCTTTGAACATGCTAAGGAAAAAATGTATTACATTCCTACTGGACTTCAAGGATGGATTTATTTCCAGTTTCCTGATCTGTTTTGGTTTTTAATTTGTTAATGCTGAACAAGCTGAAACATCTTATTTGCTGGTTAGCTGTCTCTCTGTAACACAAATTGTATTAAAAAGGGTTCAAAAGTTCATTAGCAAATCCTGCTTGTTTGCTTGCTGCAAAAGACAGACTTTACCACAATATCAATGGTAACAGAAAAGCACTTAGCTGTACAAGTCTACATCACAAAATAGTTGTAACACCTAATGAGGTAACATACTTGTACTGATGTCTGGGTAGTTATACACAATTATCTATTGTCTGCGTCTGTCTCTGTATCAACATATATATTTGTAAACACTTAGACTTAGCACTCTCCAGTGGGTTTTTTGATTTCAAGTTTCTCCTAACACCAGCAACTAATATGGCAGTTGTGAAAAGGACAGGTCTGTTTCAGTCTTTGAAGTTGTTCTGTAGCTGTTTTAGCCTTTATAGTTTTAAAATTACAATTTTTTCCTATACTAAATCTTTCCATATTTAAAATCATTCCCTAATTTGCTAATAACATTTGAGTCATCTGGAAGTCTCAGTAATTCAGTGGCAACAGTAAGAGAACGCCTATACTAAATGCAGTTTGCAAGTGTATAAGTAAAAAGAGAGGATACAGTGGATTAGAGAAGCTGGGTTTTATTATGTACAAACTGTTACCTATGAAAGTCTCTCCGTTTTCTTCAGTCATGCCTTGAAAAAGAAGGCTTAGTATGAAAGTAGAAAATTGTCACCGTCTGATCATGATTTCTTACGAGCTGTTCTCTTCTTGCCACCTTCCTCTGAAACTGCGCTGTGCAGCTTTGGAGACCATCAGCAGTGGTCCAGCGCAGCCTCTCATCTTCTCTGTGCTGCATTCAGCTACTGGTTGTGTTTTCTCTTTTTAGCCAACCTGCTGTAAATTTTAAGGGAAGATGAGTTGACTTTCCTATAACACGTTCCAAGTTTGCGTGTATTTGTCATTTTCAAGACGTGGGGTTTTTCTCTATTCTTTCTTCAGTTTTCTGAAATGTGTATCATTATTACCCACAGTGTTCTGAGAAATACAGCTGGAGAGAGCCACCCTCCTTGGATTTTTTAATGATTTTTCATTATATTTCATAGTTCTTTACTGACAATGATAATTCAAACCAGTAATTATCTACATGGAAAAAAGGAACAAAACCAAATATGTTTTTCCAGGAATTTCAGTGAGAAATATTCCCTGAAGATCTAAATTGTTCAGAAAGGTATTGCTTTGTTTTGACAACCAAGCATCCCTTCTCACCCACATGGTCCTGTCTCATTTCACATTATTACTTTTTTTCCCCTATACTTCTTGTTTTTGAAATATATAGTAGAGTTTAATTGCTAATATAAAAAAGATCTTTATTTCTCTGCTCCCATTTCTTTACATTATATGTATTATACACGCCAGTCCCTTGCTCCCATCTACAAAAACAAAAAAAAAAAGATTCTCTTGTAAATGTAAAAATGATCATCTCATGTAGAACAGCAGGGTTCAATTCCTGGGTCAAAGTGTGACTTTCCTGGGAACATCACTTAGAGCCATCTGCCCAGCTAAGATTGCTTTCCCCAGCCCCGTGCTGCAGAGCCACGCAGCAGACAACATCGGGTCTGCTGGCTCATGATCACACGTGTCCTCATTACCCACCTTTTGGATTTTTCATAAAATTAGAAGAATCAAGTTGTTTTGGACTCATAATTTACAAACTGGCTTTGTAGCCACATGATTCAGTGTTGTTTCTAAGCTTCAGGGAGGACTTAACGCTTGTTTATCATACTTGTGCTGGTTTTCAAAGCAACCATAGGTATTTGGGAGCTGGCCGGTGTGATGACATTGTTGCAAATCTGCTGAGTTTCATAGCTTTAAATCACTGTAACTGAAAGAGGGATTAATATTTTCCTTTCTTCAGAAAAAGGTATCCTTAGGGCTATGCAGTGAACAGAACAAACTTATCATTACTATGTACTGAGCCATGATATAGCAAGAATATCCTTAAGCTTTGAGAAATAGTTCTAGAAATGCATCACCAGATATTATATTAGAAAGCACACATTATAATATTCATTACAGTAGTAGAATGTGAACTGCATGTTATTGTAAAAGAAAATCCAATTTGCTGCCTACTGCCTTCAATTTGGTTTTGACAAGTACTCAATCTTTTACTATATTTTGCTTTCTACATTTATCTTCTTGGGCATGTTCTGTAATGTCTGCTTAGGGCAAAACCAATAATCTTTTCATTTAATTTGGAAAAAAAGCTCATGTATTCTCTATGCTTAGTAGT
Organism: Aptenodytes forsteri; assembly: GCF_000699145.1. NCBI lineage: Eukaryota > Metazoa > Chordata > Aves > Sphenisciformes > Spheniscidae > Aptenodytes > Aptenodytes forsteri. Next base: position 4,223,156 of record NW_008796078.1, read on the forward strand.
TACAACAATATGAAAACAAATCCCAGTTGCTAAAGATCCATTTGACAGTATGAAATAGATTCTGACTTTTTAATTTAGGCATAAAACTGCAGAGGGCATATAAGGGATGCAGATTTATCGAGCTGTACCATTTATTTACGAGTGGTTGCAAGGGAGTGATCTGCAAAAGCCCATATTATTTTACCAGTGATGGATGAACCTAAGAGGGTATAAAAAAGTTGCGTTTGACCCTTGCAGAACAACTCTGGAAAGCATCAAGCTTATTTGGCTTTGTTAAAACTCTGAGAACTTGAGTTCATCTCAGTTTCTGCAATGAGTATTTCCCCAAAGTGGAACACAGGTTTAATTAAATTGAAGGTTGCTACTTTGTAATTTAGCTCACTGCAAACAGTGGGAGGGAGGGAAGGGAGAATTTCAACAGGAATTCAACCAAACCTTAGCACTTCTGCTGAATTGTGCTTGAAGCAATACTGTATGATCAAAGGGAGACTAGTCTTGCCAAAATTTGAATTGTTTTAGATCTGAGGTTTGCTTTGCTTTATGTTCTTTCTCAATAATCACCTGAATTTGTCCAATAGTCTTTGTCTGGAAATGTCAAAAGAAAATATTTTATCTTGCTCATGGTAAATTGAAGGGTGGTAAAAATGCATCTCTAATTTTCTTATTAGTTTTTCCTCAGACACAAGTGTGATTTTTTGGATAAGCTCTTCAATTTACCCAACCCATAAACACCTTCAGTGCCCTACTCCCCAAGATGGCTCAGATTTTAGAAAATAAAGCTTGTAGAAATTTTTGCTATGCAGCTCACAGAATCAGGTAAGCTGACCATGCTGACGTAGAAAACCATTTTTTAGCCCGATCCCTCACCTCCTTCCAGAAAATAAACAAAGAAATAAAAGGATCTTAAAGTTTGTTCTTTACAGTGCTGTTAAACCTGATGTCTTAATCCTTCAAACAGCATGCTGCAGCATCTTCCCTGTCCCCTCATTTATAATGGGGAACAGCTGAAGGGGGCCCAAGTTAGATTCATTATTTTTTCCTGGGATAAGCACCAGGCCGAATACTAGGAGCTATACCATGGCCTTACGTATTAGGGATTGCTTCCGATGATGGCTGAATAATTCCAATTATTCCTTATCTCCTCAAACTTGAAGGAGGCAACAAAGCCTCAAGCAAAAACAACCACAGCCACATGGTTTGTGGAGCTGTTTTTGTAGAATCAAATACTGTCAGAGCCAATTTGATACTTCTCAGACCTCTGAGTTCACATTTTCAGTTGGTAAAGTATATCTTTAAAGTTTACTAGAGCTTTGTTCCATAGCCAGAAATCTATTTATTCTTCAGAACCAAATACTGCAATCCCCGGCTCGGTAAAATTCCCATTGACTTCAAATATAATTTGATGAGCTGGCCTGTAGGATTTGACCATCTGGGAACTAGTCTGTAAGATATCAGACTTTCGATTTACTTGATATAAACATCCGATCTGTTTTATGCACTTGTAAGCAATTTAATTTTTCTTACCAAGGCATTCAGTCACTATGGAGAGAGGTGTGATTTTAGAAACTGTGGTGTCACATATGCTCTGGCGCTCTGCTCTCAATCAGTACACTTGCAACCAATTGCAAGTATTTCTGCATGACCTGAAGATCCCCCAAAGGCTGAAATTTAGCCAGCAAGTACAGAATTGTGATTCTGCAAATCCCAACTTGCTGCATGACTCGAGTTTCCCAGGACTCTTTTTGGCATAGGAGTTTCTTCAGACTCTTAGCATTTCATTTATTGGTGTGTCCAAAGCTGCCTCAGTCGTGACAAAGCTAAACATCTTGTGACTGAAGCCCAATTCAGATTATCCAGGAAAAAGGTCCAGGTTTTCTGTGATTTAAATCCTTGAGAGGATCAAAATTTAGGAGGCGTTTTAGAGCACATTTGCAGAATTAGGTACTGTATCATCACTGAAAATACTGATGAGACCAGTCATTAATCTGGGGACAGGAGCCCCCAAACACTCAGTGATGCCTTCCTGCCCTCTTCCCTTGGATGTACTGGCATGGGTGACTTTCTCAGCTGATCCCAATGATACTGATGCCCCTGTGTGAAAAGGAGTCAAGAATAAGGGTGCCAGAACCAAGGCATGCCGCATCAGTGCCTCCACAGAGGTGCAGACTGAGGAAGGCATTTTTGTATCCCTTTGATCTGAGGAGAGCATTAAAGTCTAGACTTCTGCATCTTCTGAAATTGCTGTAATATTAAGATACTCTAAAAGAGCATGATTTCTTCCGCTGCTTGATGTTTTTAAGTTTGCCGCTCCACTTTGAAGTCTAAGTTATTTCAGTTTCCTAGAAATTATTCGATCTATTTTTTTGCATAAAGCTCTTAATCCTTAGCCAATCTGGAAATGCACAAGAACTTCAAAACACACTCCTTGGTGATTTAGTCTTGTACATCTTCATTTTGCATCAGCCTGTTAACAGTCCTCTTCTCATCTGTTGACTTCCATCTCTCTTTTCTGTATGCTTTTTGCCACAGAGAGCCTCTCACAGTAATCAATAAGTTTCATATACAGCAATTGTGGCGGATAATTAAATAACAACTCTATTTCAAATCAATTTAAATCCATCTGACTTTCAGAAATGACAGTTTTTACAGTGTAAAACCAGTAAATAAAACCCTTTTGAATACTTAAATCAATCCCTACTTTGTTTCGTCTTAATCTTCAGAAAGCAATTCCTGCAAATGTCAATACTGCCCTAATAGATTAGGTGATGATATCTCTGTATATGTTAGCTTCAGAGATACACTTGTATTAGATCAATTAAATGACTGTAATTGTTGCATTTCTACATATCACAGATAGAAGCAGTTTTCTGGCATGGTGCTTGAGATAAGGCATGTATTTACTGCAGTGATTAAGTACTACTATTGACATCACTGGATTTCTCCTATTTATTGTGTTGCAGATATACAGCAGCTACTGTTAAGTTTATCAACTAACAGCCAATACTGCTGTATGACTATACAGAATGGATATTTTCGTATGATTGGCGATACATTTTTTTATTGTTTTGTTTTCTTTAGGATCAGGGCCCACTTTGGACCTGTGCTGTACAAATGCACAGGCAGAGGTAATCCTTTTCCCTTAATCAAAGGGAGAGAGTGGAAAGAAATAATATAACAACAGGTTACAGAGCAAATCACTGGCATAACAGAAACCATCTCTACTGAGTCCCATCTGGGTAACCCTATGCAATAGGTCATCTGCAATATACCAGATTGCTTTGTATCTTTTTTATGTCGGAGAGTCTGCTGTTATCAGTCTATGAACATCAAATATACGTTTCAGTTCACATCTTCACAAGGAGGTTTGTGATAAAGTAACGGCTAATGCATGTTCCTGATTGGTGTTTGTTTAGCTACCCCTAGTCATCTGCAATCCTCAATATAAAAGTAACTGTCACAAAATTATCAGTCTTTATACGTGTCTGGTGACAGCGGTCATCTTATCCATCCCGATAGGTTTTTTATTAGTAATAAAGAAGAAAGAACAGGAATTAGCAGGTGCCATTGCTGTATGTAGCCAACTACTTGTCTGGCTCTGCGGGCTCAGATGATTTGCAGTCATTGAACAATAACAATCCAAATCACTAAAATTAGTAGAAAATACATGGTATTTGTACCTTGTTCAAAAAACTGCAGCTGGCAGAGACAGTTAATTAGTCTGGGTTTTACCCACAAAGCACTAGTTATGCCCTCAACTGAAACAATAAGCTTGGGTTGGAATATGCTTTTAATAAGACTCAAAGTTCTTAAATCTAAAATTTCATTTCCAGATAGTATAATTTGCCTGCACTTATAGTGAGAATTGAAAACTATCACAAATTACACTGCTTCCCAGGTAAAATTATAGATGTGGCAGGGATTTGAACAACAGCTATCTAAAGGCTTATTCAGAACATCTGGTGGGCTGAGCAGCTCTTAGCTCAAACTGCTGCCACTGAGTTAGCAGACAGTGTTGCAGGAGGACTGTACTAGAAATAATTGACAAACCAAGATTCACTGACAGTACAAAAGTGTCCAGATAAATGAAGCTGAGCATGACTAACCCAGGCCGTATTGGCACAAGAGCCAACTGTCTAAAAGCAGAGGAAAGAAAGAAGGTAATGAAAGATAATTTGGCTGTGTCGTCGTATCTTTAATACAAAAGGAGACATACAGAAATGGAGAAAAGGGCAGATGACTCTCATAGGCCATCAAAAATCTTTAGCATTAAAATCAGCCAGGCTGAAGTGCTGAGTGCATTGAGATTTACTAGGGGTAAAGAAAGGAAGAGGTTCTATAAATACATTAGATGAAAAAGAGAACAATGAAATGAGTCAGGCTATCAGTTAACGGGAGAGAAAAACAGTAGATGCCAGGGAGGAAGCATTCAAAGCCCTCCTCCTCCTGTCTTTGCAAAAAGGTTAACAGTGACCAGATACTTATGAGTCTAATAAGGCTTTAAGAAACAACCAAAACAGATTTATCAAAAACTAATAGTATCAAACTCATTCGATTTTCTTCTTTGATGGAATGCTTAGGCTCTAAGGAGAAACCATCAATGTGCTGTACTGGAAAGTTGGATAAAGCTTAGTATCCTGTTCACTGACATGTTCATAAGCAACTGATGGAAATACAGGCTGGAAGAAATGCTCCTAAGGTGTAGTGGGACAGTCAATTTGGGAAACTGTAATTGAACAGCAATTGCCTATAGGTCTTTCAAGTTTCTGGAAGGGTCTTTGCATTTTAACATATTTCCCTTTTTCCTTTTCCCCCTTCTCTTTTTCTTTTCCTTTTTTTTTTACCAGTAAATGAAATAAGATGAAATAATTGTGGTTTAGGAATTACTTTCTTTACATTTCTTTTCTTTGCCAGTGAGCAAAATTTTCCTAAGGTTGGAGGTGCACAGCACAGTGACTGAAGACGTACAGAAAGATTATGTCCTATTTGTTCAATATCAAGGGACAGAAGAATACGACCAGGGTTTCTCTACATTAGTTTATGAGATCTTTGGCTTTTGGGTTTTTTTTAAGGTCTATTAAATTTATTACTCTCCTACTTAAAAATATGATGTAAAGAATTTTGTTTGTTTTTTCCTACACAGTTCTAACAAGCAGACTAGAGGAGGCTGGACCAGTGGGGAAAGTAAGTTGACATTGATTTGTTCTTTCAACAAAATAGGCTGAAGGGAAGCTGATGCACAGCTAAGAGAAGCAGGAGGGCTCCTGCTAATCTGCGTGTCACTCAGAAAATAAGTTTTCAGGCAGAAACTTTCCCATTGCATGATTTGCATTAGTATTCCTGTCAAAAAACATAACTGCTGAATAACAAAGATTAACATGCCTATGGCCACAGGTAAGCTTTTCATTTTGTTATTTTTGAGCTTCTCATCTCTGTGATTAATAATTTGTCAAAAGGCTTGAATTCTAGACTCAGAATGCTAAATACATTAGCAATTAGAGCTCTGCAAAATAACATTGTAAACAGAATACCCAATGAGCTTTCAGGTGTGCTCCAAAATGCAAAGACCTTTTGAAGGAGGGAGGAACAAAGTGATGTGGGACAGAGGGAAAGGGAAATGCCTGTGCCCGGAGGCTGAGCCCTGATAGAGGCATGGGGTCTACTTCTGGCCTTTTCCTCATCAGACTCACAGCCTTCTCAAAAGCAGGAGGGAAAGGCATATTGTTTGGGGTATATAAACTGCATCTTTGGAGATGAGAAGCCCCTGGTCCAGGACAGAAAGAGAGGGAAGGGAGGCTGGGAGTTGGAAAACAAATGGGAAAGGCAAGGTCAGTTATAACAAAGTCTGTGGGCATGTACCGAAGCTGGTGTGTTTGCCACTTCCAGCTCCAACCTGGGCAGTGAATGCCCATGCTCCCTCACAGTGAAGGAATGGCCCATTACAGAAACACATTTTTAAAAAAATAGATGGCATAGCACACCTTGGAGAATAAGTTTATAAAGATTCTGTGGGATTGCAAGGAAGTTTTAACTCAACAGGAAGTTCAAAAAATTAAGTTGCCTTTCAGTCTAGGCCAAGGATAGGATTAGGTGTACAGAAGAAATGGTCTATCTCACTCTCAGTTAAAATTACAGGACGTTCACTTTGTGTACATGATTCACAACTGGGATGATCAGCTCTCCAAAGACAAGAAACCTTACAGTAGTGTGTTATGGTTCAAACCTACATTCTCTCCTGTGGCCAGTGAAGGAGCGCTGCTGGGAGATCTAGAAAAGTCCAGTTCAGATTTTTTGAATGTTCTGAAAAATCATCCTAATAAATCATAGTCATAATAATCCATTCATTTCAGTATAACATGACTATCAGCAAGATCAAATTCTCTTTTCCCTTACTGGAGTGGAGTGATAATTCTTGGAACTTGACCTCTTGTGGTGTATAAGCCAGTGATCATAAATAGCAATTGGAGACCATCACCATAAATCTCCTTGGCAATGCAGTAAACTGCTGAGATGGAAACATAAGAGTAGATAATATTTTAAATGTGAACAGTTGATAGTCTCTAAATTGGTGCTGTTGAGCTGTTACTTTTATGTTTCAGGACTTACTTTTGTATACAAGAAAGCACAAAAGCTGTGGTTTTATTGTTACATCATGAATTTAGAAAAATCTGTGGGGATAAAATGGAAGTGCTTTTTCCTGAAGCCAACCTATGTCTTAGTCACTGAAAATTCTGAGGGAATACACTCGTTATTATCACTCATGTTAGTATTGTGAAAGCTGGTACAAATTCTCTCATTAAAATTTGATTGATGTTCTTTCAGTTGTCCATTAAATTAATGAGTTTTGAATGAAAATAATAAATTCTCTAAATAAGTTGTAGTTTCCTTTTAAAATGCTAATTTAGGAATAATTACAATCTACCAAGAGTTGTAGAACCAGTATTAGCATCCGCTGATATTTAGGAGTTCTGTAAATCAGTATTTTTCAAACTTTTTATTTACCAAACAGTTGTGAATCTTTTCAGGAAAAAAAAAACCCACACAACAGGGCCATTGTTACTGCAATGGTTTTCATTTATAACTGAAAATCAGACTAAGCTTTGGATAATCACTCTTGCTTTTGTTTTCCTTTATTTTGGTTGGTCATTTGTTTGTGCACACAGGAACACATGCAGCTGTTTTATTCTCTCTCTCTCTCTTTTTTTTTTTTTGGTATGTGGTAATTGTTTCACAGTCACCTTCTGATCTCTTACAGTTCCCATGAGCACGGGACATGACAAAGGGAAACACTGCTAACACGTTAGCTCCTACATCTGGTGCTTCTCTACTTTAGATGTGAACTCTCAGCCCAGTTGTACACCAGTTAAGCAAAAAACCAGTAGCTATTATATTAAGATGGAACAGATAACCGATATAGCTGAGACTCTTTTGGACTTAGCTAAATAATTATTTCAGCTACTCATGCCTGCGTAGCTTTTTTTTCCTCTATCCTCTTGGTGAGGCATTCAGTGGGGTTTTTTACTTGTTTTATTTTTAAATGAAAGAAATCATAGCTGATACTTGGCGTTTTGGTCAGTACTTTTCTGAATAATTGCCAGATTCAGGTTAGATTTGGACATTTTGCAGAACTCCCTTGGCTACAGAAAAGACGGGTGCTGGTTCAGATCCATGCAGTGAGTACCTTTTGCTTGTACTTCTCCAGAGAGCCAAAACATGTCTTTCCCTGATTTTTGCAGAAGATCCTGCAGTGCTGATTATTCTCCCAGTCTCTGGGAAAGCAGCTGCAATGTGCCAGCATACTGTGAATTTCAAAGATGGCATGGAGTGCCCTCCCTCCTGCTGAGAGGCTCTCATAAAAATAACTTGACCTCAGTAAAATTACCCAGCAGGCCTTGGTGAAAATGAACAGAGTAGAGCAATTGTTAACATGATGATGTCAAGTGTATCATTCTATATCAATGTAGCTGCTCTTGCTGCCATCAAGGGAAGACAGCAAGAAGGAAACTTGGGAGAAAAAACTGCTTTTCCATCTACTTCAGCCTTTCTGCCCACACTAGAAAAATAAAAAACAAAGAAACAAACAAAAGACAGTTAATGATACTCTTGCAGTGTACCATAACTTAAAATGCTGATGTTTCTTTCAAAAGTTTGATCCTTGCTGTAGAGTATAAGAAGCAAAAACATTCCAGCTAAGGAATTCCACAGTTTGCTTATTGAACAAACCGTAATTAGTGAGTTACACTAATTTTCATTGTTAGTATTCTAGGACCTGTACTACATTAATTAACAGGCATTTCTAATTCTAGTCGTTACTGGAGAATGAAATAGGAAAACAGGTAACTACCCTGCCTGCTCCTCTGTTTTTAGGATATGCACAAGTGTCTTGCCAACTGTACTCTAGAAACTGTAATGCAGAAAAAGGTAAATTCTCACCCTTTAAATAATATCTTAATTCTTGTAATATTCCATGCTGATAAATAGTGTCTTGTCTGTGTATTCTCATAGTCCTGATTAGGGTGTGTTACCCCAGATTTTTACTCAGAAACATTGCGCGGTGCTATGGAGCCCATGCTGGAGTAGCTTCATACTGCCAGGGAACATCACCGTGCTGCATCGCTCCTGTCATGCACAGTAAATGGGGTGGGTTTTACATAGCTGCGTGCGTGCACCTCTGGATTTATCAGGTTGTCTGCGTATATTGTATACCTCTGCTGTCATGCACAGCAGGATTTCTGGATATCCAGCATTCTGGCTGGAGGTGCGGCCACTGCTGTGAAGATGCTTTGGACATCCTGAACTCAAACACAAATGCGTGCAATTCTAATTCCAAGTGGTTCAGGTTTCATGGCAAACAATGAAGACATATTGTGGAAGGAAGTAAAATATATGGTAGCCCTAGCCCACAAGTTTCTCTTTCCTTCCATCCTACTTTGCTGCCTCAGCACTCCTCCCAGCACCAAAGAACTGGGTTCTGCTCCTGATCTATCTGCAAATTGATGGTCTTCTACTGTTTCTACAGCTCAAATTGCCTCATTCTACTTTCCTTACACCTTTGTAAGAGCTAAAATTGATTTTATATGTATGGTGCATTGTAAGATTGTTTAATATGCAGTATTACAAAAAGATATAAATTCTTTTCCGTGAACTTTAATAATATTTTTCACATTAAAATTTTCATATGTATGCATGGGCAATACATCTACCTGAAGCACAGTGGCAGGACTCTTGCAATATCAGTATGACTGAATGCTGCCTTTACCAGTAAATGGCAGAGTTTAGGAAGTTACTGGAAGGAAATCATGGAAAGTTTAGAGACTGACTTCCAACAGGATTTGAAAATGAAAGTTCTTAATAGATCATTCTGTATTTAAATGCAAACACTTTTGCATACACTTTTCTGTAGCCACACGTGTACGTGCTTAAGGATATGCTCTAGGCTTTCTGAGAAATGGAATTTTGTTTGCTCTGTGTGAGTTCGGATGGCCTGTTTAGGTAACAAAGAAAGGCGTTTCAAGAGTGCTGGGCATATTAAGAGGCAAGAAATATTTTTTGCAACCACCGATACAGCCCACAGTATACCGCTTAAGTAAAACAAGCAGCACTAGTTTAAAGTGCTTACTAGTGCTCAGTTGTCATTCCTCTGGAGGCTTTTTCATGTATATCTGTGTGTCCACAATTCTTGAACCTGTTGCTCGATTTCAGACGTATTTAACAGGGGGGAAGATGCCTCAATTTCTTGAGTTAATTTCAGTGGCGTTAAAATAGCTGGTCAGTTAGAGGAGAGAGGCCCTATCAGTGCCGTCTGTGGGGGAACAGTTGAACGTTGAGATCAATTCTTACTAGATATCAGAAAGGAAGAGAAACATTTTAAAAATGCCCCAACTGTAGGAGAGGCCTCAGTCAGAGCTAGCGCCAAAAGCAGTTAACCATGGAACACATGTCTGAAAGAAACCAGGCTGGGAAAGGGACGTGGTTAAATTCATTTTGGGTGCTGGGATCTTCCAATTCTGCCTGTGTCTTCATTAAAATCAGTTTAGTTTCCATGCTACATATCACAGAAGGTCAGATATGCACTTGTTTACTGTCTTTGCAAAACTGCATATTTCGAATGGACACAAAACATTGATTTTCATTTCTTTGTTTTTCCCCTGTGGTAAATTATTGTAAGGAAGTGCTCAAAAAGAACAAGAAAGGAGGTGAGGTATATATTATGTTAGAGTTTACAAGAAGAGAGGCATACCCAGTCAATTATGGGTAGAGTTTACTACGAGGTCGGTAGCAGGGAAAAATATTCTTAATGCTCAATTATGTTTTAAGTTATATATAACTTTCTTGCAGCAATTGTGTGAATAGGTATATATTCTCTTGGAAGAAAGCAGAGCAGTAAAACTGAGAATAGCAAAAACTGATATGGGGTCACGTTATTTGTAGGAGTTGCTTGTTATACATCCAGTTTTGGACATCTGGTGTGGAAGTTGTAAATCTTCATTTGAAGATCACCCCTTTAAAGTGATTTTAGTGGGCAATAGGTGCTTAAATGCCTTTATGAAGTCCAACCTAAGCAGCTACTTGGCAACTACTGCAGAGCTGATTTGACCAGTGTGAGTGTGTGTATATATGTCCACAAGATAATCACTGGTTTTATTTGAAATTATAAGTCCTGGTGATGATGCTGAAAAAACATTTGTGTCCAGCTCATTCTTGACTAGTTGGGTTGCTTATGGAGTATCATTGAAGCTTTCTTCAAAGGGAAGAAGATGTGACTGAACAACAAGTAGAGCAGATTTGTTGGGAAAGTCAGGGCTGCTTCCAAGATTTTTTTCATGGTAGGCTTCCTGGAAAGAGAGAGGGGTGATCATACGTCTGGATGTGGTGCAGATAGGAGAGTAGCTACTGAACTGCTTAGTAAAATGTCTGTTGAGTTGAGTTCCTCCAAAAGTAATGTATGCTGAGACTTCCATACCTAACCTGCCAAATCATTATAAATATATCTTGAATTTCATGAATTTCAATAAAGGGAAATGCAAAGTCCTGAATTCATATCCTCAGAGAATGAGCAGGGATTTTTTTCTCTGGAAGATAATTATAATGAAGGCTTGTAGTTACTTTTGTATCTTTAAAGCCTGATTTAGCTTTGAAAATAATCTGTATTTGAAATGCTGTGTTATATCATAGAATCATCATCAGGCTACTGACTTCTGCTTTCCTTGAGTTATCTTTCAACTTTTAAAGCTTCTATCCTATTCCCATCTCATCTGACTGAAATGTCATCACCTCCATTTTGGTTCATTTCTTCCTTCTAGCAAAGGATTTGATGTTCACCCTAAGTATATTTTATATTCATAACCTTACTTAGCTTTATGGTGTTTCACCTGTCATCACCTAAAATACTCATTTCATCCAGAGGGGCTGCATCATTTTGTTCTCACTATTGAGAATTTTGAACTTCAGCTGTGTCTGAGTTCTAGGAGATCATGTAGAGATGGATGGTCATTTGAGCTGTTGCTGTTCTGGCTTTGCTTCAGAATGAGCAAGACTAACTACTATCACAGGCATACTGAAAAAAGGACTCAAGTGGTTTTCAGGCTGATATCTCCAAATCCTTAGGTGACTTTTAAGAACTATGAAAGGTAACTTTACAAAGTAATAAAAAGAGTTAACTCTGCTTATTATGGGAGATTTTTTATAATTGGTGAACTGAGAAAAGGGTTGAAACTCTTACCAAATACACTGAATAAACGACTTCAAATCATATCTGGATATAATGAGCATAATTGTCATCAGCTTGTGCTTTGCATAAGCAATTTCACTGTGATTTGTGATTGAATTACATATTGGCAGATGAAGAAATTATTTTCTTAGGTGGCTAGGAATAAACAATGATTTTGTCAATAAATTCTCAGCTGTTGAATCTCATTCATCAAAAGCACCATCATTTTGAGAAAGCTGAACCAATGAACTCTTTTTAACTTAGAATAATCCAGCATTTTTACTCCTCTCATATATTCAAGCTTTACAAAAGACTGGAGATTTTTGCATAATATTGAAATGTAATCTCCTCTTTTTTTTAAGTGTGTAAAGACTATGTTAAAGCTCAGATTTATACAATTCAAACTTTTTTGATGCATTTTAGTTCCTTTTAATCTCCAAAATAAAACACATGTTTTATTTCAGTGTTTATTGCCTAACTGAATTCTGTCTGAAATGCCACTAAGCTAATTATAGTTCATTACAAAGTGAGATTCTCTCTAGCATTTAGGACTAAAATGTTGTGACATCAAAATACAGTACATAGCAAACATTTGAGTGTGAAGACAATCTTTGTAAAATCAAGTCACCTTGATGATAGATTTTAAAATTAATTTTAATTTTGTATATGTAACGTAACCTTATAAGAAGTTGCTATCTGAAGCACAGTTTCATATGGATAAGGTTGACTTAGCACCTGCAATAAACTCCACAGGGGAGTGACACAGCTGGGCCATTTTGTTTTCAGAAGGCCTGAAGCCTAGTCTACAATTTTCCATTCTTCAGGATGTTTCCATATTGCTTGCTTAGCCTTTGTTTTTGACTGTTTTAACACCTCCTTGAAATTTTTCAGTGCCAAAAGGAAATAATTGTTTATTTCGACCACAGGAAGAATAAATATTAGAATTAATGGTATGAAGAAGAGCTAAGCACTGTTATTTTGAAAGTTGAAAAGACAGAAAAAAAGGATCTGTATTTTAAAATGTTCCATGTCATGTTGACATTTAAAAAAAAATTAGGAAATTAAATAGAAAAAAAAGTTTTAGCAAAACGTTGTCATGAAGATAACTCTTCATTTAAAAACTGTTGAAATTCATCAAGTAGATATTTTCAGAATTTCTAGGTGTATTGGATTTAGATTTGTGAAATGTTTTGCTGTTGCTGAACTTGCATTTCTCACTTAAAGATGTGTCGACTAAATTTTTTCACTCCAATCAATTGTTGAATAGTTATAGACATAGATGTATTGGAAACATAAAATTGAAAAGTGTTTTAAAGACAAAAAGAAGATGTCAACTAGTATACATATGTTTTTATTACTGTTTTGAATGGGTGATTTAGATCGCTTACAGAACCACTGTCAAAGGTGTTAGCAAAAGTGGGTTTAATATGATGTTGTAAAAGTGCGACTTAACAAAGTTTGATGGCAAGGTTCACTCTATTACTGTACAGCACAATCATTTGAACAGCGATTCAAAACTACCAAGACAAAATCAAAGTTACCAAGGCACAAATCAAAGTTACCACATGGGTATGCATGATATCGGTCACTTACCAAAGATCTGCTGTTGGTAAAAGGTCACTCC
>NW_008796078.1:4237508-4251448 GCF_000699145.1 Aptenodytes forsteri
GAGCAGATCAACACTCCCGCCCAACTTGGTGTCGTCTGCAAACTGACTGAGGGAGCACTCGATCCCCTCGTCCAGATCATTGATGAAGATATCGAACAAGACCGGCCCCAAAACTGAGCCCTGGGGAACACCGCTCGTGACCGGCCGCCAACTGGATTTAACTCCATTCACCACAACTCTCTGGGCCCAGCCGTCCAGCCAGTTTTTGACCCAGCGCAGAGTCCACCTGTCTAAGCCGTGAGCCGCCAGCTTCTCTAGGAGAATGCTGTGGGAGACGGTGTCAAAGGCCTTGCTGAAGTCCAGGTAGACCATGTCCACAGCCTTTCCCTCATCCACTAGGTGAGATTGATATATGAGTCTTGGAAAAGCCACCCGCTATTCATGTGTTAATCGCATGATCGGTGTTCCAAGCTCATATGCGTTGATGCTCACTGTGTCACTCTGTTCTTTTGTGTCTTTTCAGAGAACAGACTGAAACTAGAGGTGTTTTTGGCCCATTTACGACTTAGGCCTTTACCTTCTTTGGAGCCTGTACCAAATTACCGCTAGTTTGGTTAAGGGGTTGAGTGCATCCATCACAATTACTCAAGTAAAAACTTGCTTATATTTTTAATTCCTAGAGAGTATTAGAAGTACTTGTATATGCATTCACACATCATTTGTGTTACACTGGCAAGATATAATTTTTTTTAGAAATTTTTTTTTAAATCAAATGTGTCAAATGAATATCCAGTAACATTTCAGCTGCAGGATACATTTACAGCACTGAAACCGGGTATTGTTGTAAAGCACTAGGAAATATTTTGCATTGACCAAAATTTTTTGATCCAATAACAAAATACAGATCCAGCTATTGCAGAATATTCAGTGAATGTGCATTGCCTTTTGCTGAATTACATATTATGAAGAAAATAAAAATATGGTATCATTCTGAAATCATCCCGGAGCTATTTTCAACACATTTTAAGCAACATGTTTTTGATGGACTCTTGCAAAAGGACTTTTTTTGTTAATTGCATTTAATTTTATTTTTTTATATTTAAAAGCCTTTAAAATTGCTTAAATCTGTAATTTTATTTTCTATAAAATCAAGCTAGTTCTGGTTTTAATAGTGTTTCCACAGCTAAAGATAATATGTTGATTTTCATAAAGTCTCCTATCTCCTCTGTTAAATGCAGAAACATGTGTAAGAGACTATTCTCCCATTGCTAATTCTAGATTCTGATTTATATACTGGGAAAAAAGCATATATTTCTGTATTTCAACATATTCATCAGTGATCTGGTAAATGGAATGAGCAGTGATGTGAAAGCATTTAGTTATTTAAGGTAGAAAGGACACAGAAAGGACAAGAATAATTACAGAACGATTTGGTAAGACTGAGTGACTGTGCTTAAAAATGGTAGGTGAAATTCAGTGTAGATAAATGTGAATGCCGTGTGCTTTTCTGATGTCTCTCCCGTCTCAGAAAGGATGTATTGGAATTTAAAAGCTTTAAAGAAAGGAAATAAAGATGATGAAATGGCTTGCATATATGAAATGGCTAAGTGGGCTAGGACTTTTTGCTGGAGAGAATCCAGAGGAATAAAGATGAAAATGGCTTGCATATATGAAATGGCTAAGTGGGCTAGGACTTTTTGCTGGAGAGAATTTAGAGGGAGATCTCTGGTACATTTATACTTAGTGTATAAATTATTAGTTAGTCTGTAAATACAAATATATTTAAGGTGACATTTGAAACTCCTGCATTTTCTTGTCCTTTATTGTGACTGTTTATGTTTTCTTTATGGAAGCATACAATTAAGGGAAAGATAGTTAACTGTGATCTAACTTGAGGACTTCATGTGGTGTAGATTCTTCTTTAGCACAAGTCAATGGTAAAACTCCCAGTGGGATTAGAGTTTGGCATATATAAATACACTTCTATGTGATATGGAAATTCATTTAAAATACAGGATTAAATCCTGTTCATCACAGTCAGGTAACGTTAGTGTTTGCTTCAGAGGGACTGCTCATTTGAATAAGAACGTTACCCATAATCAGCAAGTCCTTTCAAAGCTTGGATCAATGCCAGGCTAAAAGTTCTCCATTCTTATTTCTTGGAGCCAAAGGAAGGCATGAAAAGAGAGAAAAAAATTACAATAGGCATTCTTATCAGCTGGTTTAATCAAGTAAGCACTTATCACTTCACTTCATTGGAAAAAAGGAGAAAAAACTCACTTTTTTGAATCTTCTGACCTTGTAAGTTAGACAGGCTGGCCTGTTGAATGACAGGCTCGGAAGACAACCTTCTCTTTTCCTTTTCTGAGCGAAAGGACACATGTTTTTGCAAAGGGAAAGGCAGAGAGACAATCAAGGCTGTATCTACTTCAAGAAAGAGAGGGCAGACTGGTGGGAAGTGCACTGACTGGTCTGAGAGAGGAGGAGCTTCTGTTACTCCATTTTACTGATTCTCTAGTTCGTTGGGTAATATAGAAGAGCGTTGGTAGTACCCATGAGAGAACATTGTGATCATTCAAGTGACACAGTAGGGAGACCAGAACAGGCCTCCTTTTATCCCCAGAGTCCATACGAAAGGGAGTGGAAGCAGGATCTTTTCCAGTCTCTTCTGACCCTTTTCCAGTCTTCCTCGACTCCCTAAGAGTTTTTACCTCTTGCATAGGGGAAAAGTGCATGTAAAAATGCATTCAAAATAAGCTTTCTAAATTTGATATGCAGGTTTTTTATAAATATATATCTGCCAGTAGGAATGTTTTCGGTTTTAAAGAGAAAATTAATGTGGAAGTTAAAAAATGGTGATAAAAATTTGCCCTGGAGGCTGTGTAGGGGCACTGCTGGTGGCAGGGAAGCTATAGCACCCTGAAGCACACGCATGCATGTCCCCACACTTCCAGTACCTAAACCTATATTGTCTGGTTATTTGGGAGAGAATAGTTTATAGAGAATTGTAAAAAGAAATTTTCAAATAAATCCTTTTTCTTTGTCCTTTAAGCTACCCAGAAATATCAAACTACATTTTGACTTTATCTACCTGCATTCATTTTGTTTTACTCTTCTGTGTAATTGAGGTGGTAACCTCAGCCCTAAATACCCCATGCATTTCCATCTTTTCAATTTCCTCTCCTTTTCCGTACCTCTGTTACAGAAGGGTTGTGTGGCAGAGTGTAATTTTAATTCCACTGTGCTCTGCATGACCTCAGAGCTAGGATGGCTGTGCAACTTTATAGCATTTTCCTTGCTGCAAATAAATGCTGCATGGAAGGCTCCCTCCATGATTCAACGTTATAGAAATAAAAACGTTTAGATCACAGGGTATTTTGCAAGGATTTAGTGAACTACTTGGCAGTTTTACTTCTGGGAAGCATGAGTGAAGGGGGCATGAAAGGAGATCTGTACCAAATGAGAGGATGGAAGAAATATTGGAAAGAAAAAGAGACTAGGAACCTCGCCACTGTTGATACAACAGAGAAAAAAATAATAGTCTCAAATACTGCTTTAGCTACCAAAATCTTTGCTTAAAATATTGTCTAGAGAAACAAGTCATTTTTAGCACCTACAGCTGCTCCAAGATGAAGTAGGTATATTTTCTACTCTTTTGCACTAAAAATTTCCTCCGTGAACTAATCCCAAAGTAATTTCTTCTAACAGACTCATCGCTTCTGAGCCCTTAGAGTCTACTGTAATCATTGAGTCTGTGTTTCAGTATATTACAGAGTAAGTACTTTTGGTATCAGTGTTACAGCACCTACTGAGAAATTAAAAATTAAAAATTTCAATTTCTGAAAAATCTGTTCCTTTTGATAAAATATTCTGAAAATTATTAACGCTTCCAGTTAAAAACATAGACCTTTTCCTAGATGTAACTTCAGCTTCCAGACTTTCTCTCTCCATTTTTAGATACCTTTTCAGATCTCTCTCTCCCCCCGCCTAAGAAATTAACCAAATTACCATTAAAATAGATTGTGGCAATTGGATTTTCTTTTAAGTCCCTATGCTGTGTTACCCCCCTCATTCCCCCCCGCCTCCCCGGATAATCAAGCATTTTGGGAAATGGGTATTTAGACTTAAGTTCAATGAACTTCATTGGTCCATGTTCCAAAATACCTTAACAGAAAGAAAGGCCAAAATAGACATACAATTGCAGAGGAAATTTGAAAACTATCAGCACAAATCAATTTGCTGGAAAAAGACTTTCCTGTTTTCACTTATATCCATTTTTAAAATGGCAGCCAAAATAAAGAAATTATTTGATTTTTTTGGCTTTACACAAAAATGGAGGGGTTTGTTTTCATCATGTCATAACAGATTCATGTTGTTCCAGTTTGTATTTAGGAAAAGAAGAATGTATGGCATTTGACATTGTGCTTGTTTACTTGAATGGAAGCATTACTGATCATCTGAGCACAGCTTGAAATGGAATCCAGGTTGCAGCTGGAACACTAAGTTTGAAGCAATTAAGCTAGAATTATATTTACAGAATTAAAACATTTGAAGGGAAACAAATAATTATTATTTTATGGTGTTTTCTTGACTCCCAGTTCTACTTCTCACATTGTTTTATAAATTTCTGTGAAATTCTTATCCCAGAAGCTTCTCAAATGCAGACTTTCAAAAGCACTGCGTACTACTAATCTTGGAGTTTCTTTCAAGTTGTTTTTCAAAAATTCAGTCCTCTCTACCCATAACTTAATGGGAAAGAGCAATGCAAGAACAATGCACATGTATTAATTCTGTCTCTCAGAACAAGTTTTAGAAATTGACTTGGGAAAACCTGTAACCTTTTCTCTATTTTAAATACTATTTCTTCCAGACTAAGTCAATTTGTATTTTTTAGCCTGAAAAGTTCTTTCCATGGCTGAATGAAAAAACAGTTTCAGAGAAACTAGATATAAGTCATTGTTTCACACCAGAGTAGTTCTCTCTCTCCCTTTGTCCTTGCTGGTGCTGAGGTTTGGGTTCTGTTTTTTCTTTTTCTTTTTCTTCCAAAGTCTCTCAAGGTTTTTCAATTACTTTGAGGTCAAAACTTTGGTTAATGCTGGGAAAAGTAAGGAAATGTGTCGCTACAAATGTTATCACTGGGTAAACAAATGGTCTTTCTGCTACCGCTTACTGACAGCTTGTGTGACAATATTTTCTATCCATATTTCCTAGAAAAATTGCTTCTCAAAACATTTTTTCTTTTGCTTGAAAAATGTTTCAAACTTAATGCATCCACTTGGATGTTTTCTGGCCTCTGTCCTTGGAGCAATTCCATTTTGAGCATCTCCTACATCCCGCTCAATTTAGAAGCCAGCTGATGAAATTTCCTTGAATTTTGTCAGTTCAGCTGCTTCAGCTGGTAGTTTTCAAAGACATGGCCTTTAATTTTCTTTTTGGATTCTTAGCAAATTGACTCAGAATTTGTGCATCATCTGCTAGCCACAACTGACTTGTGGACATCAGCCCTTGCTATATGAAATTTCATATAGCAAGAGCTTGCTCTTTTAAATTCAGTTTATATGAATTATATGATTTAATTCTTTTCTTTTCTGTCTTTATTGCACAGCCAACACTTTCCAAGCTGAAGTCATCCCTGTGTAGGCTGTTTGAAGTCCTACTGAGAAAAAGGGAAATTTTAGAAAGAAAGCCATCACAGCTGAGCAAGTGGTAGAAAATCAGTGCCTTCAACTTTGCTGAAGGTGGGGAGATAAGCTGGAGATATTCCCTGAATTTTTAATTCCATTATCTCTGGTTTCACTTTCACCAAGTAGTTAGGCATGTAATAGATGAGCACTTATATCTTTGTAGGGACAGACTCACTACCTCTGTCTCTTTAATACAGACACACATTCTCATGCACAAATGCTCCTTTAACACATACAGGAACAAAACCAAGATCCCCAAAAGACTGTAAATAGGGGAAGCAGAGGAGGAGGGTAGCAGAATACTCGCACGGTTTTATTGAGTCCGAAAAGGGAAGAGCCTCACAGATTTGATGGAGTAACTGTTACCAGACCAAGAAAAGTTACGTCCCTTCTTACAGAGGAAACCTGAGATAACTGACACATCCTAATGACAGCCCAGCCCAGCCATCCTTGGCTCATTCTTGTTAGTGAAGTCATCCCATCGCATTTATTTAAAAATTGTTTTTTCATTTGGCTGAAATCTCGGGGGTCAGGGCGGGGGGAAACACCTTTTCTAGAATCATACGTTTGCTTACTCAAGTTATGTACACTTGCAAAAACTGTTGGCTACCTGATTGTTTTCACCTTGTTGGATCACCGTTGATTTGAGAAGTTTCCTGTATTCCACATAAAATTATTATTTTCAATCACTTACTTAAAACATTTTCAGGGATCATTTTATGTGATCATGAAATGTCTGGTCTCCAGAAGGTTTATAAATCTCTGTGAGGCTCTCAGTCTTTTCAGAGGTATAATTGCAGATGAGCCCATCTGTTCCCTTTTCATTTCCATCTTCCATGTTTATCTACCTTTCTTATGTTTGGCAGTATATGGATGGCAGAGGGGCTCAGCAATTGGTGAAAAGATGGTAGTGCTTGATATTGTCCAGTCTGAAGAAAATAGAGCAAATTTTGAAACTTGAAAAATATGTTGTAATAAATAAGTGAATAAGTTCAAATTCAGAGTTTGTGAACAAAAATGGTGAAAAACTACAAACCCAATTTAAGTCACAGAGATAAATTCCTTTACAATTTGTTGTAAGGGTAATATGTATTCTTTCAAAACAACTAAATATTATGGATCACTGCTGGACATCAATAGTAGCACCATTACTGCATTTGTAAACCAATAGAGAATGAGGGGAATTCTCAACAGCGCTCTTAGAAAATTTCAAAAGCCTGGAAAATGTCTTCCTGATGTCTTGGAGCCGGCATGCCACAATGTTTGTGCAAGTAACAAACTAGGTAGGTGCCCTACATATATCAGTGCATAAAGTTGTTAAATTGGTTCACACATTTTAAGCTCAGAATAAGGGGGGGGGGGGGGTTTAAAAAAAATTTTCAACTAAATTCCCAGCTCTGATGAAAAAAACAACTAAAAGAAAAGGCAAAGTAGTTGCTGAGAAACCTCTCAACTTCACCTTCCTTTAAGGACTGATCTGGCATGGGTTGAATGTGTTTTGGTGCATTTTTGTTCAAACATCAGCAATGAGAGGGCCTCACCGATCGTACAAAGGATTTGAGTGCCGCTGTGCACTCTGTGTGGGCTGCCTTCGGGGCGATGATGCTTTTCTCCTGAAGCCATTGCAATAGCTGCGGCTGCAGCGTAAGCAGGGGACAGGAAGGCAGTAGCAACCTTGCTCGTCCGGAAGAGAGAGGGGTAGGAGTTAACAAGAGTGGAATAGGAAAGAGCCTCTTTTTCTAAGGTGACAGAACAGTTGGGAACCACTTCTCCAGATGTTTAGCCTGGAGAAAAGGAGGCTGAGGGGAGACCTCATCGCTCTCTACAACTCCCTGAAAGGAGGTTGTAGCGAGGTGGGGGTCGGTCTCTTCTCCGAAGTAACAAGTGATAGGACGAGAGGAAATGGCCTCAAGTTGTGGCAGGGGAGGTTTAGATTGGACATGAGGAAAAATGTCTTTACTGAAAGAGTGGTGAAACATTGGACCAGGCTGCCCAGGGAAGGGGTTGAGTCCCCATCCCTGGAGGTATTTAAAAGACGAGTAGATGAGGCGCTTAGGGACATGGTTTAGTGGATGATTCTATGTTGCTGACTGGTTTAGCCACCCTGAAAAGCTCCAGCATTCTGCCTTAAATTTCCAGTGCACAAACAGCGGGGCCAAGGAATTTGCAGAAATCTAGGTAAGTTTTCTTTATTTCAGCTCAAGATGCCCTCACATCACTCAAATAAGCTATATCGGAAAGTTTTATTCAGACTACCCTGAAAATGCAGACTTGTCATACAGGATGTAGCCCATAAATTTACTCACTTTGTGCATACATGTAAAAAGTATATACATTATACAACAATACAGTTGGTGCGGGTTATATGTGAAACCAGCGAATACCTGGTGACCTTTCAGTTTTGATGACCAAATTACTCATGAATGACAGAACCTTTAGTGCATTATTAGCCATCCAATAAAATGATTGTACCTCAGGTGCTTTTTATGTGCCACATAATTTGGGGGGGGAGGGTGGGGCACTTTTCTAACTTTGCAGTCTTTAAGATTGCTATAAAATGTAATATAGCTGTTCTTGGAACACAGACAGACAAATTGGTGGAGAAATTCTGTACAAGGAGTCTAAAGTAGAAAATCCTTCTCTCTCAGCTGATGACAATTGGGGTTTTTTTTGTTTGTTTGTTTCTCTTTTTTATGTCTTCTGGCATGAACTGTTCCAAGCTGAGAGGGGAGGCAGATCAGCAGATGGAATATAGGTGAAGCAGACAGGTCCGTGACGTGATTCATCACTTGCACGTTGTAACCTTCTTAAAGAAATTTCTACCTATATTTTTATACTGCCAAAAATAAAAAGGCAATTTCCCTCGTTATTCTGTAATTTCTGACATTGGGGCACTTCATATCAGTTGGGTACAGTATTAGTATTACCCTTATTTTACAGTCTAGAACTTGATGCATAGAGATTAACGCCCATGTCCAGTTACTATAGGGCTGAGTTACTTCTGTGAGGCCATAGCAAAAGTTTGTGTTATGGTAAGCTTCCCAGGTGCTAGAGTAACATCCTAGGCTAATGTTAGGCCCCTTTTAGGCACATCTAAAACAGTCTAAAACTGTTGGGCTAACAGTCCTGCACTCTTTTTCTTAGTGAGGAACAGTTATAACTGCCTGCCTCAGGCAATGATTTGTTAGGTATGAAACATATGCAATTTGTTCATCGTTCAGATCTGTTACACGGATTCATCATTCAGTTTGGGAAACTTCAATCCACGTTGCTGGAAGGGCATTCTGTGAAAAATATTGCTCTCTATTTGCGTTCCAAATATCCACTCCTTGGCCAGCATTGGGACCAAAGTGCTAGACTAGAGGTATCTTTTACCTGACCCAGAAGAACTGTTCTTGTGTCCTTACGCAGTGATTGACTAAATCTTGCCAATCAGTCTGCTCTGCATTGCAAAGCCCTGGCAGACAGGCTGCAGGGCATTACTGCATTAGTAAACTAAGCTGTGTAGCTCTCTCCTTTCTCAAGGGCTACGGCTTTCACAGCAGAGTTGATTAGAATGAACGATCCTCTGAAGTACGTTTATAGGCATCTTCTGCTTGCAATATCTATCTAGGTATGTACAGTCCTCAGCATCTTATAGTAATTTTTTTTTTTTTCCCATTGCTTTTACTACCTATTCTCCTTTATAGGTACAGAATTGAGATAAAAGACATCAGCTTGAGGGCAGGTATGTGAAGACTGTCATGAATCAGAACCGAATCCAGTATTTCAGTCTTACTCTGATCACCCATCCACTTCTCTCAGAATGAATTGCCCTTCTCGCTCCCAGATAGCTGGAGAACCTCATTCTTGCAATTCTCCTTCCGCTCAATGTGCAGTTCTGCAAGTTTTTACATACAAAGATAAAATATAAAATAAGATTAGTAAAAAAATATCACCAAAAGTAAACCTCTTCTTTTCAAGGTGTCTAGCTACTCTAGGAGTGACTTGTTATTCTGAAATACTAGTATTATAAACCTAATTTCATAAGTTTTCTTTTCTCATGAGCGGTTTCCAATTAATGCACAATATCAGGGTACCACACAGCATTTAACCTCTCACTAATTGCCACTAATGACATGTAACTGCATCAATAGTTTTTTGTAATAGATTGAGTGATGGTTTTAACACAATTCCTGAAGTAGTTCTCTCCCACTTCTTTATCAAGGAAAGATGATAAAACGCATGCAATATTTTTAATTTATGACCTTTTCATTTTTGGAGTTGGCTGATTAGTTGAAGGCAGTGTTCTTGAGCATTACATATTAGAGTGATTTCTGCTTTATACCCACATTTGACATACTTTATAGAGCACCTCAGTCTCCTTTTCTTCTCTGTAACAATGACTTTGTGAATGCCATGTTTGTTAGAAGCCAGATTGAGGCCCTTACATGCGTTGTTCATTTGTTGGGACTCAAGATAAGAAACATTAATTAGTTTGGTAAGGCCCCCTGTTTTTCTGTCATGTGGTAGAGTAAAAATTAAATAATAGACAGAGTCTTTCTAATGGAATGAGAGATGCAAAGTGGATGTTTAAAATGAAAAAGTAGGTCTCAGTTGCTTCTATAAGGCAACACCAATTAGACAGTTAAAATCTAGATGATTACTTCTGTTTCTGAGAAAATCAAATGGACTGAGAAGGTGCTTGGAATTAGACTGAAGCATAGTATAGATTTTTTTTTTTTTACAGTTAACAAGAAAAGACTTCAACATATACTTTTAAAAAAATGCAGCTATTTTTTCCGTTAAAATCATTCATCCTACATTAACAGATAATAAAGATGTCACTTCACTGACATCTTCCACGCTTCTGTGTAATGAAAATCCAACTGTGAAGTTTCAGACTCCTGAAAGCTGCCCTAATGGACACCATTTAATTAAACGGTCCCTGCAACTCT
Source organism: Aptenodytes forsteri (assembly GCF_000699145.1). Classification (NCBI taxonomy): domain Eukaryota; kingdom Metazoa; phylum Chordata; class Aves; order Sphenisciformes; family Spheniscidae; genus Aptenodytes; species Aptenodytes forsteri. The sequence continues at coordinate 4,248,070 of NW_008796078.1, forward strand.
GTCAGCGATCAGTATGTTGCAGGCCCTTGCAGTTTGGCAGTCTGCAGAGATATAGAATGAGATATGGAATAAAATGCACAATTTTCTGCTGTGAAAGCCTGGGGTTTGTAAATTCGTCAAAAGAGAAGTTACCGTGCAGAATACGGGGCTGTCAGTTCTAGTCCTCTCCACTGGGGGACAGTCTGCCATAACGTCTTGCTCCCCGAACTGGCAGCAGTTCTGGGCTGGAAGGAATCTGCCTAATGTTCCCTCAAGGGAGAGAAAGACAAGATTACCATTCCTACAACAAAGCTCTGAAGTTTAGGCCAGAGGCATTATAGGCACATCTAGGGTTTTCCATAAAGGCAAAGTGAGTGCCTTCTCCAGCCTTACTTCTTTTCCATAATACCTGGAGATGGAAAATATCAGCAAAAATAAGAATCTGGCCACAAAGTCCAGGAAAGCAAAACATCTCTGTAGGATTTGGGCAGGTTTATACAGAGACAGTCCAGGGGTTGGCTGGCCAGTAAAGTACTGAGAAGTGAAAATTCTCCTTTTTGCTAGGACTGCAAGGAAGCCTGAGGGAACTGAGAAGGAATTGAAGACAGAGGTATAGCTAAGTACACTTAAAAAAACCTTCTATATCTTTCTCAAGGTCCTGATTCAGCTCCAACTAATAAGAAAGAAACTCACAGGCTTTATAAATTTGGGTAGATCACAAGGATATCACAACTTATTGCCTAGTGGTGTTTGTTTCAGTCGTCAGTAGAGCCATAATTCTCCTTACAGAATCCAGTCAGTCACTCTCCCAGTCCTGCAGTATTGGACAGTCTCGTACCCAAGGAGTCTGTTGAGTATGGAGAGTCTATTTCTTTTTTTTTTTTCTTTTTGGGTTTTTTTTTTTGGTTTGTATGTAAAGAATAACGTTCATTGTGTCTGGCTGTACCTTTGAACATTTCATCCTCATCGAGCAACTTGCCTTAAAGCGATTTATTTTCCTGCAGGGTATGGGCATGCAGGAGATTGAGGACTCTCACTCTAATTCAGAAAGCACCACAGGGATGTGCTCAGCATTACATCCTGCATAGATAAAGGGTAGTATAATGGTTGAATTAGTTGGATTTGAGAGATCAAAACACTTGAGTTCAAATCTTAATGTAGATTTCCTCTCTGACCTTGAGTAAATCGCATGTAATCTCAGGCCCCATTTCCTTGCCTGCAAGATGAGGGTAACTAGTGCTGTTCTGCTTGATAGGCGAGAACTGTAAAGACTGTGAGGTATTTTGGTAATGAAAACCATGAGTATACATATACTCACACCTAATGAACAGGGCGATGAAGACAGACTCTCTGCCCTCTGCGCTAGGCAAACATGGATTTAGAAGCTACAGAGCAGATTTGTCTTTGTAAATACCCATCCAAATATCTCTGAAACATATTCACTCTTTTTAACACTATAACAGATAAAGAAGAAGAAAATCTGTTAGTGCTCCTTGTACAGTCTAGACAAGTTTTTTTTTTAATATCTTTCATGTAAGAAGCATTTGTCAAAGCTGGCCTAAAAGTGAATTATTAGATAAATGCATGATAAGTAAGGGGGAGAGGTCCAGCAAATGAGTCCCAAGGAACTACAGTCCACATTTGGTAATGTAAGGTAAATGCTTGAGTGGTTTCATTTTATCCTACTTCTACAAACAGGGATTTGTTGTTCTTTCCTTGCTTCTCCTTGTCAATGACAAGTAAAGAGTTGAGAGATTAAAATTTATCTTAAGAACCTCAATTCAGTAGAAAATTACACTTCAAGGTAAAGGGAGACCACTAGATTCTTTTCAATCAGACACATTTTTTTATTCCATCATTATTCAATACTTCATGCTCAGAAACTGTATGTAAAAAAAAAAAAAAGGGCAAACCAAAATTGAAAATTGATTCGTCTTTTAAAGGAGAAAAGGGTTTCCAGTAGTTGAAAGGATGTCATTTTCTGCTTTGGATCTTTCATTAATATGGTCAGATTTCATAATATGTACTGTCTTGACAGCATATTCTTGAGGTTCTCGGAAATTGCTATAGTTTACACACACTATTTTTTATTAGTACATTCCAGTTTCACAAAATACACTTGGCTGAGTATGTGATAGCATGGGCACTAGCTGTAAAACACTGATTTCCTCTGTCATCTCAGAGCAGCTTGACTCTGTCAGCTGGCATGTCAGATGTTCCCTAGCCATGTGTTTGACTGAGGGAAGAATTTTGGGGGTGCCACAAAGCTTCTGTTTACCGGACTTAGAGATTTATGAGAATCCAGTTTCTTCCTTTACTCTTATTATATCAGTTTATGATGTTTGATAGACATGAAAGGCATCTATGGTCCCTGTTGTCCCACAGATGCATCAACGTGAGTCCATTCCAAAACGTATTCAGGTAATATGTTAGATGTTTCTCAAAAGGGATTTAAACGCAGTGTAACCGCCACCAACCGTCACTCGCAGAGGCGATCAGCTCCGGTGCAGATGGTGGCGTACAGGGGGGTTTCCTGAGCCGGGGAACCCACAGGGGAGCGCAGGGACCCGCCGGGAGCCGGCAGCTCTCACAAGGGCGGCTGACGAGGTGTGGGCAGGGCCAGGAGTAACGGCGGCCACCCCCCACTCCCACAAAGGCAGCCCCAGGGAGCGCTAGCGACCAGGACGTGGCGCGGCAGCGAGGGCGTGACGCATCAGTTTGCGCGGGAGGGCGCGCAGGGAGGGCACCTCTTCGAAGGAGGGGCATTCTGCTGGCCAAGTGGGAGACGTGGAGTACACATAACCCAGCAACTGGGCACAGGTCAAGGGCACTCATCCTACCCGACCCTCAAGGCAGAATGGCGGGCACTCGTCTGAGGGTAAAGGCCGCGGCTCCGGCTGGGGGGTCTGCGCCATCTACCCCAGTGGTGGCCAGTTAGCACGGACATTGCTGTGAAAAGGCAAGTACTGTGTAGCTTGAAGCCAGCAAGCAAAGGAATAATACCCAGAAATATGTAACATAAACATAAAAATTGTACTACTTCAGAAAACTTTGCTATGTATAAATTATAAGCTTCCATGCCACTATCGTAGCGATTGTAATGCAGTATGACCAGCAGAAAAAGGACACAGTGGAGGTCACAACGTTTGAGTCAGAAATAATCAGTGTCAGTAGCTTCGCCAAAAACCAATCCAGGATAGACTCAGTCTCAAGAGACAGTATACCCTAAATGGTTTGTTTCTGTCTCTGTCCGGTCAAAAATTTGTGTTTATGTCTTCATACTGTCATGCAAATCAATCTTATCTATATATTTTATATATATATATACACACACATGTACGTGTTTCATAATGAAGCATCTTGAAATCATGGAGGAAAGTTAATGGTGTCTTCCAAATAG
>NW_008796078.1:4251637-4267796 GCF_000699145.1 Aptenodytes forsteri
TATTACTATTTTAAGAAAAAACATTGTATCGACATGGACAAGATTATAGATCAATTTGATATCTTTAAAAATACTTTTCACAAGTATTATATTAATCTTTGGAAAACATGAGTTCATCTAATGCATCCTAGAATCTGAGTTAGTTTTACCCAAAGACAGGAAGGTTTTATATGTAAGTCTGAAGCCTGGAAAGAAAACTCTGTGTGCTTTAGAGCTGTCTATTATTGTGGCCTACAGGGCACAACATAAAACAATCAAATGAGTAACTACCTTATTTACTTTGCCTATATTCAAAATAAATATTTTTTCCTTTTTGGTACCAAAATGAAAACATTGATAAATTGATGTATTTGCTTTTATAAGCAGTCTATAAAACAGGTAGTTTTCAGTTCATTGTTGATGCAGTGAGGTGTCTGAATACACTGACTGTTCAAAACGGGCCAAGACTTAAAAAAAAAGCCAAAGTTAAATACTGAATCTGTATTCTAGTTAGACAGCTGTGCAAACTAAGGTTTTCTGAACTTCATTCATTGTCACCCATATATATTTGCATAACTCTTCTCAAGAAAACTTGGCAGAACTGTTAGGCCTGTTTCCAATTCTTTTCATTCCCAGCACAAGCATGGAGAATGCATTTCCAGATGTAGAGTACACGCACAGAAACAAAAAGATATCAACACACTGACTAGTGATGGTAATTTCCAACTTGCAGCAAAGTGTTTACTTGAGTCACCATAGGGGAATGCAACAGGGATAATGAATTAAAAAAAAAAATAATAATAAAGCAGGGTTATAATCTAAAGGTTGGAAAGCTAATACAGCTTCTAGAGGAGAGAAGTTAGTTTACATTGTACTTAAAACATTACTGAACAAAATAGGCACTAATTAGATTATTTGTGTGCTGGTCATTGATTAAAGTTCATCTGAGTTGTTCTGCAAGGATCTTCTCACCTCGCTTGTCATATTGACACCAATATCTACCATGCTGTGTGAAACAGGAAACGCTTTTTCTTTCTTAACTTGATTATTGGAAGGAAGCCATATTGACACCTCAACAAACAAAGGGAAAAAGTTAGCCGCATTACAGTACTTTTTTTTAACCTAAAGGTGTTTCTGATAACAGCTTATATTTGAATTCTTTTGGTTACCTTCCCAGTATAAGAAATGTCATGACGATGATCTGGCCTTATTAAAGAGAATGTTTTGTTTCATTTGCAATACATCTGTGGTGACCTATACAAACACCTAAGTGTTAGGGACAATCCTTCATATGTTTAACAAATACCTTTTCCCTACACCTCGCAACCAAAGCATTAGTAGGTACGTCTTCCAAGAAAAGAAACTCCCTCTCCTGCTCAATGAATACTCAGAATAATCTGCATCAGAGTTGCTAACTAGTGTGATCCTGCAGCATAAAAAATTCCATCATGCTGTATTTTTTATATTTTGGTGCTCTTTTCAAAAACTACCATAAAGAAAGGAGATGGGTGATCCTAATGAGTTGTGAGGAATTTCTGGAAGATCCTTACAGGCTGCTAGAACTCAGAACGAAGGGAAATGTGGTTGTCTGAGCATTTTTGTTTTATTTGGCTCCAGTAGGGACACTGTCTTCCACAATGACAGGAAAACTTTCCCAGAAATCCACTTTGAAAATGAAAAGCCAAATAATTCATACACTCACAAAAACAAACAAACAAACAAACAAACAACAAACAAACAAACCCCCAAGTTTCTATACTGGTTTATATGGTAACAATTTTATAGTTCTCCTAAAAGGCTTTTGTACTTTACCAGATAAACTCTGATGGCTTGATCTTTGGGGGGTTGTACTTTGAATTGAGGTATGTGTTGTAACTCTGATTTGTGCCTGCTGAGTGCTTTTCTTAACCTGCTGGCCTATATTTTTGTTTTACTTTTTGGCATTTTCACCCCTTTACTGGTATTTTCATATACTTGAGTGCATAAAATCAGTGGAAAACAAAGTGTTGGAAATATGTAATCAATATTGTCAACCTTTCTTTGGAGAACTTTACAAGTACAGCTTTTAAATCCACTGCACTATTTCTGGAGTCACATTGCCTGACTTAATCCAGGTAAGTCTGTATAAGAGTGGCAGATTTAGACAAATATTCTTCTCATCCAGCTCTAAAGGAAGCAAGTGGCACTGCTGGATCTAAAACCCACAGATATATTACCTGTATGAATGAAGTTGACACGAAAGTGCAGCTACTCAGTAGCAAGTACTGAAATGCCAAGTAACTACAAATGCCAAACTAAAATCAGAAAAGGCAGATCTTGCTTCAAGATCTGTGCAAGACAAACTGGTAAGTGAGGTAGCGGTAGCTGCCAGCTTTCAATGTTCCCATCTTAGCCTCTTTTTCAAAGATAAAAAGAATAACCTGGTTGCTGTACGATGAATCCAATTGTTTTATCCCTAAACATCTGTACTGCGTGCCTTTAATTCTGTTGTTTTCATTTATTATAAAAAGTATAGTTTGTCACAAAGAACCAGCTGCTCTGAAAAAAATGACAGAGGTTTGAAGCATAATTGTGTTTTGAGGGATTTAGATCTTTGGCCCATCACACATTAGAAACAGGTTTTGGGGTTGAATAGGAGCTTGTTGACTCCCACTGTAGTCCCTCATCTAAAAATGTTTAATTACCCTTTGAAGGGCTCAGCTTTGACATCATTCTTGCCTACAGAGGCTTGGGTGCAGCAGGCATGTTTGACCACATTGGCTCTGGTAATAGCCCTGACGAGGAAAGCAAAAATTAGTGCAGAACTATCAAAGGCAGGGAGAATTTGTATTTATCTTCCTCCTTTTCAGAAAATGACCATGGGATCTCACCATTTGAAGCTTTCCTGCACAGTGGACCAGCTAAATGCCAGGGTCCAAATGACTGCAATCTAAAATCTTTGCTACCATTCTAAATGCCAGGGTCTAAATGACTGCAATCTAAAATCTTTGCTACCGCTCTTTAAACCTAAATATTAATTTTAAAGTTCTCAGTCTAAATTTGAATACCCCTTCCAGCTAGTTCAAGGTGCTTGGCTTTGGGTCCAGTTGCTTCCAGGAGAAAGGCACTCCTAAGTTTGTGGGACACTGCGTACACATGAGCAAAGTAATTCTCTGTTGCCTGAGAGCAGAGTCCAATTTCACGCTGTATCAGAACATCTAAAATAGGGATATCTAAAATTGATAACCATCTCAACCCATGGTGAAATTGATAGCTTAAAAGATCTAATTTTTCAGATATTGTAAATATCTTCAGCTTTCACAGAAAACCAGATAGAGTTTTTTAAATACGTAATGTGTACAGTTGCAGTGCTGATCTGTGTGGAAACCTGCAAGTGGTTCTTTATGTGTGTGCTTTCTCCTTTTTTTGCATGCACAAAAAAGAAACTCTGCAAGAGGCCTGTATGACCTTCATATATGTATTTAAAAATGTATGGTGGCAATACAGCCTGTATGTCCACAAAAGAGTAGACATAAAAAGAAACCATGCTACAAAATAATCTTCATAACTCTATATAAAACCGTAAGGCATTCTCACATACATATAAAATACATAGAAGTCTTTATTTGAGATTATTATCTCTTTTCTTTTTAAAAAATCTACTTTTGTTTTTTTGTCTCTGTCACCAAAATCTCACCAGTATGTTATAAGTCAGTATCGCATCACACAGTGAGCATATCTACTGACTCCTGTGCAACATCAAAAGCATCTGCCTTATTCTCAACATTCACATCTCCCAAATGAACATGAGTTTTGAAAACCACACATCTTCAAAGCTGGAGTGAAAAATGCCCCAAATTTCCTTGAATGTTAATGTATCCCACCTAAGAAATTCACCTAAAGCCACCATGGATGATGTACTCTCGGTATGCGCATTTTGTGCCCTTAGGATCTGGTCACAGGCCAGTGGAAATGGTGGCTCTTTCTTTGGATTAGGATCTGGCCCTTAACATTACTTTCCATTTCCAGCAAGAAAATGCTTGGTGGTTTGAAAATTGTGGAATCTTGCCAATTGCAGACTAATGAATGTCGCAGCTATACCCTGTAATTAGGAAGCAGAAGATTGCAATTCCATTTTCTAAAAATTCTGCCAAGGTTATTTTTCTATTACTATAGCAGAAGGAAGGGATGGGTTGGCAAGCTTTCTTGAAAATGTATTTACACTCTGTTTTTGAATAATGTAAATTTGTAATAGGTTTTATACAGTAGAAAAATAACAAACAAAAGATGCCAGTGTAGAGTGGAACTAAATAACTTGTCATGTTATCAGACAGGGAAAAGCATAACCTATCTTGGGTCTGGCATTTAATATCCCTGCATTGATTATAACTTCTATATAGTAATGCTTCTGGTGCAACTTCCTCAAAAGTAAAAATCCTTGCTAACAAGGATTAATTCATATTATTCATAAGAATGAATAAAAGCGTATCCTGAACTTAGTGTTATCTCAACATACACATCTACTGGAATTGAAAATTACATACATCACTTGCTTTTCCAATGATCAGAAACTTTCTACTTGCAAATTCATGTAAAAGGCAGTTTTCTGACTTCTGATCTGATTGGTCGCTTTAACCTTTTGCAGTGTTATCTTGTGGCTTCTATTGCCTCGTCAAAAAGCCTTGTGTTCTGCATGTGACAAAGACTGTGTGTATTAATAACTTAATTATACCTCTTCCAACCCTAATTATTTTAATTACTGCAATCATGGTAGTATAGCACTTGCAATTCAGAGCAATCAACTGTTCTTGGATTACAAAAATTAAGTGTTCATATGAAATATTAAGCAATGTGAACCTTTGTAGAGGTCTGTCAATAAGTCAGCTATAAGATCACCTACTCTGTTGCAGCCCTTTCTACAATTCTTGAGAGGAAGAGATGGTTCGGACAGAATCACCGTTGAGTGGCGCTGTATGGCGTTAAGTAAAGAATCTAATCGTGTGCATGTGTATATTAACCGAGTATGCTCTGTGTAGCTCTAGCTTTGCCAGAAGGATTGAAAATAAAATGAGTGGAAGGAATGAATCTGTAAGTTGAGTGGCAGTATGAGCTCTTCAAAGTTTAACAATTTTCCTACATATAATAAATTTGAGAATGAAATGCAAAGGCATTTTTCATAGGAGAAATGCCAAAATAACTAGATTAACAGTATCTGTAAAAGAGCCGGGCATCTCCTACCTCAAAGACATTTCAGGATATGTGCTTGTCAGCTCACCAGTGAACTTGGTACTGAGATAGCCAGCTATTTATAAGAAACTGTATCATGATATCTGACGTGCCAGAAGAATTCTGAAAAAGACCAAGTGAGCCTAAGAATGATCTATAGCTCCCTGACTTATTTAAAAGAACTCAATTTTCTTCTAAGTGACTAAGTAATTGCTGAGGAATTTAAACAAAGTTTAAAATGGTTATCTTGATTTATCTGGGGATTTTTGCCACATGGGTGGCATAAGATACAATTTCCTAGAAGAAATGAGATTAATATTGATTAGAATGATCTACCTCCATAAAAGTTAAAAGAGATGCCTATTAGGAAATCAGAATACTGAACTACCAAGGCAAACTGAGCCCCAGAGTTTATAATGGTTAAGTTCTAAAGGCAAGTGTCCAAACATATTACTGAGGAATTTCTCTGCTTAAATGTTAGATATCTTCTTCGTGACAGAGAACTGGAACAGCAAAGCAGCTGTCAGTCTGAAATGCAATCAGTTTCCTACAACATATGCTTCATGACATGTAGAGAGCGGTACAGAAAATAAACATCATGGAGATTTTCCTGACTGAGAGAACATGCAATACAGAAAAACATACTGGTTAAGTAGATTTATTTAAGCAGTTAGTGAAGCTAAAGTTTGTCACAAAGCTCCATTTCAGGCTCCTTACTCAAAATAATTTGAATGCTTTTTGAGGCTGCTACTAAACAAAGTAAAAATAATGTTCAATAACAGAAAATAAAGTAGATTTTGTTTTGACAATATTTAAACAAAATGTTTCAAGTTTTCATTCTGCTATGACATTTGAAAATAACATTTAACTAAATTCAGTATTTAAGGGGTCAGAGAATTTGGAAAAATATTTCATTTTGACAGAATAAAATATTTTGTCAACTTTAAGTGTGGGGTTTTTTTCACTATTGCATTTGGGTAGGAAACAAAACTAGCAGTTTTGTTCAGGTATATTCAAACCAGATTGTTTTCTCTGAATGTGTTCCTCACCACACCACACAGACTGCACCAAATAAGAAACAAACCCAATTTACAAATGTTTATACAGATCACTGCTCAGTGCTACACAGAATTGCCAGAGCTTAGCCTAAAATTTCCCACTGTTTTTAATGATCCCACCCCCTAATTATAAACTAAGCCTGTAAGACTATGATAATAAGTAAATTTAGAGTAAAGCTGTTTTACTATAAAAAAGGTTCATTTTTGTTTCAGTGCAGTCCTGGTAACAATCTTAATTGATTAATAACATTGACATAAATAAAAGGCAATTCTTGTTTCCAACCAGATGATAAATATTTATCTGGGAGAGATGTGCCATGGTAAAAGAATCTCTAATTCTTCCAAAGAGCACTTCTGATTATCTTTTATTTAGATTTGTTGCTGCTGCCAAGTGAGCATTATGAACCTGTGAAAGTATACAGTCAGGAAATATACATTTCTGCTAAAAGTTTTAAGCTGCCTGTCATAATATTACTTTTTTTATATATTATCTTCTTTAGCAGAGAGTAAAATAATGTTGATCAATATCTTTTCTGACATTTATTTCTGCACATTGCCAAAAGAGATTATCATGAGCATTAGAGAATAATATGGCAAAGAAGTAGTTGATTTCCTTATCTATTAAGTTTGCAGACGAAAGCCTCACATGGTATGAACATCATTCCTTCCAGAACTATAGCAACTTATGTAGTTGTAGTCTAGCATCCAAACTTTGCTTTCAGAAAGTTCCTTTTTATTTTTTGCAGGTAAAATGCATTTTCTTAGGCCACTAGTTGGCTTCAAAGGAACCGCTCCTACCTAAACTCTTTATGAAGCTGTTGTCTAGAAACTTGTTTAAACCCAGACCCAAATCTAGTAATCTAAATGATATTAACACCAATGGAAGACCAGCGCATCAATTTAATTTTGAAGTAGGATGACAGCTGGTAACTGAACTCTGCATTGAGAGACAGGGGGGAAAAATTCAGCTTCTGAATGCATTATTCAATATATAGATGAATGATATTCAGTTCTTCCCATTTCTCATAAGTAGTATGTATGATCTCAGAGTGCCTAAAGACAACAGTAATACATAGGTAAAGTATTGCAATACATTGCATTTTCTGAAATGTGGCATGCCAGCAAAATGAAACATAAGATACGAGCAGCCATTCAGCGGTGACATGTTGCCTCAGCTGTGGCATGTGTTAGCAGAGAAACTAGAGAACGATGTGCTTTTCACCGTGTAGAAAGACTGTGCCGTTACAGAAGTCTGCAGTCTGCTCTCGTTTCTATTCAATTCTTCTCTCTCTCGAACACAGAACTCTCAATAGTGAAACAAAACTTAAAAAAAAACAGTTTTGACTTGTGATTGTTATGTATTAAAGTTAATTAGCTATTTAAAGAATTGTGTTTGTATCGTGACGCATATTTTTAAAAAGCAGACAAGAGAGGCAATAAATCTAAACATTGTCAGAATTCCATAAATTACCAGACTATCTGTATTTTCTATCTCTGTGTTAAAGGAACTTGTACGAACTGTTTCTTCTAAATTAGAAGAATGTACAGAAATTCAGATGCCAGAACTTCAGCTGGTGTAAACACATAAATAGCGTATCTAACAACATCCCTGAACATTTAGAGTAGGTAACGACTTGGTCAGTTGAACAATTTCCTTGTGTGCGGGTTTCACATTGGTATATGTGCATAAAGCTTCTTAGAGGTGATTTCTTCCTTGATTTGTACTTAGGGATTTTCCCTACTCTGAATTTTGGAGAAAACTTTGTGCTTAACAAGAAAGGGTTCAACAGAGTAGGTGTTGTGTTGTTATCATGTGCTGTGTACATTACATTGTTTCTTGGCTTCTTAGGCTGCCTCCATTTTGCTAATTTTCAATACATTGGATTTGGGCTTTGATAGACTTAAAAAAAAAAAGTGCATTTTAAAAAAAGACTATGTTTCTAGTCGTTAATTTTCTGTTCTCTCTTTCAGTCAGACACAGGTTGCATCTGACTGATTGTTTTTCAACGTTTCTTAAAAGACCTGATGATATGGGCTCAGCAGGCCAAGGTCAAATGTTGGTAGCCAGGAGCCAGGTAAGATCTCTTGATATAGCTTCTCCTTCCACTTACTGCATAATGAAAAAAATCCCTTAGGCTTTCTGCATCCTATTCCCAGCTTTAAAATGGGAATAATAAAGTTTATGCATTGAAAAATGCACCAAAATACTATGATTTAATTATCCTGTTCCAAATCCTGAGGTCCTGTTGATTTCAGTACGAGTTGATTAGTCCCTATCATACACAGAAATAAGCATGCTATCAAAATGCCATAAAATGGTGACACTTTAAGGGGTAAATTTTGACAGAATTGTAATGACAATGGTTATCTTAGAAAAAACCTTGAAAATGCCTGCAGCATAGAAAAGCAAACTCCAATATCAATTAATAAATACAGCATTAGTAGAAACAGTTTCTAAGTATCTCTAACTTACTTGCTTTCAAATTATAGATTGTTTACTTAGCGTAGTTCATTGCCAGTAAAACTTTCTTTTAAATAGAAGTTTGTAAAGCAAATTATCCAACTGTGAAATTGGAAGCACAACTGTTTCAGCCCATCTGAATTTTTTTTAAACGTTCCCCCACAGTAATCTGCACTCGTCTTTATAGTGCCTACAACTGAAAAGGATTATCTAGTCAGAATGCATCAGTATATAATAAATGTGCTTCATTTCTTCCACAGTCCTTAAAGCTGACAGCCAAAATGAATGTTTGTCTCAGCATTGGCACCACTGGTACTTTTGCAGAGACTATTTCATGGTCCATTGGACCCTAAAGGACATTGTTTTTAAAGGCATATTATCAAAAGGAATGAAGCATACCATCAGAGTGCATATCAGCATGTATTAAACTTAAGGGCAATAGTATTGCTTAGTTGATATTGTAAGGCACTCTAGTCAAAATGTATTAAAACTGATCTTTATGCTTCTCAGCTTTTATAATTTTTTTTGTGTCTAACTACTAAATACAGGTCATGAAAGGTACTTGTAGATATCCGGTAACTTTGAAAGAAGAACAGAAAAGTGCTTTATAAACAAAGTAATTTTTCATCCTTTCTATATGTATATAGAAAACCTACTATCACAACTGCTGTTGTACTAATGGGCTTCCCATACAGTGCCACAATAATTAGCTGTCAAAGTAGCACAGCTCTGAATCCCATTTTGCTGATTTATGAAAAAAAAAGCTACATTCCTTTAAAAATATGCAGATTCACTGTTAGGGATATTATCATGAAGTAATCAGCTTTCTTGGAAACAGCTATTGAACTGCAAGATATAAATTTCTGAATCTCAAAGGTTGGGGGCTTATCAGGATATTCATTGGTCAAATCACAGCTATGATAAGATTGTGCGGGCAGTGCCTAATTTGATACAGATTGCAGCAGTGTTCATTGAGTTAGATGCTGCATGGTCCTGACAGCTTAACTGTCAGATAAATTGCTGCAGTTATAGCATATGAGCAAGCCCATAAGCTGATCATATTAATGTTACGAAAATATGACACCAAAAACTAATAACGTTCTTTGAAGCATCTGGACAGAAGCAAAATCTAATCTTGTCTAAAAGATCTCCATTAGCAGTAATCATTCTGTAATATGATCAACATATTCTTGTCAAAGCAGATAGTACTGTGCAGTATTAGTAAAACTGATTAAACATGGCATGCTATTCTCAAATAAACCTTCAGCTTTGGGAATCGGGGCCTGCTGATTACACTGGATTTGTTGGTTAAAACACGTCCAAGCCATTTTCAAAATAGCTTCTTCTGGAGTTTTATTCTTAGTAAGGGAGAAGTATGCTGTAGCAGAAAAGAAATCAAAATGAGAAGTTAGGCCTTATAGAATTTGAACAGCTCAAAGAAGGGAAAAAACCCACCTGAGAAACGTTGAGCCCTTAGTACAATAATCTTTCATTGCCTCCCAGAAAAATGTAGGTTTATACATCCTTTGCTTGTGATACCTTGTGATCCAATTGCATAATCAACCAAAGTTCCTTCAAGGATGCACATTCTTATAGCTGAAGAATAAATACGTCAAGAGCACATCAGGCTGTCTGCTTCTTTGTTAAAAAAGGCCTCACTCTTTGGGGTAAGCCTTTGCAAGTGACGCATGATTTGCTGAAAGTTTATGCTGTGAAACATATGGTCCATGATCCTCTGATGTTCCTTGCAACCACAGAAGTTAGTGAACTTAAAAGGGAGGATAAAGCTTGACATCAAGCACCATGCATTTTTTGCTCAATATCGTTGCTGCGAGCCAGGAAAGTTCCATCCGTGACGATCTAGAGCAATGCAAAAGAGCTAAAGAGCTGGAATTTAGTATTAAGAGAGCACGTGAATCGTTCTTACTTTCTTTTTTTCTTTTTTTTTTTTTTTTTAAATTTTTTTTTTTAACTAATTCTGCTATAAGATCTCCAGAGTACTGCAGAATCTAGCTACTCTGCCAGGGATGCGCATTCACCTACCCAAGGAGCACACAGACCCTAGTTTAAATTATAATTGGAAAATATTTCTCCAGCTGTGAACTGATTCCCCTTTTTGGGTTGTAAAAGGATCCAGATAGATCTGAGGAGCTTTAGTCTGCAGCAACTCAGTTCCTTAAGGCTGAGAGGATTGTTGACAGGCTGTAATTACAGCCTGCAAGTGTTTACTTTGGCTGGAAAATTGCTAAGCACCTTTAACAGCTGGCAGCAGCTAAGTTTCTCCAGAGAAGGAGAATGAGAATGAGCAAAAAAGGTGCAACAGATAAGGATGGTGGCTCCTGCTTTCTTGCCTGGAGGAACTGAGCTGTGGCTGGTTGCGGACCCTCTGCAAATAGGGATGAGCTAAAACAGGAAAGGACGGTAAGGCATGGTGGGAGAGACTTCGGAGGGACACAGGGGATTTTTTTCTTGGCAAATGAGGAGTTGCAACCTGTTGGGTTGCATTTCAGAGATGGAACCAGATGGACTCATCAGTGCTGCTGTAACTGGATGAGTGAAAGTGCTTTCCCCCGCATGACAAAGAGATTGAGTTGGTGCAGAACTTTGTTATCTCAGAAGTGTAAACATTGCTGTGAAGCGCTACCAAAGAAGAAACACATTATTTGCAGACTTTAAGTAGGTTGTGAAAGTTTGAAGACAAGGTGGAAACAGCAAGATGTTCCTGCTTCTATGTAACATGAATTAATTAAGACCAATTTAGGGGTAGTTTTATTTGGGAACTTGACAGTAATTGCAAGGGGCGGGGGAGGGCAAGAGTAAGGAGAGAGCAAAGCAGTACACCCAATGACGAAGGATTTGAGAAAGTTCAAAAAATATAGTTTTGAATAAAATACCCACCCATAATGAAGAGTCTGGTTCCAAACTGCAAGGGAGATAATTTAGTTATTTTCTGCAATGTAAGGACAAAGGCAACAAAGCAGATTGACAAATAATGTGTTTTCAGCATACTTTTTGTGTTTTCTTTCCCTCAGCCATTTTGAACTGAACATCAAACACTTTTTTTGTTCCACTGATGAAAGGACAGTTATTACACTGGGATAAAGTATTTCCCAATATTTATCCTTGTAAAGAGAAAAATAGGGCAAAATGTTGGAACGTCTGGGAAAATTAAGTTTAGTTTCTACTGGCACGACCTTGTCTAAGAGGATAGGTATCTGTATCATGATGTTATAGTGTCCTCGTGAGAGAGATGCCTCATTTTTACAGCAGGAGAGCTACTTTCAAGGTGAAGGATGTTCAATGTTAAATCATAAATTCAACAAGCCTACTCTGTCACAAGAAACAAATTCAATTTTACAGTAAAAATTGTACACTGAGTATCTGTGCTTCTAAAATGGAGATGGGCTGATGATAAATGAGATCGGGGCAATAGATGTCAGACCCTCTAAATTATATGGGCTAGACTGAAAGCAGTACTAGACACACACAATGCAGTAAAAGGAAATGAGAGTGCACCCATTTATATGAATATTTACATGCTAAGCATCTTTTAATTTGTGTGTGTGAAATAGATGGAAATTTCTTTGCTTTTCCCCATCTAGCGCCCCGAGACCGGCTCACAGGAGGTTGTGGGGTTTGCTGACCAATGTCAAAGTCCACCTGGCACTTTTCTCCCCCTTTACAAGAAGCAAGAAGGCAGCTGCCACTCAGACTGCCTCTGTGCCAGTCTGCCTCCCATGCTGATGCACTCACAGGCAAGTCCTTCCTCAAGCTGCATCAGGAACCAGTTTTAACTTCCGAGTACAATGAATTACTTTTTTAACATTTTTCCCTGATGATTTAGCCCTTAAAAGTTAACCTCATAGAGTACATCATTTAAACACGATTTCAAAGCAGAAATAATATTTCAGTAATACCTTATTAGAACCAATAGCTCACTCTGTAATGGAACCTTAACTCCACCGACAAACTGAATGAATACAAAGGAACAAAGCTGCTCAAACACTGAAAATGAATTATTTCACTTTCTTTTATGTCTGTACCATGCAATAATTTCCCCTTATTAAGGCAGTATATTTCAGAGGAATTACAATTTATACACAATGAACAATATCTTAAAATATCATTGTTTCTTGGATATTTTCAGTGAGAGAACTGATGGGCAGATCTTTCACTGGAAGATGTATAAGCAGAAATTAAACTGAAAAAGTGTTGTGTGCCATTTGTAGTAGGAAACAATGATACTGGGATCAACAGACATGCATTATAAATACACAGGACCAGATTTATGTATTTCTTTTGAAAATTTTGGCATTGAGACAAATTTGGTAAAATGTGTTCTCAGACTTACTATGTTGCACTATATCCTGGACTTTTGGTAATGATTAAACTTAATGTGGTCTTCTGATTTACAGCTATCCAGAGATGCATGGGGTTGCCAAAGATCTTAGGCATGCACTAATTGGCACAGATGATGGGTGATTTTGGAGATAAAACTCTCTCGGGAGTGATGATGTCAGTGTGCTGCTGTTGTGAATCATCTTTAAAACCTTCTCCATTAGGTGTGAAGGACATCCCATCAACTAAGGGGTTTGGTGGTTTGCTTAAGTCAACATTGCTATGGTCAGCAGGTTTGCAGTGAAGAAAAAGCTCTGCTGGATTTCAAGATACTGCTATTACAGGTAACTCTGACTCCTCAAATCCTTACTTATAAATCTCCTTTCTTTAAAATTTATAAAAACCTGTTTATGTATGTTTTCTGTAAAGGGTTTTCTACAGGTTTTGAAAGTTGAGGAAAATACCACCATTCCTTTCTTCCCAGTAACTTGTGTTTCTAATAGGATGGATTATAAGTTCTTTCAATCCTGCCGGATAAGAAATATTAAAAAGTTATTTGACCTCCTGGCAAAATAGAGTTGCCCGGTGCCCACTAGCAATGGTGTGTGCCCAGGCTGTTGAGGTTTCAGCTGGTGAAAATTGCAATGACCTACAGGTAGGAGACACTACAATTGTGATGCACTCTAATATAAAAATCAAGAACAGGAAAGGCACACAGTGGTGGTTAAACATGACAGGGAGCTTCCAATTCATGTGTTGTACCACTTAAAACTTCTGATAACCATAAGTTGCCTTGACCTTGTGAGCTACAGTCCGATAGCTCTGATTGTGTAAGTGTATGACACAGAGCACGTACAGCTAAGTTAAGCTGTGTTCTAAGACACTGACGAGCAGCCCAGGCATGCACAGAAAAAAAAGAAAAAAAAAAAAAAGCTTTTACATATTTTAATTAGGCAGAGTGAAATCTGGCTAAGAAGAATTTAGTAACCTGAACTGCCATTGCTGAGAATTACCTCACTCCATACCCACAATGACAGTCACAAAATTTGTATGTTCTAAACAAACTGGTATTAAAAAGGGGGCAAAATACGAGCACGCTTCCCATGCATCGTTCTTATCTATTCAACCAGCAGAAAAGCTCTTAGAAATGGAATATTCTCAAGGGTCAATTTTTCTGACCACAATGATCTTCCAGCAGCAACACACCTGTGTTTTGGGGAACAGTGAAAGACCATCAGGGAGAGGGCAGACCAGAATGATTCTTGATTATTAAGAATACATGAAATATGTTGTGTGTCTGTGTGTGTCTTATCTCCTATTCTATTCTTAGGAGAAGAATTTTACAGTGTGGAAACCTCATTGTTGCTGGGGAATGCTTTCCTCGTATTTTGGGAAGAGTCAGAGGTTAAAAATCTCAATCTTGATCTGAATTTCCCTAAAGTTTCAGAAAAATCTCATAGCTCCACTATATAAGAAAATTTAAAAACTTTCAACTTTATTATTTCATTTGTGTCAGAATTCTTACAGTATATGCTGTGTGTGGCAATTTTGGATCCTGTTTAAATAAAATATAATCAAACTATTTATGAGAAAGGGAAAAGATATCCCTGAAATTGCTCTTTTGTGTTTTGCTTTGTAAGTGAACAGAAATAAATAAGGAAAAATAGCGTGTTCTACTGCAAGGGGAAGAAAGAGGAATGAATATAATTTCCTCTGGAAGAAAATGCTAGTTACACTACCAGATGTCGAAATGATGCATGTTAAAATATTTTTATACTAATTCAACTTCTTAGCAGGAATTCAGCTCTGTGAATAGCTAAACTGAACCTTCCTCAGTGGGCCAGACGGGTTAACATGACAAAACAGCACAAAGTATTGCAAAGGTACTACTTATAATTCAGCACCCAAAATGCTGGAAATAACTGAATTCTTGAGAAAAAATTACTTAATGTTTTTAATTATTGTAGTAAAGACTTGTTATCCAAAGGTTCTTTGTTATTGCTTTTGGTAAGTTTACTTTGTATTAATTTTTCCCCCATTATTTATTTTTAAATTTCTTCAGAAATGGAGAATAAAGACTTGTTCCAGTGAAGTGAAACTAAGCTAATACAAAAGCTAATGAAATTAATTAAGAGTTTTTTGTTATATATTCTAAAAAAAATTACTCAGAAATCTTTTACACATTTTCATAGGATAGTTGGATGTTCCAAAAATGCAAGAAGTTTAACAAACTGACTCCAAAGAGGTAGTTATTTTGTACTGTACATGTACATGGGACTTACTACACTAAGCAGCTTGGCATTTGCTTATTTCTAAAAATTGAAGTGATGTGGGGAAGTTTCATGCTTTTTTTTTTTTAACCACTTTGCTGGACTGAGGTCTTACACTGAAGTCTATCAAGCTTCATTTCACTTGCTTCAGCAGTCACTCTTATGGCAATGGCCAAGGGACCATTTCTGAAAAATATACCTAAAATCGTATTATGTTTGAAGGTAATAGAATAAGAATTTGTATATATTCCTCTCAGTAAAAAGGTATTTCCCCCTCTCTTGTAAAAAACCAGTGTAGTATGTATGTCTCTGAAGCCCTTGGAAAGACATTGACTCCAAAAGGAATCGGAACCAACTCCACAGTATGTTCCTAAATGTCCTATGTTGAACTATGTGGCATGATTTTTTTGTGTGGAAACTCAGATGGGGGGTGTGGGG
Organism: Aptenodytes forsteri; assembly: GCF_000699145.1. Classification (NCBI taxonomy): domain Eukaryota; kingdom Metazoa; phylum Chordata; class Aves; order Sphenisciformes; family Spheniscidae; genus Aptenodytes; species Aptenodytes forsteri. The sequence goes on from NW_008796078.1 coordinate 4,267,387, forward strand.
GGTACAGGGGCATTGCTAACAAGAAACAGATTGACTTTTAAGAGCAGAAATGCCTCCAGAGCTGACTGGTACGGCAGGAACAGTTAGGTCCCTCCACATGTGGAGGGACAGGTCCAGGAAGTCTGTAAATCCCTCTCTGCCCCTGTTCATGCTGCTTCAGTTCAGAGTCAGGGCTGGGCAGGTGCCCCGCTGCAGTACTCATTCGTACCCTGCATGTGTGGCCAGAGGGCTGTGGGCTGAGCAGCAACTGCGGCAGGCTGGACTGTGCCGCTCTGCGGCGGGAGGTGGGTCCTGAGACCGCAGGCAGGGGAATATGGGGAGCACGGAGGCTGGAGGCAGAAATGGGCCATGGCCCATGCTGAGAGCAGCTGTGGAGTCATAGAATCATAGAATCATTAAGGTTGGAAAAG
>NW_008796078.1:4268159-4294213 GCF_000699145.1 Aptenodytes forsteri
GTGCGGCCTCCCCAGTGCCAAGTACAGGGGCACGATCACTTCCCTACTCCTGCTGGCCACACTATTTCTGATACAGGCCAGGATGCCATTGGCCTTCTTGGCCGCCTGGGCAGTCATGGCGAGTCGTGGCAGGCAACAGGAGCCAGCGTGTGACTGGGAAAGAGCATCCTAATGGGGCTACTGCCGAGCAACACGGAGGTTTAGGAGAAATGGCCATGGGCTGGCCCCATCTGTGTGTGCAAGCTTTTAGAACTGTAAAATATTCATTTAACAATGTTTATTTCTGTCTATCAAACGAAATAGTGTTCAATTCAGAATCAAGGGATGACTGGTGCCAGAATTTTGTTCAGGACTCATTTTTTTCCTTTCCTTGAATATTAGAGTCTAATGCAGGTAGAAAAAAGTAAGAAGCTTGATTGTAATGAAAATAATTTTAATGAGTGTATCAAGTGAGTGCAATTAAAATCTAGGTACATAAATAATATGCCATCCTAATTAGAAGTAAAGTGTTTTTTTCCAGAGTGCACTTACTAAGGCTTCTTTTTGTCTTTTTTCTTTTTTGTTTTTTAAGTTTAATTGAAAATATAGGCCACACTGAGAAAAGAATATAAAAGAAACTTATTTTATTTTACTTAAGCTTCAGCAGTTACCCAGTGTTCTTGGTTATCTTTCATCCTGCAAAATTATTTTTTTGAAAAAGTTTGTCTGCACTGTCTTCATTAATGCTCCAGCTGTTTTGGTTTGTTAATATTCATACCAGTAAGTCACCATTTCTTGATTGATAAGTGATTGAACTAATTCAGTATATTTTATTTAGTCAGAGTTCCATTTTTAGGCCCAGTCCTCCATTAAAGTGTGCAGGAGTCTGTATGTGAGGAGAGAGAGAGCAAGGGAAAAGGGCGAAGAGATATCACTCCTTGCGGAGCCTTGTTAAGGTGTGGGGGGGATTTGTTTGAACGGAGCTTATGGCAAGACTATGTGCTTGCTATTGTAGGATTTATAACAGTGCATTGGAGATCACCACCATCGCAGGAATATGCTCTAGGCTCAATTACCTTATTGCAGACCATTAGGATCACATTGCTTATGTATCCCCAATCTCAGGAATTTAGTAAGAGCATGAAGTGTTCAAGTCATTAAAGTTTTTGCCAGTGTACCAAGATGTACTTTCTAAAAGCATTACACGAATGTGCTAATAGATTTAACTATCTAAATGTTATTTTTCTGCCAAAAATCAAAATCTTGGAAGACTATAAAACAAATTAGTGGCTTGCTGACATACTTTTTCTTCCGTTCTGTAAAAAATCATTGACTGGGTAGCACATAGATGACACATCATAGGGGGAGGAAGATATACTTTGTATTTAAAAGTCCACGGAATTATAGGTATGAGAAATAGAATGGTGTATTAGCTTGTTAATGTACCTGTAAGTAGAGGATTGCTGTCATGCATACAAGTTATAGACTTTTTTACAAAGTTATTTACTTTTTTACATTAATAAGTGAATCATCGTACTCTGCTTTCTAGTTCTGTTTTTCTGCTGAAAAGATTCTACATAAGTACTAGTTTCGATTGCTACAAGAAGAGAGGTTTTTTACAGGCTAGTAAATCAATTCTGCTTGCATTGACTGAGCCAAGAAAATAATAGCTTGAAAGGCTCCCAGAGCCTCACATACCACAGTATTACAGCTTCTGGTATATTACAAATGAGATAGGTTTATCAGACAGAAAGAACAAGAGATGATTGAGACAGTTCAGACTCAGAGACTGGTAAGAGGCATCAACAGAGAAAGACTTCTTTGCTTATTTGCTGGTGCATCCCGTGACCAGTCCAACATGAACTGCGTGCACAAAAGGAAGACCTTCCAACTTTGAGTGGGAGGCAGACATGCCTAGATGTTGAATAGTGCAAAGCCTGCTAATTTGCAGAAGGAATAGTTGACTTACATTGACTCTTTACATGTCCTTTTATTTCAATTCATGAAATTGTGAAGCAAAAGGAAAAGGGAGAGATAGACTGAAATTGAACTAAAGAATGAGGATCCTGAATACTAGGTGCCATGGGAGTCTGCACTGTCCATAGTAAATAAATGTCTGCTCTCTGTGGGGAACCCTCAAAATAAAGCCTTCCCCTTGCATTAATGCAAAAAAAAAAAAATTTGCACCCACTGCTCTGAAACTCATCCCTGGATTTTATCCTTGAATACCCTAACCAATTAGTGAGTGCAAAAGGACTTAAAAGATTGTCACTGGGGGTAGTCTTACATTAAAGACTTTACTGATATTGAATGAAAGCTGGTTGCCTTTTCTAGTCACACTGAATGACACTAAGTACCTGAGGACAGCACTCCTGTGAGGAACAGGGAGATTCTGACTCCATGTGAATACACTACATTCATGCTGTAGTATTCCCTAGCAATGTTGTGCTAAGCAGCTTAGCTGGAAAACACCTCACACAAATAGCAATTTGTCATTAAAACTGAAGTAGAGAAAGCTAAGGTTAAATAAAAAGCATTTAAGCTCTTATCAGGATAGCCAAACATATTTTTCATGTCGGAAAAGCATGTTTAGACATTGAGTAACTGATGTATTTAGTTCTCATAGCATACTGTAAATGCAGATAAACTCGATAAGCAAAGACACACCTGCTGAATAGGAACATGGTTTATCATTTTTCTCCTGAGGTAATGACTAGCTATTCGCCCTCCCCTGCCTCGCTGGCATCTGTAAGACTTCTCCTGCATTCCTACACAAAGTGACAGTGCAAGTTGTTCTACTTATTATTCTTGTATTGCCAACACTGCGCCTGTCTTTTTAATGATGTATGGCCTTACCTTAGTGGTGGTTAATCTAATGATGGACTAACTCCCTGGAGGTTACAGGCACCATTTTCTGTGTTTCTAGCTAGCAGCCAGCATCACATGGTGATGAATGTTTTGGGTTTCCCTCCCCCCCCCGACGCATGCTGACTATGTGCACATTTATTGCAGTGTGAATTTATAGCTATAGCTTCAAAAAGAGCAATTTCCTTGCGAGGCATCCTTGGTGTCTTATGTGCTTCATTCACCAATTAAAAGATATTGAAAAGAGAATTAATTAATTCAGGAAAGCAACAAAATGCAGGGGTGGCTCCAGGATGAAAGCGCTGAAGTTCCTCAAGTGAGAAGTAAAAACAAGCTCTGTCACTTAAATATCTCTGCAGATTCAGTTAAAAGCTCAGACCATCTTGTTATGCTTCAGCTAGTAACCTTCAGCATGCTGAAACATCATTTGACTGAAACCTGGCCAGGCTGTTTCAAAAGAAACTCCATATAATTGGGAGAAAAGTTTTTTTTTCTAAAATAGTGATTAATGCATGTCCTGAAAGCTAACTAGAAGATAAACTGTATGATAAAGGAGAAATAGTAAATTTTGCATAGATTTCTCAGAAAAATGACTAACTTCTCCAGTAATATAAAGCACGTAACTATCTTCAGCCTGGAAACTTAATTGGTACCTAAATAATGATTATTACTACAAGTGATTCAAAATCACTTACAAACCTGAAATCTATTGCTTATGCAAAGTAAAACCAACAGTGATATTAAAGCATAATTTTGTAACACACGTTTATATTGCTATCATGAAAGATCCTTGGATTTGAAGTTAGTGGTCATAGGGCATACCAGAAAACAGTCCTCAGCATTCACCATCACACTACAACTTGGGTTTTTTTAATAAAAAGCTACTGCTCTGCACTGATCTCCCGCTGGCCTGCTCACGTGCCCCGGCCAGCGTGTCACCTGTTGTATTATGGGCTTACTGATTTCATCCAAGCACCATTTTCATGTACTTCTGTTTTCCTTTTTGGCTGAATATCTTCCGTTCTATGGCTAGTCTATGTCCTGATGACGCTTGAGTTTTCATTGTAAACACTTGCTGTTGGGAATGCAAAATAATACTGTCATTGTGCACTTACCAGCTTAGAAATCAGGGCTCCCCTACTGCAGGTATTAAATAAAAGTATCTTGAACCTCCTCTCAACCTGACAAGGTCTAACATATTGTGTCCTAGTGCCCATTTTCCCACAGAGTTCCCATCGCCCGTTGCAGTTCATTTCTTATCACTTGCTCTCTATAAGGGGGATCTCTGTGCATAAATATTCCAGAAAAAACAATAAAAAACCCAAACACAACAAAACAGTAGCCTGCTAGATATATTTGAAAGGGCATGCTGCCGCAAAAGGCTAGATGAAAAAAGACAGCAAAGGTTCCTCCAGGAGAGAGTCGCTGCAAATGAGGCGATGCTGTTTGCAGCTGTCTCTGTTTGAACTCCGAGAAAGTGTTTAAAGACATTTGGTATGATTGTTTCTTAATGATAATGGTATGAACCACTTCAGCCTCTGAAATGCAAGAAAGCTGACTGCATTAGGTCCCCAAGGAAAGCCAGCAGATAAATTACATTAATGAATTTATTTTAGGAGCATTCTTTTTCCAAAACTCTCTTATAATCATGATTGATTAATGTTGATATTGATGCTTTGGCTTGTGGCACTTATTCTACAATAACCGTTTTGCTAGTACAATTCTATCAAGCAGAAGCAGATAATAAGAATGACCAAAAGAGAACAAAAACAATTGATAACGTTTGGGTATTTGCTCAACAGAATTTATTTCTCCAGAGTGTGCAAGTCTCACAATCAAACATAACTGCAAAATCTTAAAAAAAAAAAAAAGAAATTTGACTCTTATAATACTGCTTTTACAAACTTCATTTCATAACTTATATTGAAATCTCAGTCATGTCCTAACTTATGCCAGAAAGCAGTTTACAAAGTTTTGTTTGTGGCTCTGTCTGTGAGTTCTTTAGGGTGTTGGTTTTTGTTAGGTTTTCTTTTTTTTGAAAGAACTAGTGAAGAGAAGGTTTGAGATGAAACAAGATTTGAGATAAACCAAAAGAATACAGTGACTTCCATCCTGGCCCAATCCTCCTTCAGGGCTGTCTGGCGTAAGCAAGTAAGTGGTGTCATCCTCTCATTAACTCACAATTTGTTGACCCTTCCTGGGTTTGTTACAATAGTATGTGCAGCTAACAAATATGTATTTTGTTGCTATATGCATGGCAGAATTGTAATATTGCCTTCTACTAATATTTATATTTGGAAGCAGCTAATCATAAAAGTAAGATGTTAGCCCAAACTGAGCATGTGTTCATTCTGTCTGCAAAGTGAAGCTGAACAGAGTTGACTTAATTGAAATGGATTTTTGTGTTATTTTGGCATTTCATTATTTTATATTTATTTTCTTTACTCAATTTGTTGTTGTTGTTGTTTTGATTGTTTTTAGATAACCCCTTTCCCTAGTTTTTTGGTAGAATTAGTCACAGAAGTCTACTGAAAACTCATAACATTTGATCAACCCAAAACTACATTTTCCAGAAGTTAAACTATTTGACTAAAGACATTTGTTCTGTGTTAGTTACATTATCCTTTTGGCAGAATTTTCTGGTTTTGAATATGAGTTTAATGCTTTCCTTTATCTAGTCCATTTCTGTTATAAACTTTCTGTTCTGTAATAATTCAAGAGGTGTTTAAATTCTATTTCAAATATTCCAAACAATATTCAATGTGCAGGTATTTTGAAATGGAAATTTATTATTTATCATTTTTATGTAATCTAAGTAGTCTTATTGAAGTCATCCATTGATCCAACTGCCTCACCCAGAGCTTTCTGGTGAAAATTCCCTTGCAGTTCATAATGTGTATGGACTTTGCAGAAATTTATTCATATATATTTTAAATAAGCATTGCGTTTGAGAATTTCCCAGTCAGTTCATGCACAGTTTATAAATAGGGAAAATTAGACAGAAATAATGAAATTATTCATGATGAGGTGTTTGCTCAGATTTAGCTACCAGTTCTTTCCTCTGACATTTTTTAAGTCTGGCCTATTGTAGTACCTCAGTTCTTTTTCATTGGATTTTCTTGACTGTTTTCATGATCCCAACTCAAAACCTGAAACTTTTAATGTGAAACTTTAAGCTGTAAATTATTCTAGGCTTTTTTTAGGACAGAGCAGGATTGGATTTAGATTAAGATTCATGGAATAAGTTATCCTATTTTAATTGCATCTTATGCTAAGGGGTTTTTGTTTGCACAGATTAAATAAGGACTGCAACAATGCGGTTTAAAACCTCCAGAAATCTGCTGAAGACAGCAGTATACTGTGCAGTTTATTTCTAATTTAATGGCTTAGAAAACCGCTTCAATTCTCATTTTCTAATGGCCTGGTGGAGGAGCTCAGGAAGAGACAAGACAGTCAGAGTGAAGAACATGTACAAAGCTAAGCAAACGGGGAGTGAGCAATTTCAAGTCACAGTGTTACAGTGCTGATGTTTCCTATATTCCCATGACAAGCCCAGGCAAGGAAGGTTGTAAAATCACGTCCTTTTTAGGTTTACTATAGTTTATACTTCCCAAAGACCATTGGGATACTAGGTTCAGTCAGACAAGACAGAAGAGAAGTCCCAAAATAAATCATTTATTCCTCAGCATGGTACAAAAAGAGTTCCTGTAAGAGCTGAGAAAAGAAAGGTCACTGTAATATAATGGGATACAATGCAGGCAGAGGTCCCTACATATCTCTAAGGTGCACCCAGGTTTGTAGAGAACATTTTATCCCCTATCAGACAGCTACTGAACAAGCAGATCCTGTTTTTTTTTCCCCTCGTCTGTAATAATCCCTTGGACCTCCAACACCAGGAAAGTCTTTTCTTCCTTCCTGAAGTAAACATCCAGAAATCAATACTGGTTTTTGCAACTCTTCATAGGAGATATACTCTATCCCAATTCCCTTTAAAGAAATTAATGTCAGTAGCATGAATACTTAAACAAAATCTTTTCTGCCTTGAACCTAAGTATTTGCTCTGTGTTGTGGACTACATGGAGGAAACCTCTTGGGCGCTCTTGAGTTTGAATATCTTTAAAAGGAACAGATGCAATCTGACTACATGCAATTGATCTTCAAAACTGGGATATAAATACTGTAATAGTTCTCGGTGATACTAGCAATATGACCTTTACAGATTAATGTATTCTTGTCTTTGCAAACAACCCTATTTATGGCTGACCCAATTACTTAAGAGCTCATTAATTTGAGATCTAAATTGTTAGATGGGGAAGTTTAGAGTTGTCTTTAGAGTCAGCTACTCATCTCTATTATTTTGGACAAATATAATCAGACCTCCCGGGGATCGATATTCAGCTGATTTAGATTTACAATTAGAACAGGGCTTCTGTCAGTGCTGGAGAAGGTAAATGATGAACAAAGCACAGGAACAAAAAGCCCAAGAGCATTTTCAGTGCTTACTGCTGGAGTTGTCTCATTCTCTGAATTACCCAGCCTGAAAACACAGAGAGAAAGCTGCTGAAGTAACACTGCCATCTCTTCCCAGTGTTAAACCACCTTAAATCTAAACCTTAATAAATATTTCAGCTCAAAAAATGAGCACTTACTACACCCAAAAAAAGAGTCAAGGCAGTGCTGTGAAACATGTGAGCCCCCAAGCTTTCCTTTGTTGTCGCTTCTAAATCCACTCCAGAGGAATGGGCACCTCATCCTGGGCTGCTCAGCAGCCCGAGCCTTGCCCAAGGCCCAGCCTGGCCATATGTCGGGCCTGAAGCAGCAACACCAAACTCTTCCAAAAAGCAAGATAACGTGCTGCAGCCGTACAGTGCATCTGAAAATCCCTGCCTGACCATTGCCAGGCAGTCCTGAAACATTGCTGTGTTTCCTGAATGACTCACCACCGTCTTACGGTAAACGTAACCTTAGACATCGCCACATCTTTTTGGCATGGAAATAGCAATGTTGCCTGGGAAGAGACATTCCTCTCTGCTACCATTTTGTCACAGCCGTAAGCTCTCCTCTCTGGAAACGTGGATCGGCTTTTCGTGCATTATCAAGCCCTGTCCCAGGCCCAGGCTGATGGGAGGCAGCAGGCTCCTACCTCTGCTGCAGTTGCAGAGAAGGAGGTGAGTTTCATGCAGGTCGACCCCCAGCTTTCCCTGGCTAACAATTCAAAGAATAAGCCTCACTGGATGTCTTCTTCTCCTGACTCACAGACCCAAGCCCTAACCCAAACATGAGAATTAGCTGAGTTTTTTAGGGAGGGAGGAAACCTTCAATACCACAGCAGTGCAGGCAAGGACAGAGACCTCAAATGTCTCCACTCCAGAATCCATTCTTCCTCTCACCCATTTGGTTTTGTACTAAGGAAACCCTAGCCTTAACTCTCCCTATATATTTCTCCTGTAGCAGGAGATCACCGTGGCCCAGAACAGACCAAGGGCTTGACTCCAGAGAGACACAGCCCTGAGGACTGCTTGAAAATGCTATCTAAGCACACTGATGTTAAGGAAGGAGTTAAATGGCTGATTATACTAAACATGTACTGAAAAATAATCACCTACTGTTAGTTGACATCCATTTAAAGTAGGAAGATTCCCAGGACTATTATCTAGTATGTTTTCTGTATGGATCAGTTACATTTTAGATATTTATAGGGGAAAAAAATTTGAAAAGTATTTTCTTTTGAAACTTTATAACGAGGCATAAATTACTTTAATGACACTTCATATAACTGTTTATATTAATTCTTAATGGTCTTAAATTTTCTAAACAATCTTAACTAGCTAAAAATGTGTAAAGAGGAGACAACCTCAAAAAAGCTGTGATGTAGATCATCTCTATAATTTTTAGACTGAATACATCAAAAACATTATATATATGTATTAGTTGTATTTTATGTGTCTCTAAATTTATTCAGTATCAGTTTCTCATACAAAATCTAGAATAAACCTACCTAAACCTAAATTGGTTTAATGCCACGACCACATTCGCATTAAATGTAATGTCTCTGATGACAGTTGCAACTGGGGTCAGAACCTATTGAGTGCTGACCCCAAGGGATAATCCAGTCAAAGTGTATAACCAATAAAACAAAAGGCACTCTAACAACACATGCACACACGCACCCCAAATCCCATCACAATGGGTCCTAGTAATGAGTCGGTGCACGGAGGACTTTGAAGTTTTTTGCTAAAGCAATAACTGGTTCTGTCAGATACCAGTGCCTTCATCTGACAGCCATAACGTTCCTACTTTGTCTTGATTCGGGACAGCATTGCTCCAGTGGATAGAAAACATGACAAAGAGTTGTAACAAGTAGCACTTCAAAATACTTTTTAAAAACTCAGTGTGGAGGTGATTAAAATAGCAAGGTAAAAATATGAGAGAAATCAGTGCATATTTAACAACACCTTTTTAAAAGCCAGCCTTATATAATGCTGGGCTGTCACAAGCTCCTTATGAGCAGTGACATTTTAAGAAAAGCTACTGTCCATTTCTCTTCCCATTTACCCTGCGGAATGCTTGCTTTTCCCCTTGCCCTTTTCAATCAGGCTGGCGTTAATAAAATAAGGGGAAACAGTGAAAAACGCACGGTAGAAAAAGGAGAGAAGTTTGTAAAACTGTTAAAAAGACTTAACTCATGAGGCATAGGTCCTGATGGAGAATTTCTGACGTTCATTGCTGAGGTGCTGTGCTATGCAAGTGAATTTTTGACCTCAGTGCCAGGTGGAAGGCTGACACTGATAGTCTAAGTATGCATTAGAATTTGGATACAACTTCATCTAACCATATATCTCCAGGAATATAAACGGTCCAACTCATAGAAGCTTGGTACCCTGGCAGTACAACAAACGTCAGGGAAAAGTATTATACTCCTTATACTCCCCTAGACACTATGCTGGAGAGGGATAAAGACCCTTCCCTACAGTGACCATTGATCTCTGCTTTTCCTTCCTCAAGGCTTTCCAGCTTATCGCCCGAAATGTGCTGCTGGAGATTGTCCCAACCTAGTGTCACTGGCAACCACAGCCATAACAAATATACTGGTAGAATGAACTGTGCATGCTGATGCTGGGAGGATAGCAAGCCCTAAAGCCCTATTTAGCCTGTCTCTCCTTGGATTTTCATGAAATTTCCTTCCTGAATTCTGCATCTGGCTCATTTGGCAACTCTATTCTGGCTAAATAGGTTAAGGCAGGGCCTTATAGGAACTTCTGAAAGTTGGGAGAGCGGCTAAACAAGTAACAGTTAGAGGAAATCCTCCCCTGGGGAAGGTGATCTCTCCTACCCCTGCACTTCTATCCCTATGCCTTCAGGCCTACGCAGTCATACCAAAATGCTAAGAGCAAAATGATTTAGGGAAAGACACACAAAAGAAAAGAAAGAAAAGAGAAGCAGAGGAAAACAAACTGCAAAGACAAATAAACCTCAAAAATATTTTAAAAAATTTTCCCACATTAAGAAGTCATGTAAATGAAAACCTACTCCTTTCCCAAAATTCATTTCAATCAGTAGGACTACTCAAGAAGTAACTTATGACTCAAACTTAGAAATGTTGACTCACACCTGACCCTCAGCAAATATGCAAATCTGTTAGTAGCTTCCAGAACTCCTCTCAATTAATCAGTCAGATAAAAGAACCTTTATATCTAGGAAATGTTTCTTTCACCTTACCGTTTAATTTCCTGTAGTTGAAAAAGAGAGTTTTGAGTTAATAGAGGCAGCAATACAAGTTATTTTAGTATTCAGCTAAAAATAGGTAGCTATTCCTTGAATGGTTATACCTTGAGAAAACCATCCCTTTTACTGTTTTAAATTTGCATGTGATTTGGTGATGCCTTATTTTGCTTTACACCTAACACTGCTGGTGCTTACACAACTGTTAAATGTTAAGAATGGTAACTAACACTTCTTTCCAATTATAAGTTAATACAAGAAAGTCTCTATGTTATAAATTATATATTATTTTTAGAAAATCTATGACAATTTTGTCATCGGCCACGTTAGCAGTTCAGCATGTTCCTACAGGAGTATTATGATGCACAGGTGACGGAGTTTCTGGAGGCAATCAATAAGTGTGGCCCTGCTTGAGCAGGGTAGTTTGACAAGAAGACCTCCATAGGTTCCTTCCAACCTCAACCATTCTGTGATTCTAAGTGTGGGCTATTGAAAAAGGATATTTAATTAGTGGTATCCAACATTAATGACAACCACATTACTGCAATTTTGAAACAAAATGTCCCCATTCAATTCAAATTTCGTGAACACCAAAATTTTTAGAGTTTAAGAAACCTCCAGATATAATATGCTTGCAAAGTGTAGGGCTATTTGGAAAGACAGTAATATCGTAAAATGTTTCATTTTGGAGGTAAGTTTGCACTAGTATAAATCATGTCATTTGACTTAATTATACAGAACCAGTGCTTACTGTTATTATCTGATTATTAACCCCCACGTGAGCTATTTACATCTCAGTCTTGAGTAATCACCATAATGATTACCTGCCTGTTGTGGTAATAATTAAGTAGAAAAGCCAGCAACAAAATAATGAGATTTTTAATATTCTTTTTAGGTCAGATGTAATCAGCGTGGAGTGTAATAGTGGGTCTCAAATATAATGCAATTGAGATTAATTTTTAAGAGGCCTATTTTTTTTCACTTACAGATATTTATTTTTTGTCAAGGGGAAGCTAAAAATGTTTAGGAGCAAAATAAACTAAAAGGTCTGATTATAATGCATAAGACTTCATGATATGCCAGAAGAGGAAGGGACTGCTTACACCTGAGCCACGCTTATGCCAGTATTCCCACATGTGCTTAACGCCGTCGGCTACACACCAGATCCTCATTGGTGTGAAATGTCACCCCTCCCTTTCTGTTGGTGGCACTGCAGCAGTTTGCACCAACTAATGAGTAGCATCAGGAGAAACTTTTTTAAATTAATGAGTTTATTCATCACCAGATTTTTTCCAGGCACCTGAAGTTATGCGTGCCCAATGTTTATTCAAATGAGGAAGATACTTCCAGCTTAGTATCAGAATAATATCATGTAGGGCTGATCCAGGTTGTAGAGTTATCTCCAAAGGGAAATGACAGAAGTCTGCTGACTGTGCATTGGAAATTAGGTTTAATAATGCTCTAAGAAATTTACTGCAAGGTACTAATACTGCAAATGTGCTAGTGTACAGCATATGGCTCTGATCTGAAAATACTGAAGCACGAGCTCATTTTCACTTGAGTAGTCCTGTGGGACTAACATCTTAAATTCATCTGGAATTCTGCAGCTGGTGTACATTTTGGAGGATTACTTGTAAGTGTTCATTTTGCCAGCATATTAAACTACTGCTGTATCACGTTAATTTTCTGCCGTTAATCCCAAATTAAGCATTTTTGCTACAATTCCTCAGTATATTCTGCTCTCTTCTCAGTGTTGACATCCTGATGAATAGCCCGTAGAAGATAAAGTCACTGACTGTATGAAATGGTTGCCTGTAGAAGACCAGACCTTAGAGATTTTGTTGGTTTTCTCTGATGTTCCTTGACTTTGTTAATTATCTGTTTTTCATCTGAAGACAACTCTAAGCAACACAATCAAGCCACTTTAGGAATATATACAGAAAGACTCTATTCTTGATAATGGGGTGCCCTGATAGTGCATCCAAAGTATGTTGGCATTATTTGCTGCATTCTTACAAAGCAATCTTATATGTACATTGTTTTCTGTGCTGGGAGAACTCTTTTCTGATTTTCTAACAGTTTTTAAACCATACCTCATGTTTTTCTTTTAGTATTTCAAACATATTTGCATTGCTTAATTATTTTTCTGTTTAAAATCCCTTATAACTCTTAATTCAGGCTCACGAACTATGGTAGGAGACCCGTGCTAATCATTTACAGGTATTTTCTCTGTGTAGGGAAAAAAAAAATCAAACATAAATCATTGATGACATCATCTTTTATAAGATTAAAATATCAAAATCTTCTTTGTTTCATTAGATCAACATCTTCATGAAGGACAGACGTTAGTGAGAAACCACTAAGCCACCCGTGGATTAGTAACAAAAGCTTTAGTATTCTTATTTGATTTTCATTCTGACCCCTTTGAAACATTGATTGCTTGTGATCATTTTCCAGCTCTGCTCTCAAACATCTCTTTCATCAGCTCTCTGAATGCTACATGGAGCACTCAGAAAGTCCCATACCAGTTCTCCCCTGAGGCTTTTCTCATCTGGTTTTGTTCTTTGTCTTTTTCCATAATTGCATTTGTGTATTAAAGGTTACCATGTTTTATTTCTCTGCTGATAGACGTTTAGGGATGGTTTTGTTTTCTAATGCAGAATAGTATTGAAGGCCTCAGCTCTGCAGTAAATTGCATGATGAGTCCATGATAATTACAGGAGGGCTGGTGAGGGCCATCCAGAGGTTATTGCATGGTTGGGGCCAAAAGAAGAAACAGAAGTTATTTTATGTATACTTTAAGGAATATGCAGCACCAGGTTATTATAAAGTCCTCTGATGTTTCAAATGCTCATGTATATTTAACTTCATAGACATGAGTAATCCATCGACAGTAATGGAACTATTTGTGTCCACTTCAGATTGTTGGCTTATCCAGGAATGAAAGTTTACATCCTCAGTCGCAGTACAGTTCCTTGGAGGAATGTTTTGCCTTGCCTTTCTTCTCTCAGCACAATGATCCTTGCACAAGCCCTGCATTTGAAGAACTGTGTCTTTAAACAAAAGGGAACTGTGTCTTCTACTTTCAGTGGTTACATGTTTTACAGCCATGATATTTTAAACCTTCTGTTAGGATTTTTTAAGCAAAGTAGAGATGTTTTTGCTCAGTGAAGAAAAAATACTGGTGTTTTGCTTTGCTCTAAGGGTGGGCTTAAAAGAGGTCATTCTATATGCTGCATGAATGGTTGGAGGAGAGAGAATGCAAAGAGTAATAGCTTTTATTTCTTAACGGTATTTTTTAAAAATATTGTTAAAGATGAAAATGTTTGCAGAAAAGATTAAACTCTAAAGCTTCAGTGGATTGAAATGAAGATGAGTTAATGGCTAAGATTATCTTTTGAATACCTTTTTTTTTTTTTTTAAGTATAGCTCTGTCAGCTAAATATAGTTCAGATTTTTACATTTTTATGGACCATGTGAGTTCCCTGCAGGCACATTGTCTCTCTTCAGTGATTTATATAGTTCGAATTATAGGGGATGATAAGCATTTGCTGTTCAGTAGTGTAGTTAATGCTCAGCCCCCTGGGTAACAGAGCAGTGAAGCATTCACTACTTACTCAGTGGTAGCTCTGCAACAATCAGCAGCAGTGTGGCTCTATCACAGTAAATTTACATCGGTACACTTCATCCTCAGGGAAGTGAACATTCACTCAACATAGTCTAGGGAAAACAACTAGAATGGACGTTTTCCAGTCTTTTTGGGTGGCACAACAGGAGAAGTTTACTATTGTAACCAGATCAGAAGCAGAAATCACAGATGGTACAACATGAAAATTACCCAACTTTTATTTTCTCTCCTTTTTTCCCTTCCGGCATAAAAAATAAATAAATACATGGACTAGAAAGATTTTGGAAAGCTGAAAGTTGAAAAAGGTGCAGTATTGGCAGACCCACTGCAGTTCTGGTGCAGAAGCCAGAGGCTCTGGGAGGACTCCGAGCCCTTCAATCCCATGATTAGGAGGAACCTCCTCTATCAGGTAGGGAGCTTACAGGTGCTGTGGCTATATAACACTTCTGTTCCTGTGACTGCGATGAGAAAATAGCAAGGGTTGCATCAGCCAAGCAACAATAGCTTTTCTTTTTGTTGTGGTTTAAGTCCAGTTGGCAACCAAGCACCACACAGCCGCTCGCTCGCCCTCCCCCCACCCCCAGTGGGATGGGGGAGAAAATCGAAGAGCAAAAGTAAGAAAACTCGTGGGTTGAGATAAGAACAGTTTAATAATTGAAAGAGAATAATAATAAATTTTAATGAAAAGGAAAACAACAACAGAGAGAGAGAAACAAAACACAGGAAAAACAAGTGATGCAGCCACTCGCTGACTGGCGGCCAGCCGGTCCCTGAGCAGCGATCACTGACCCCCAGCCAACTCCCCCTCAGCTTCTACACTGAGCATGACGTCCCATGGTATGGAATGTCCCTTTGGCCAGTTGGGGTCAGCTGTCCTGGCTGTGCCCCCTCCCAGCTCTTGTGCACCTCCTCGCTTGCAGAGTATGGGAAGCTGAAAAGTCCTTGACTTAGTATAAGCACTGCTTAGCAACAACTAAAACATCGGTGTGTTATCACATTATTCTCATGCTAAATCCGAAACACAGCATTATACTAGCTATTAGGATGATAATTAACTCTATCCCAGCTGAAACCAGGACACTCTTGCAGGATATTTTTCTTCAGTAGGCCTGAAAGCATTTTATAAAGGAAGCTAATATGATCTTTGTATGAAAAATGGTGAAACCGAAGCAGAAAGAGGTCCCAGGAGTTGGCCACAGTCCTTCAGCAAGACTATGACAGAGTAAAAAATACAGCTGAGGTTCCCAGGGTGTCTTGCTTAATGCTTTAACTGCTGCAGTCAACACTGCCCTCTCTCTCTGAAATGCACCTGGAAGCCTCAGGCTGCGGTACAGCCTGCAGTGAGAATAAGGACTGACGAAGTTAATTTTTCTCTTGTAAGATATAAAAGATGAGGCAGGGGAATCTACAGCAGGCAAGATGAGCTTCAGCCTAGAAAACACAGAGGGAAAGTGTGAAGCAGGATTTCTGTAAGTACTCCATCCCCACAAATGCTGTTGTGGTTCTGAAAAAAGACGACTGCAGTGAACCGAAGAGGCGTAACTCTGCTTTGGTGACAGGGAATCTATATGTAATGACCATTAAACCTACACTGTGTTTTTAAGCCTTACTGGTCGTACAGTAGAGAGCCAGCAGGTATAAACATAGGCACGTTTAAGTGCACCTCTCAGGGCCCTCCGATCCCCACATCCGTACATTTGGTAGCATATTACCGCACCAGGGTGCCTGAACAGCCTGTCTGCAAGAAGGCTTCAAGCTGAGAGGGCAAGTTCAGGTTTCCAGAAGACACCTGTGTTATGCTTTGTGCTTGCCTGCCTGCCACAGTGTGGAAATAGCATAAGGACATTGTGTAGAGCCTCAGAAAAGCTAATGTTGACAGGCAAGTGGAGAAGATTGAGGAAAAAAGCATAATTTATGTTAAAGTCGTGGAGACAGAGATGCTGACATCCCCTGGCAGTGGTGAGAATGTAACACTACCCTGTGATTGCAAATAATTAAAAAGCAGCTCGATGGCATTAGAATTGAGACTGTTTTGGAATCAGCATAAAACTTAAGAGCTTCAAACCGTTCAAAGAACAGGAATCTGATGAATAACAGGGGTGAAAAAAATAAAAAAATAAATGGCTGATTGGCTGAGAATCGTGAGAAGATCCCAGATGAGCCGTTCCAGTCAGTGCTCCGATGGGCATGCATCTGCTTCTGGCAGTCAGCAGGCGGGAGTGTCATTCCCCGACACCCAGCCTGCATCTGACCTTAAAGCGTGGACGGTCTGATAATAAAGCGAGGAGGACTGCTTACGTGAAGCCTGGGATGAACCCTATAGAACTGACAAAGATAAATCTTCTCCAGTAAAAACCTGTGGCCTGTTCGGTCCCTCTAGTCAAGAAAATCAAAATTATGTTCCAGTCCTAGAAGGAACTCTGAATTTAAAACTGTGAAATAGAAAAAGAAAAGAACTATGAATAAAATCAAAGAGAAAAATGAAAAGGTCACACTTAGAGTCAAAGAGAAGATGAAGGGGCACTAAACTAATAGCAAACCAGCTTACTATGGGGCAGAGTACTAATGTCAGCAGCTTCAGGGTTCAGGTAACTGACCCATTCCTTCACCTCAAGCTAAAAGACAGGTCTCTTGGGGAGAGTGGTAGTAACATTTGAATAATTTCAGTAGTAATATCAGAAGGAAGTTGAGAATAATGGAGGATTCATTAGGTCAGATTCAGAATCTGTGGTCTCAGAAATAGGAGAGGAGCAGCTGTGGAAGGAAGGTACAGTATTAATGTTGTAGGTCTCGGTGCGCATGTATGTAATACAATGAATCTGTATGGCTTTATCTCTGATAAAGCATTTACCTCGGCTGTTACCTCCATCCTCTTTCCTGCATCGCAGTGTGCCTAAGGCAAGAGGAGTGAGCTGAGGCATAATGCTGAGTTATACAGTGCAAGTAAAGGCGAGGGTGCCACACGGAACATCTATTATAAGCGATAGTGTGTATGACTGAAAGAACGGATGCCTTCAACTGATAGTTAAAAAAATTTTTCTTTAAACTTTGTGCAACTGAGAGAGAAATCATTGATTCAATCAGAATGGCACTGTACCAGGCCACTTTTATAGGCTCTTTCCAGAGCAGAATCACATATGGAAACAATTTTGGATAACGTGCTGTAAAATACATTCCAGGGAATAATCCCATGCTGGCAGAGATTGAACTAGACAATTTAATAAGACGTTTAATAAGCCTTCCATCCCTAATTGCTCTCTGCCTACGATTCTTTAAGCTGAAGCCACATAATTTTATGTTCTCTATAGCTTTTGAGTCACCCAATATCTTCTGATTTACAGCTTGACCTGTGTATAACAAACTCCAGGTTGCTTGAGGGAGAAAGACACCCTAATCATAACAGCAGGTTTCAGATATGACATTGCCAACTCCAGACCCTTACTTAATTCATTCATTCATTTATTTATTTATTTTGTCTGGGGAATGAAATATACTGATAAGAAATATCTGCAGTGGCCAGCCTCCCCTAGGGCCTTTATTAAATCCTCATACTGAGAAAGCGCAGAGCAGTAAAAGTGATATAAAAATTTAAGGCAAGAGACACAGAAATGGGATGAAAAAAGTTTGGGTGAGGCCATCCTCATTTCTTAAGTGTGATGTTGGGAGGGGGTGGTGTCATAGCATCGAACGGGCTGTATGTTCTGCGTAGCTACCGAGGACTGTGGACACTGCACAGCCTTTGATGGGCAATGTTTAGCTTTCGGAGGTCTGCAATATTTCACATGATGTGGATGGAGAGAAGACAACCTGTTTCTTCAGAGCACCTCTGAATTTCTCATCTGTATCAGGAACTGTTGGCAAGCTAAATCTTTGACAAAAAGTCTGACACCTGAAGCCCCAGCTTGGGGGTAGCTATTATGGAAGAGAGAGTTGTTTGGTCTCATCTCACCTAACTGTAGACATCTAAATCTTAAAATGAGAAGAATCACCTTCTGAAGGTACTGCTCTCTCTGACTCTTCTAGTCTTACAAAATGGAGAGACACAGGCACTTCCAGAGGCCAGTTTATCCCACATATCTGTCATAAGAGGAATGAGTTCAGATGACTGAGAGTAAACCTTATCCTTCACAATTCAGTAGATGAAGTTTGATGGGATGAATTTCAACCAACAACTGGAATACTTCCAATTTTTTCCTGGAAAAACAATATGCATTTAAGAAGGCTGAAATCTGTAACAAAGTTGTGCTAGGCTCCAGGGCTTCGACAGCCTGCATTCTTACCAGTGCAAGCATGAGGAAAATGTAAAACTGCTAGAAACATTTATAAAAAACTTTCAAAAATACTTTGACCTATGCAAGAATACTGTTTGGGGAAGATGCCTTTCAACAAGAAGCTGTCAGGTGAGACTGTTGACTGTTTTGTTAATGAACAGCACAATCAAAGGAATTCATGTGAAATGTTAATAGGTGAACTAATTAGAAATGGAGATCTATGCGACTATAACTATGTCATACCAAAAGTACCAAGAGAAATGCTCCCCCCCCCAAATTGTATTCATTGTCACACTGAATGCTACGCTTTCCAATGATAGCATTAGTAAGAGAAGAAGGACCTGAATTGCATTTAATTAAAAATTCATATCCAGAATTTTCAACAGATGGGGGGGGAGGAGAAGGAGAGAGAATAAGAAACCAAATAATATATTTGTTTGTAATAATTCTGATTGTGATGTGATTTTCTATTTTTAGTGGGGATTTGAATAGTCTGGGGACTGATTATGAATCAGTAAATCATAATTGATTATAAATCAATTTTCATTCCAGTTGTAATCTCAGGTTTTGGAAGAGCTCTTGTTTGACTAACTAAAAGTTTAATTTTTATATTCAAGACGTGATTGTATCACCTAGGATTGTACCAAGAAGTCTGTTTCAGTATGAATGTGTCAAACTCAGGCACGACAGTGTGGGTTCCTCATGAAGTAAATACGCAAAAGCTAAGTGACTGGAAGTATCACCAGGGTTGATTTTTCTATCAGCAAAACCTTGCTAGGTCTGTCTTAATAGTACAGTTGAACCTGGAACAGGATAATTAAACGTATCTGTGATAGGCTTCATCCTGTGAAAGACAGAACACCCAAACTCTATTTTAACAAAGCAATGAACAGTTTATTTTAAGACTGTGTTTAGATCTGGAACATTCATAAACATTGTCATTGTGGGGGCTGACAGCAGTGACTGCCCAAACCAACGTCCCAGAGGTATTTGTGCAATGATGTGGAAAGTCCATATTCAGTATCCTGTGGTTTTGGATCAGTTTGAATTAAAATTCATTATAAAGGACTAAATGTATAGTCAAGAAAGAAAGCGAGCTTATCCAGCCACTTGATTGAAATCTCAGTATAGGCAATACTTCGACTGAGGTTTGCCAAATTTGCATGTCGACTGCTGATGCCAGAAATGTGTTTACAATAACTTTTGTGATACAATCAAAAACAGGAATAGGGTTTTTGCATTAAAATGGATTTGAAAAGATTTTTGGAACTGTGTTTATTGCTAAACTTATCCCAGGAATACACAACCTCAACCCCAGTCCTACTAGAGAAACCACATGCTAACCTAAGGTGGGGGAGCTCCACTTGACCCCAACAGTAGGGGCTTAATGGGAAAATAAAAGCTGCATGGTCTTACCTTTGTTTGATGTTCCAGTCTGGAACATCCAGAGGAGAAGTGCTCAGGCAGCTGAATTAGTAATGGAAAAACTTGGTGTACATGCATCTACCTTCAGCTGGACCAATATGCAATTGCCACATGGAGTACTGCAGGCTCCAGAGGCCGTCAGTGCCTGAATGTGACCTGGTGAACTACTCTTATAAATGTCTCAGACAAGGATCAACATTATTTATTGAAAGAATTCTACTTCATACGTGTGACATTCATGTTATGTGGCGATGGTGAAGAGGGTCTGTGATTTGTATTTCCTTTTTCCAGAATAACAGATCAAAACTTGAAGCCACATCTCAGAATCAAGTACAAGTTCAATGATGAGGTAGAAAAAGGAAATTGATTTGTACTTGCAAATTATGTCTTTACCTTGAACACAATGGAATGGTCCAGCCGTGCTGTAGACTTGACTTTGTTCAACGTAATTTGATATTGATCAGCCTTCAGCCGTAATGCTGCAACAATCAAACTGATCAAATGTAATGCCACACAGATATGGTTTTTCAGGCATATTATTTCTATGAGAAATCATCACATCACAAAGAAACAAAGCAGACTGGCAAAAGCATATTTATCATGCTTAGTTTCTTTTTCTCCCTTCTGATGTATTTGTATTGAGTTTTATTTTTAACATTTGAAAATGGCTGAGAAATATGTGCTTATTTCAGACATTTTGTGAACATTGTTTTTTCTTTTTCAATCCTCTTAATGTAAACAAAGAACTCAAAACAGACATTTCAAAAAGAGGCAATACCCGAAGTGTTTCTTTTGAATTCAATTATTTACTCCAACCCATCTCTGAAATTCAGTACATTCTCTAAATTTAATGGAGACTTTTCTCATTTACTTTAACGAAAAGAGTGTTTAGACCCTGCCAAAATTCATATTTATAAATGAGACACATTCATCTGGCTTCTCCTAACTCCCTATTTTATAATGCTGGCAACGTGTCCATTTCAGTGTTTCTTTTGAATTCAATTATTTACTCCAACCCATCTCTGAAATTCAGTACATTCTCTAAATTTAATGGAGACTTTTCTCATTTACTTTAACGAAAAGAGTGTTTAGACCCTGCCAAAATTCATATTTATAAATGAGACACATTCATCTGGCTTCTCCTAACTCCCTATTTTATAATGCTGGCAACGTGTCCATTTCCAGGGTAGCAGTATGGCTTTTCTGTGGCTTACCAACTCTATACACCATTTGCAGCTGATCAGCCCAGTGACCACAGAAGCTGATATATACACTTGCATACATAATTCTGTTGCTTCTGCTGTGAGAGTAAGATTGATCCAAGGTGTATTGACATCTAGAAAATTCATTGGGTCTTTTGACCAGTATAACTTGTGTTACATTTCTACAACCAGATGCATTTTGAAAGGTATTTTACTTATTGAAAAGGTATGAGTGTCTTATCTACACTACCTTTTTTTTTCTGCATCTTCAACATCTTAATTTTAAGACTTATTTTTCTTGAAAGCACAAAGTGTTCAGTTCTGTCTTTAACTTGGAAACAGATGTTCTCAAGAGTCATGCAATTAAAACTTGGGTAGTGATTTACCTTAATACTAAAATGAATTTAGAATTACATGCTTCACTCTCATGTTCAATATATAAGTAGAGGTAATCAGTGTGATTGCTTAAAATAGTCCATTTTCAGTGGGAATTGCAGCAGCATTCAAAATTCGTCAAGGTATGGACATATGTTACTCAGCCAAATAACCACCATAGTCTTTTTTAGACAATGAATGGCATTAAATCTTCACGTATTAGATTCTCACCAATAGAGTCTTGGGCAAGTTTCTTATACAAAGAATATAAAACTTTTTAATTAATAAATCCAGATGAAAACTCATTAGCTTAAGACTATATAACAGAAGCATGAAAACAGTTACGTTTTTCCCCTTAGGATGACAATTTCGCAATTATAAACAGAGCTTGGGAAGATACGCTTAAGGAGGCACTTCTTTCATACGAGCTAATTAAGAATGTTCTGTCTATTTTTGTGTGCGCCCAAGTGAACAGTACTATTAGGGCAGAAGGAACTAGATAATTTTTAAGTCCCATTCACAGTTTTTTCAAGTGGTTTCAAAACAGTGGTTCAGACTCAGGTTGGACACATTTTGTTCAGTATAATTTTAGAAGATAAAAAAAATGCAACCAGCTCCTGAGGGTGAGTCATATCACCTAAAGGAGGAATTCAGATGTCCTCTTTAAATTAAAAGCACTGAGTTAGAAAAAATAGAAACCATAGCAGATTCAGTTAAATGCTTAATAAAATATTTAGAAACCATGGTATTCAGAATATTCTTGTCCGCTATTCAAGAGCAAGAACTTGTCTTTTTTCTCTGCTGCATTTACACTTGCTGCAGCATCATGTCTTTTGTTATTAAATATCCATGTACCCATCAAAACAAATACCACTGGTTATGTTGGTACTTCATTTTGCCATGATGCTTTGCCATCTGACAAGAATTGATTGATGTCAGTGAAATGACCTCAGCAGTAATCTCTGCTGATGTATTAATCTGTTCAGGAGCTGGCAATATACCCATGCAAACGTTTCTGCTGAGAATAATTATTTTTATTCTATCTTGTGAGCAATGACATTAACAATAAAGTAGTATAGCTGCAGATCTAGCCCTAAGGATATAAAATTTCACAGCAGCCTTTTGTATTATTAAGGGTCAAACTGCCATTGTTGCACAGCAAATACAACAGTGCAGACTACAAGCCTCCTTACTCCCTCTAAGAATGGAGTAAAAATCAAGTCAGCTTTTGTAATTAGGAAAACACCTCTAGCTGAATTGCCAGAATATATTGTATGTATATGTATATCGTGCATAATAGAGATATAGAAATCAATGCACTTTGATCACTCCGGGGAATGCGTCAAAAAGCTGTGTGGGAAGTTCTACCATGAGTAGATATATTGCTTTACTTTTGCTTAATATAACAATGTTAATTTATTCATTTTTTGGTTTATTATCAAAATGCATGGCAATCAGACATGGAGCGCCTGCTTCTTAGAAAACACCACTGGAATTAACCAGATTTCCTAATGGAGAAAAGAGTGAAGTCTCATTATTTTGAATTCAGTATCCACAATTCTACTTTACTCACGGTATTTCTAAGCTCTTTTTTTTTTTTCTCTATGGGGAAAGAAAGCATTTTGACTGGCTTGAAAGCTTAATATGCTCCCATGCACTTTTTATGACTTAATCATTAGAAACAAACTGCTTCATGATCTCTGTTACTTGAT
Source organism: Aptenodytes forsteri (assembly GCF_000699145.1). Classification (NCBI taxonomy): domain Eukaryota; kingdom Metazoa; phylum Chordata; class Aves; order Sphenisciformes; family Spheniscidae; genus Aptenodytes; species Aptenodytes forsteri. The sequence continues at coordinate 4,291,339 of NW_008796078.1, forward strand.
GCAAGTCTATTGGTTTTTTAGAGTCCATCTTGATTACAGGAAATAGAAATGTCTTGCTGGCAAGCCAGTAAAAATACTTTTGCAATCATTTAGCAGCCGTAGAAAATAGCTTATCTGAGTCAGGCTCTTGAAATTTAAGCAAAGAAATTTGGCTGGTTTTTGTTCTGAGACAAGCTGTTGTTGAGAGTGTGGACGCTAATGAGATTCCTGTCTGGCTCCTTGTCCTGCAGTCTGTCCCTCAGTGTGTGAGTGACTGTTTGTCTGTCTTCGCCTACTTTTGAACTGATTGACTAGTTTAAACTGAAATCTCACAGATATTTGTGCAAGTCATTACTACAAATTTTATGAAAATAGGTAGCCGTGTACAAGAGGGAGTTTTAGTGTACCTTCTCAAAGGTACACTATGCTTTAGGGGACGCAAAGGCATTTTTTCTTCTATGCAATGGAAAAATAACTAGTTACATTGTCATTCACATCTGACCCAAATAACAGGGTCAGGTAAATTCTCCGAATTCACTTCCCATGCAGTTCTTCCAGAATCACAGCTGCTCTTGGCTGAAATTCACTGGGAGGTGCCAAGGCTGCCATTCTGATTGCAACTCTTATTTAAGTTAATTAATAAGTATGTTTTCCTGGGGCTTTCTTGGACTCTAACAAAATTCCATGAACACTCCTTAGGAGAAAAAGCTTTCTATTCCTACCTAGTAAAAATGGGAAATTCGTCTACTAGATGCTGTCTCTTGTTTTCCTGTGATTCACAAGCCTAATAAAACAAAATGTCAGCGGGTGAAATGGAAATTGTAGTGCAATTGAATTTTCAATACATTAATAGCCAGGGAGTTGTGCAAGAAATCACCCAAAATCATGATAAGAGAAGAAATCGTTATGGTGGTAAATCACATATGTATACGATAGGTACTATTTCAGCCTGAGAAATGCTAGTTTCTTCTTGAGCAAAACAACTTATTGCACAGAGAAAGACGTTTTACATCACTTCATGTTGCACATTTTTCTTCTTTACTTAATTCAGCAGTTACTAAAGTGGGAATTTTGGTGTCAAGATGGCACCAAAGGAGGCTGGGGGCCTAAATCCCTTTATACTTCCAACAACGTAAAACTGTAGTAACTTGACTAGGAAAAGTCAGATCAGAGTCAATAAACTTCCGGAATAGGGCAGCCTGCTTAAAAATTTAGTGCAATTGAAAGGAAATAATTTAAATTATTATAGTTGTACTTGTCTAACGCCAATGCCTGAGTACAACAAAAGTTTGGGTTGTTTTCTTTTCAGGCTCTTCTATATTTCTTGGGAAAGGGTTTAGCTACACCAAAGGTGGCTATGGGAAGAGGGTAACCAGCTGAGGAGGGAGGACTCAGAATCTGAATGTGTTGTTTCACTAAAAAAAAATAAAATCAACATTTAAAATAAAGGTAAATATATAAACATTCTCACTATTTTTTCCAAATAAAGAAAAAGTTATTCCATGCCATATGCAGAGAGCTAGCAACCTGGAGACCCCAAGAATCAAGACTTCAGCTGAATTTCCTGAAACTGTAGGTGTTTGTGGGAGAGCTACAAAGTGAGTGAACTTGTAGAAAACAAACCATTCTTACTGAGTGTTGCTATGGGGTAGAGGTAGTCATGGGACTGGTAGTTGTCACTCAGAGGGTGGTGACAGAGCTTTTATATGAGATGAGACACCAGATTTTTCTCAGCATTATCACAGTTGCTGTGCCCCTGCCCGGGTTTGTTACGATACTAAGAGACTCCCCTGCTAGTGCTAGACAAGTAACAGCAACTCTAAGACTGTTCTCAAGCCCATACCAACAAACCATATCACGTAAACCTTTCCAATCAATTAATGCTGAAATAAGAAAACTATAGAGAGTTCTGGTGTGGATTATAAGGTGTAATACAGACTTATTTGGGTTGAGCTGGTTGACAACAAACTTAAGGTTGACCTTAAATACTGCTGGTTGTGTGTGCTAGTTCTCATTGCGCAGAAGACAGTTATCCTCACGGTTAGCTACAAGGTTGTTTAATGAAATGTTAGGTATTAGAGTAAAAAGTTGGGCACTGAAGACCTCCATCTGAAGCTTTCTCTAAGCATTTTTTCATGTGCCAACTTCTTAATGAAAAAATGCCTGTATTTCTGCTGTGCTTAAATTAAATGTCAGAAGTTAATCCCTACTCTTCAAGCTTTAACCCAATTCCTTGTTTGGCAAATTTGAAATATGTGTAGATATGGAAAAAAGTGCTGTAGATTTGTTAGGGCTCGACACCAAACTAAAAAGAAGCAATTTGCTCATCTACGCCACCTGACACATTCTGACTTCATCCATTCTGAGGATAAAAAGTGACAAAGGAAATTAATTAGTCACAATGCCAGACAAGCCCAAAATAATGGAAAAAACAAAATTTAAAATAGAAAGGGAATTTGTTCTCAGCTGGGTATTTTTATACTCCATGGCAGAATCCTGTTAAAGATCTGAGGAAAAGGCTTCCTGGAAATGGGAAAGGTCGTCTTCCGTGCATTATTTACATCCATCATAAACCAACCTTAAGCTTCTGCTGAAGGGCTCTATGTTCAGGCTTGATTGCCTTTTAAAATTGCAGCTCTTTTACTCCTTTCTTCTATACTCATGGTTCATCTGGAGATGCAAAGTCTGTGACAAAGAGCAGGTAAGGAGACAAAATGGGCAGTGACAAGGTAGGAGAATATAGACATGCATTATTTATCCATCATAAACCAACCTTAAGCTTCTGCTGAAGGGCTCTATGTTCAGGCTTGATTGCCTTTTAAAATTTTTACTCCTTTCTTCTATACTCATGGTTCATCTGGAGATGTGGAGATGGTGACTAAGAGCAGGTAAGGAG
>NW_008796078.1:4294386-4333393 GCF_000699145.1 Aptenodytes forsteri
TGGAAATGGGAAAGGTCGTCTTCCGTGCATTATTTACATCCATCATAAACCAACCTTAAGCTTCTGCTGAAGGGCTCTATGTTCAGGCTTGATTGCCTTTTAAAATTGCAGCTCTTTTACTCCTTTCTTCTATACTCATGGTTCATCTGGAGATGCAAAGTCTGTGACAAAGAGCAGGTAAGGAGACAAAATGGGCAGTGACAAGGTAGGAGAATATAGACAAAGAAGCAGATATGCTGAAATATTGCAGAAAATGAGCACCTACTTCCTAGAGACTTCATCCAGCTACCAGAGCTACTAACATTATCAATGTGTAAAGAGGATGTAGAAATATCTTCTCATATCCTTTAGAGTATAGGGCATATGCTCTTTAATTACCAAAAGTACTACTGCTAAATGAGGGAACACTATAACAAATATTTTTCTCTTTTCATGTAACGTTGTGGAGGGTTTTTTTTTTTAACCTGTGTAACAGTGCATATCAAATAGTGAACCAAAAATGAATGAGTCAGTAGTTTATTTCAAAAAATAAAGACAAACACCACCAACAGCTCTTGCCCTTCAAAGCACTTAGAGTTTCATTAGTGAAAATATACGGTCATTAGTAGATGTGCTACTAAAAATTGTCTTAGGTCTGCTGTGAGGTGGAGAGGAATAGTTTTGCTGTTCCACCACTAATTCCTTGATCTGCTTCTTCTATTCACTGTTTAATGTCATGGTTACTTGAATTTTATTTCAATAGCAGCACATTAATTTTCTTTTATGTTCCTTTTCATGATTGTTTTGCAGGTTGGAGAATACCCAGCAATAATAGTCTCTACTTTTAGGGTTGGGGTTTTTTTTCCTAAACAGGAGTGACCTGATATCCTCTCTTTCCTCCAGCCAGGTTGATTTGTGGTAGTCTGTAATGACAGAAATCCAGCATCTGTGGCCGTGTGTGGGGCCTGAGGTACAGTCCACTGAAGCTGATAAAATATAACTGGCTAGAGTGATCTTCAGGACCTCTGAACTGAGCACAGCAGAGACCCACCATGACTGAAGTTTCCAAGTCCCACTGTAAGGTAAAATATTGTACAAGTGGTAAAGCATGTGCAAAATATTTGGTGGTGTTCTGTGAGTGATATGCTGTTACTTCCAATGCAAAAATGCTCCTTTTAATGTCTGAGGGTTCCTTCCCTTCTCTTTCCTTTTCTTTTTTTTTTGGTCAAGTAGTCCTGACCTATGAGAAGAGTCTCACTGAATAACCTCATTCAGTAGTTTCAGCAGTAAAAAAAAATTCACATAAAACCATTCTTATCCTACTGAGGTCATGAGAGAAAATCCACTGGAATGGGAATAGGTAGAATTTGCTTATCAAAACCCTTCAACAGCACCGTATAATTATAAATAAAACATTAGCTAAGTAGTAGAAATGTGGATTTAAGTTCCAGGGGGAAAAAGAAATCACACCACAAAAATCTAACCTTTTAACTATTTCTGTGAATTCCAACAAGAGGAAAATAAATTATGTTTGCTGTTATAGATAATACCAAAAAACTACAGGGAGAGAAAATTTTATGTGGGAATAACAAGCTGGACAACAAAGGAAACATTCCTGTTTTAGGAAAGGGTCCTTTTACTTAACCCATAAATGGAAAAACACTTTATATTACTATTCCTTGAATCATTATAATAACAGATTTGAAACTAGTTAGTTCAGGAGGTATTCCACAGTCTAGATTATTATATGATAGAAGGTGTAATTCAGCTAGCAGCATGCTTAGTAGAATGAGAAATGTTTGTTTAGACTCCAATTTATGGTTGTCTGTTTTGTTATTTTACCCTCAGGAAGGAGCTTAAATGTTTAATTCTGCAGCTTTTCTAATATTACACAAAGCACACAATAAAGCATAAGGCAACTTCGCCGGGTTTATACTGGCGTTTTTAATTAAATGTTTTTTTCTTTTCATTGCAAACTGAAATTTAAAACCAAAAATCATCAGCAGGAGATTTTAACTGCACAGACTTCCTTTTGAGTTGGAGACAAAAGCTGTCATTGGTTTCACTGGAGGCAGATCATGTCTTTCTTTTTTATCTAAGGTCTGTTTTAATTTGTTGAGTTTTTCTACCTGAGTTTGTGGTCTAGTCACTTAGCTAAGCCCTTCCAGATACTAACGACTTATCTTCACAGAATGTTGTCAGGGAGAAGATGATTTATTTGCACTTTATAGGTTGGAACAAAGCATATCAAAAAGAGCAAATATCTTTGTGGATCTGGTGCTGTGTTCAGTGTTGTATGAATGGCACCTCCTGTATCCTAGCCAAATGCCTGTGCCACAGAACCGTCCTTCTGACTTGATGTGCTATCGAGACATCTATTAGTGCTCTAACAGAAGGAATACAATTCAATGAAAATTTAAATTCAGTGGTTTTGGACTGACTTTGTATTGTGCTGTATTTTGCAAACTGTAATGGAGTCTGCTTACAGGGCCCAGGTTCAGCAAATCATCTCTAATGGCAGGATTGTGACCTGCTTTTCCCATCACAGGGTATGGACCAAGGAGACCTTGGTGTAACCTTTTTGTGATCCCTTTCACTCTCTATCTTGGTTTGCACAAGCCAAACCACACTTCCACCGAATAGAAGAATAAGACGTTAGCTGAGTATCTTCATATCATATATTTATGGGCACCCGGGGGTCCCTGAAAATGCTTGTTTGCAGAAAATGAACTTGAAAATGTAGCTGCAAACAGAGTGGGAGCATGTCAAGGACTTCCTATCACACCTGTACACACAGGCATTGCCGCACGCCTACAGTCATTACGTCTACTTTACTTACATTTGATTACATATGAAGTGCACATTCAGTAAAAAGCTTACTAGGTTGAATTTTGAAGCTGGCTTGAAGCTACTTGTCATAGACATTGTTTGGTCAAACCAGAATATAGAATGTATAGAATATAGACACCGTAGAATGAAGGTCTTGCTCTTTGTTTAACTTGGAACTCCTAAGTATATGCCTGCTTTGTTAAAAACATAGCTGTAAAAATTCAAACTAGGTGAAATAATTCAGGCAAAGCAAGCCCAAGCCAGAGACAATAATTTAGAAGCAATATACTTTTTCATGAGTATTCTAGGAGCTGAAATGGGAAATACTGAGTCATTCACCAGAAACAGGAGCCTAATTCTTACCACATTCCTAACCTAATTGTGCAGACTCACCAGTTCAGCTGAGTTTCAGATAGGCAGCTAAATGTCTAGGCACTGCTTCGGGTTTGTATTGTTTTATTCAATCTGATATGAACTGAGAGCTGATTTGTTTGAGACCGGACTTCTTCTGAATATGAACCTTGCCCTCCAGATTTTGTAATTCCTGGATTTTCAAAAAGCTTCCTCCTGGTCATGAACTCTGTAGTTCTACCACCCATTAATGTAAAATGTTTGCATTATTATTTCTAGATGAATGATTCACTTGTTAAAAAGTAATAGCAAAAAAGAAAAAAAAAAGCTTAAGAGATTTCAGCAGAAAAGCAATAACTTGGATCCCTCTAGAGGCCATTTGTGTAATATTTGGTAGGGAAAAAGAATTGAACCTGTCTCCCAATTCTCCATCTACAAATAAAGGAAGCTTATCTGTCTCATGTTGTTGCTTATTATCTTGCCAGCAGGCTTCTGTTGGGTGGTGAAAGCTGCATAATTATTGTACTTTCTCTCCCTTAAACCAGTTCATGCTTAGAACGAGTAATGCAGCAGCAGTCTCTGTATGCATTAATTCAGAGTCTTAAATTAATTCCTAGATGCATGTTTCCTTGAAGATTTTTTTTAGAAAGTGAGTGTTTTATGTCAGATGCTAATCGAGGCACCAGAAAGATAGGTTTCCATTGCCAAGGAGCTAATTAAACAGGCCAGACAAAAGGGATACTATTACTTTCCCATTTGTGTGCATTTTAAGCAAATGCCTGTGTGGGCCTGATTCTGATCTCAAGGATAGTGAGTGTGAAGTGTGAGTCTCTCAGTGTGTGCGAAAAGTCAAAACTTACATACCTGTAAAAGACAAGACAGGCCATCGTGATGGTGGAAAACTGCACGCAATTAGCTGAAGCGTGAGTAGTTTGATTGGAGAGGAACAGTGCCTAACACGGCAAGGGAAAGAACAGAGCTTTCTAAACTCTTCACATTGTTTTGGGGATACAAATAGTCAAAGCCCAAATTTAAGAGAGCACCTAAGTTATGATTAAGTTCATGCCTATTGAACACTGTCTATGATAAATTTTCCATATTAAATCTTCCTGGGCTCGAGAGTACTGCTATTCCAATGGCTCGTTCCAGACAATCTGCTTATTGAGGTGTACGCATTGATTTAAAGGATAGAGATAACGTCGGTTTACCAGCAGTCCCTATGACACAGCAGACTGTGAATTCACTGTATGAACTACTAACAATGGGTCACAATCTGTCCTTCATTGATTGATCGAAAAACCTTGCCACAAAAAAAAAAAAAAAAAAATTAATTTAGACAGCTAATTGAAAAAATCAGAATGTTTTCCTAGTGATCTTGGTAAAATTCATTGACTTAACTTTGCTGCCAGTTATGTATGCACTTTGTGTAATTTGAGTTGACGGTACGTAAATAGTTTATGATTAATGTCCTTTAAAATATTTTTGGTTCATCTCTGGTCTGTGTTCTGTTTCTCCTGAACATTTGTCATTCTTATCTCCTTTCTAGCAAAGTGTTATAGACCTCTATCATTGTGTTATTCCACAGGATCCTCCCAGCTATTTGAAAATCAATTTTAATTTTTTAATGAAATGAATGTGAAGAGTGGTATACTTTTATACTTACTTCTGGCATAGAGCAAAACAGTTTTTGGTCATTCATTACATGCAAAATATCCTGTTGTACACCATGAAATGTAATTTCATCCACATGAGTGAACAATGATGACAGCTAATTGAAAAAATCAGAATGTTTTCCTAGTGATCTTGGTAAAATTCATTGACTTAACTTTGCTGCCAGTTATGTATGCACTTTGTGTAATTTGAGTTGACGGTACGTAAATAGTTTATTATTAATGTCCTTTAAAATATTTTTGGTTCATCTCTGGTCTGTGTTCTGTTTCTCCTGAACATTTGTCATTCTTATCTCCTTTCTAGCAAAGTGTTATAGACCTCTATCATTGTGTTATTCCACAGGATCCTCCCAGCTATTTGAAAATCAATTTTAATTTTTTAATGAAATGAATGTGAAGAGTGGTATACTTTTATACTTACTTCTGGCATAGAGCAAAACAGTTTTTGGTCATTCATTACATGCAAAATATCCTGTTGTACACCATGAAATGTAATTTCATCCACATGAGTGAACAATGATGAGGTGCTTTTGAAGAAATGTTGGGTAAAATTACTGGCCATATTCAACTTTGCTGTAAAAGTGAAAAGAATAATGCTATAATGAAAGATAAAGATGTGGGAGAATACTCATAAAGACAATTTACAAAACAATTTACAAAGAGCAGCATATTTTTACGCAGCATTATGCTGCCTTGGAAAAAATCTGTAACTTGCATGTATCGTTTACTACAATATGCCAAAACGTAGGCAGATTATGCGTAATCTGGATTAATTGTCTGACCACAAAATGTCAGTATACCAGACCATAATAGTCTGGGGTTCACAGAAAGTACTGGTAGTGTCAATTCCTCACCCTTACGTTCTTATTGGAGCTGAGCCAGGAACCACTGATAGCAAGGGAAAGACTCCAGTGGGTTTTGCATCATTCTTCACTCTGCTTCACCACTTTGCCTGTGCCACTTTACATTTTGTCCACGTACCTGTTCATGGTAGAAGTTTCATTTTAAAACAGGAACTATATTTGAAAGGATGTGAGCTGTCACCGGGTACTTTTAAGCAATGTAGTTCCCTTCTCCTGGGTGGATCGACTGGGTAATTGATTTATCGCTGCTTACTTTTGGCTCAGTAATTAAGTGGGAAGCAATAACTCAGGGGCTGCATCTGCCAGTAAGTGGAGCTCTTTGCTAGTCCAGGGAGGCGTGTCCTCACCAGGAGCCTTTTTTTTTTTTTCCCCAAAGTGAAACTACTGGAGAGTTGGTATTCAGCTTTTCTTTGGCCCTTTTGCAACTTCCACCTTATGTTCCAGTTCTGTTGGTTTATAAAACAAGAGGATGATAGCTAAAATCAAGCAAATTATAACTTATTTTATTTCCATGGAGATTTTATTGCTTTTCTCTTTGACAGCCAGCTGTTGTATTCATTCCCTTTGCCCCTTAAAAGAAAGGGGAGATTTTAACATTTTATTTTTATTTTATGTTTTTGAAAGAAATATATTCTGGTATTTTTAGTAAAAATGGCACAGTATGCCATACCAGGGATATGAGGGGTGGAGGGGATGGTCTTCCTATACTTTTCACACCATGGGCTCCTTGCCCACTTGTGCACGTTTATAGTAATGGTTCCTTAGAGCAGAACATCAACCCAGTTATGCCATGATCTACTTTGTGGTTTTAGAAATGGTTTAAAGTGTAGGACAGTGAAGGATCTGCTTTCATGAGAACTGCTTTTCCAATAATCAACTTTATTTTGAATTTTTCTCCTTTTCTACTCCAAGCTGTCTTGGTTAGGAAGGATTTTTAATGAAAACATATAACTTTCCTGTCACATAAAGAGAAATGGAGAAAATTGTATTCAATCAAGATGAGATATCAGGATTAGTTTTCTAACTTAAATTCTCAGATGAATCCTCAATGAAATCCAGACTGAACATAGCATTTGCTTGCTAATGCTAGAGGTATGCTTCTTTATGTACTTTATTAATGTTGGAGTCTCATTTATTTATGCTGGTATGTGGTTTACTTGGTAGGTTACTCCATGTATACTGGCAATGTTTTATCCTAATTGTTGTATATATACATTGGCCATGTATACATGGCTTTCTGAAGGCAGCTCACTCTGTGCATAATGGGCACTCTGTAATGCTTGTGTTTGTCCCCTCAGAGCTCGCCAGTGTTCTTACTCCCCCACAGTCAAAACAGGTATGGCTATCCTATTCCTGAAAGAAGAGTGAGACTATTTTGGCAGGAAAAATATGTTCTTTTAGGTATGTAGCTATGACTTAATAAGACAGAGGAAGATGCATCCTCTCCTTACACGTCCTTGTGCACTTGGTAGGGAACCTGCTCTTTCCTCCAGTTGTGTTGAGGATGAGTTAAGCAGGGAGAATTCACCAGGCCTCGGACATGACTTCTGCTAACTCCATGGCTTCGAACTGAAGCTGGAGGGGAAGGGAGATTGGATTTCTGAAAAGGTTTCAAACAGTTAACCCCCTTTTCTCAGTGCTGCTGAGGAATATCAATCAGTAAATTAACAACGTTATTCATGTTAGTACGAAAAAAGTCCAAGGAAGTAGAGCATACAACCCCGGTGTATAGGTGGAGGCATAGACTGTGAGATGGATTAAGTGAATTGCCACGTGGTGAAGTTGGAAATTGTATCCAGCTTTCTTGTGCCCAAATCCTACTCCATAAGGCCTCTCACTTTTGCTCCTTTTGAAATTACTGATGTTATGAGCCATCCTCAGCTTTCCTCTTCTTTCATTGCCAGGACAGTGCGCCCTGGAAATGCTTTGTAATCTTGCATGCTTGGCCAGGTCTTTATAGCCCTGGGAGACAGATTCAAGCAGAGCTTCGAAGGGGATCTGCTTAGACTAAAATCTCGAACTCTTTAAATAAGGGAAACTCAAAACAACAAAGAGGAAGTGGAAATAAAATGGGGTTGTAAATTAGTGGCATATGGCTATGACAGTCTTTGCAAGCTGCTTGTTGCTTCTAGGATTAGTTTTTGACTCTCCACAACTTTCTGAGCTGCAACAAACTGTGCCGATCGCACATTCCAGCTCTGGCTCCCCTGGCCCTGAAGTGTCTTGAAGCTTCTTCCCCTGAGTTTGCTCAGCAGCTTTTGAGAAAAGAGGCTGCCTCCTCTCTTCCACCCTGACCCACTGATTTCTGAAAGGAATACAACACATAATGAAGAATGCAAAAATTAAATAGCCACAATCCTCCCCTTGTAGAGGCCGTTTCTCAAGTGGGAAGGTAGAGAGGATCACTGCATCTAAAGAAAAAAGCGCTCCCTAAACAAACAACGAGAAGAGCTCTTTATAGCTATAGGAAACTATGAAATGAAGGGGAAACAGTCTTCACACGACAAGAGAGTGGCTCATGCCAGCTTTTCACGGTACTTTCACTCCCTGTAACCTATTGTGTTTCCCAGCCTCTGCAGAAACCAGAGCTCACCTGTGCTTTCCCTGAGGTCTTCAAGGGACTGATTGTTTTTCAAAGTACAAAGACCTACTCCATTTAGCTTTTAGGGGCTTTCAATGGTGCTATGAAGTCACTCATATATTCAGAAAAGTACATCTGTATATCTCTGCAGGATCACATTGTTTTATTACTGCTACAGCACAGTGAGACTACATTTCAGATCACTCCCAGGCAAACCTGGCTTTTGTTCCACATAAAAGTAAGGTCTCCCATAAACCATAGCTCAGTTTAGAAACATCCTCAGGGACTGTTGCCTCTTACAAAGCAAGGAAAGCAGTGAATAGTTTCATTCAATCAAAACAAAAACAACCAAACCAACCAAACAAACAAACCTTTCCCTGAAAGCCCACCGTATCAGTGCAATAAGCCTCAAGGCTTCAGTAACTTATACTCCTCTCAATTGTGTGTGACTTTGTTAGAGGATTCATTAGTTAACGCTAATGAGTGCTTGCCTACACACTCTCGTCTTCATAACTAACACACCAGCACTTGTCTCAGAGCATTAGAGAGACATGACATCAGCCTACATAGCTAACTGTGATTTATTAGACTGCAAAACAAAAGCAGTGTAAAAATTAGGTAGAATGGCTGCTGGGAGGAGAAAAAATGCCTGAGACCGATCTCACGTATTTCCTTAAGAGAGGATGCAGCCGTTCTGTCCAAATCAAGGTCCCTGTATATTCTTTGTGTTAACTTTATGTTCAGAAATACCATCTAGAGCAGGCTGGATTTTATGACTGTATGTTAAAATTCTCTGTCAATTTACATGAACATTGAAGGAGATGTCAAAACTCTTTAAACTCAAGATAAGGGCAAACGGACAAACTGCATACCCTTAAGCCCAAATATGGAGAAGAGTAACATTAACTTCAATGGAACAGTGCAGGGACTGCAAACTGAAGAAGTGCTTAAAAGCTCTGATGGATCATTGCCTCCTTCTGCCCTGTTTTATACCAGACTAGTACGGTTGAATTGAACAGGAAAGACAGGGTAATGTAGCCATAGTTCATAGGCAGCCAGTGCACATATAACTTTCTAAGACAACCTCGCTTTTGACTTGAGTCAGAGTGTTGGCAGCTTAAATTAAGTAGAGGGATTATTTTGTAGCTTTATGTCCCTGTGCTGCAATCAGACCCAGAGAGAATCTCTCAAAAGAAATGTCTGAATCACTGGAGCCATTTTGAGTCACTGTCACTGCAGGAGAGACAGTAAGTGCTGTGATACGGAAAGCTGCTCGCTGGGTAATCAGGTGCTGAAAAGTGACTGATGCTGAAAGCCCTGATTGGCATTAGCATTCATCACCAAAATGCCTGCTCATAACAAGCTTCCAATTTTAAAGCCTTATGTGAAGTACACACCTTACAATAGCCCATTCCACAGGTCAAAGATATACCTCAAGAAAAGTTAAAAGAAACAGAGATAAGACAGCAATGAATTATTTTGTCACTTCTCTCATGTTGTTCTGTAAACAATGGACAAGTTGCTTAAATACACTGTTTTGGTAAGTATTTTGATGTTTAATCATTATTTTTGCAGGTTAGGCTATCGGATAGGTGTAGTCTCTGGATGAGCTGCAATTGTTATCGAATAGAGAAAAATTAATTCCCAAGTATGGCTTCTTTGTACCGTACGAACCACGGAATTAAATGTAATTGGGGTCAACTTTGGTTGCCTTTTCAATAATTTTCATGTAGGGGCTTTCGGCAAGGGTTTATTTCTGAATCCTTTGTGAAAATAAAAAAGCAAACTCAAGAAAATAACAGGTTATATGAAAGTTAAATCACAAGGGAAAATTTAAAAGAGTTGAAGAGTTCCTATAAGCTTTCCAAGAATATAGTGGAGTTATAAAGAAGAGGACTGGACTGACCTCAAATACGGTCAGGTAAAATTATTCACGAAGAGAGATGATATTTCCGACTTCAAAAAACTGAGTATGCACATTTGGAGAGTTCTGCCGTTTATTTAAATAGTGATTATGAAAAAAACACGTTCATAAATAGACAGTGTGAGATCTACGAATAAATTCAACAAAAGTTATTTTGTATCTATTGCAGAGATAGGACCAAGCCTGACATTTAAATGAATGCCCACAGCAGTAGATTGAGGAGAGTAGGTAGACAGCTATATCCATTGCCAGCTGTCTTCCTTCTGTCCTGTATTTTAAAGCAATCAGAGTTGGAAAAAAAAGGAGATATTTTCTTCTTTTGGAAGAGAGAGGACTAACAAATGAGCTCTTTTTGCCTTGTTAAAATTAAGGATGCCAGATCTTAATTTATTTTATCACCCTCCATTTTTATTTCCAGCTCTAATGAAATACTTAGAGAACAGTTGGAATAAGCAGCGTAAAACTTCAAGCGAAAGAAAAGTCATTCTTTAGAAATAAATATCAAAACTAGGTCAGTAGCCTGTACCATAAAGCCTCCTTTATGCTGTTCTGGTAGTGGTAAAGGTTATTAAAGACCCAGAAAGAGTCCTAAAGGTTACTCCTTTGGAAAAGAAGACACCATCACTTGATCGGCATTGCTCCATACATAGCGTAGAAAGCAGGGGTGAGGTGCAGCAGCTCTGAATTCCTTCAAAAAGTAATGGAGCATGGAAAGAAGAGTAGAAGAGCGGCAGCCTTCAAACCGTTCAGGGTAAAGCTGGCCCAAAAGGCTCCAGGGCCATCAGAGGACAGCCGTGGCACAAGGCTGCCCGTGCACCCCTGCACGGGCAGCTCTGTCCTGGCTGCCTCCCCTGCCAGAGCCGTGGGAGCTACAGTCCTGCAGGGCTTGTGAACCACCTCTGCCAGCAAGCACCTTGCTGCTGACAGAGAAATTTCCTTTGGGACTTTTATATTTGGATTAAAGCTTTTTGCACCTTTCATCTCAGCTTGCAGAGCTGAAATGAATTCGGTAGTTAAGATTCTAAACTACCTAAAACAGCAAAAAAAATTCATTCTCTTAAGCAATTTTAGTGCATCTGTCTAGAGTGCTGATGTTGCCAGGGTGATCGTGTAGTAGAGCGGAGAGCAGGGAAACACTGGCTCTCTGTGTTTTGGGGCAGATGGCCTGCAAAATTGCTCTTACTGCATCTGCCCCCTTCCGAAACAGATCTTGGTTTAGAGTTAGTGGTTCTTTGACTTTCTCTAGCCTATGTGTCTGTGTCTTTCTTCATGTGAGCTTTAGGAATTTCAGTCATTACAGACCTGGGGCTGCAAACCTGCTTAGATGGAAATCCATGCCTATTTTGCCTTTTATTTCCCTCTGTACTGAATGGGAAAATTAAAGAGCATGTCTGAAGAGATTTGACTTCTCAGGAGAGGTGTTGCACAACTCCCAAGAAGACTGAAATCTGGATTCATGGGCAGCAACCAGTAAAGACACCTTTTACATGTGCTGTTGGTTGATCTCTGTAGTTTGCCTACAGAGACAGAGGAAAACCAAGCTTTTTGCAGATCCACTGCACAACAGTTACCTCTCTGACTGGCATGTCATTTATCCAGAAATCCCATATACACTGCATGGGCAAGTGTCACTGACTGAGATGGAAGGGCTAAAAACCCATTAGTCCCCTAATAAATCCACTTTGAAGAGAGTAAGGGCTAATCTGATCTATTGAGCTCCATACAATATTCCCCCGGGCAGAGTAGATTTACAGTGCCTCCAACAAGTGCAAGTGCAGATCACCACTGCTGCCTCAGGGGGTTCACTGGGGCTCAGCTCTGGTCGCTTAGTTTGCAGAGCTGTGGCACATTTGAATTCTTGGTTTCAGTTACAGCCAGAGCTTTTTCATTTGGGTTGTACTTGTTTTCTTCTCAAAACTTTAATAACATTGACATTTTAAGAGTTAATCACCCAAGTTAGATTTCTGCCCGTTCTATTTTCATTCAAGAATGACTAAAGGATTTTGATGCTGTGAAACCTGAACTGTAATCTGAACAGAGCTCAATTTCAAGCATCAGAATAAATATCTCTGTCCATCTGAGCTTAACCCATGATCCTTTCCCTCCTGACACTCCAGTGTCAAATCCATCCTCTCTCCCACATTCACCAGAAAGCCTTTGAATCACGTATCACAAAGCACACCAGCATTGTACATGGGTGTGAAACAAGTAGAAGTGCTAGAGACCTACTCACTTACAAAAATTGAGAATAACTCTACTGATGGCAAACGTACTATGCTGAATACAGCTTGGGCCCTGGGCCTAATGGTGCAAGGCAAGAGTTTGGCCACTGCTAGCAACAGGACCAGGGAACAATGGTGGCTCTGGGGACCTCCCTGCTCACCCAGCCGTGGAGCTCCCCTGGCACAGGCTCAGCCTGAAGCTGCTGTTTTAAACAGTCCCCACTAAACAAGTTGACCTCTGCTATGAGCAGGATCTGTCTTCTTGTTACAAGACACAGGAGAGAAATGCTGTGACTCACTCTGGGCCGGAGAGCCTGACTTGCCTTTGTATTGTCATTGCTGTTGCAAAAGCCAACTCTTACTTGTAGCACACAAATTTTCAGACTACTTTAGCAGCTGTATGATGCCTTGTCACTCTCACTGCTGAGCAAAGGTTATTGCATCTAGTGGTAAATCAAGGGGTGCATTACACTGGGAAAAATGTTGTTTTGCATAAACAACCTTCTTGAATCCTCCCAAGTCAGTCTCCAGCCTGTTTCTGGGACAGAGCCATGCCGTGTTACTCCTCATGGCAAAACCACATAAATAATAAATAATGAAGGAAAACTGGGAACAGGCTCACATAGGATTCAGATTTCTGATTCTGAGGCCTTTATCCAATCAGGGGGAAAATTGCTGTTCTTTTTTGAGCGGTGTGTAAAATAAATCTGAGAGTTTGTTTACAGATAAAGAAAATATACAAGAGTGCAACGGGATGAGCGTAATACTTCCCATACAGACTCTCTTTGCTTACTCAGAAGGAGTAAGCAGTCTGTCTACTTTTGAAGTTCTTCCACCTTTGCTTTGTTAATCAGCAGGGAAAATATTTTTTTCCTTGCCTTTTTTGTCATTTTAAGGTGAGAACTGTTCCGTAGGCTTTATGCTCCGTGTCACTTAAAGGAAGATGGAAATTAATGTGGGATACATTTTTTCTTACTATTTCTTTTTGGCTAATCTTTTTAATAAAATCTCTGTCCAAGAGCCAAATATAAATATGAAGCACTTGCTTCAGTGCTGATGATTGAAGCTGCTAAACCAGTGGATGTCCCTATGACACATGCATACCATATTCTGGTTTCAATCTCTGAATACACGAGCTTTTTTTTTTCCCCCCTCCAAAAGGGTGTAGTTGGCCAATGGAAGAAGTTTTGTCCTGCAGCTGCTATTGCTGCCAGTTTCTCATGTAGTAAAAGTGTATGATTCCAGTGGTGCTGTAAACTTCATCACTTCTGAAAGCATTTCTGCACATGCTGGACTGTAAAGTGACACTTACCAGGTGGTTTCTGTGCTCAAGTACATCTGCTCTGCCTGTCGTAACTTTTTCTAATTGTAGATGCTGTTGGTCCTGGGCCCGAGGCTGCCTCTTACTTTCAGCATTGACGTGTTGTAGTATCTCCTTACAAGTAAAATTAACTATGCCCTTGTCAGTCTCGTGGAAGTACTAACACAGAAGTAGTCTCTGCACAATTAAGGTGACTGTGGTGGCAGCCCAGAAGCGTGAAGTTTCTGTAGCCTGCTCTGAAATTACACCTCGTCACAGTGGTGAGGTAGAGAGGAACTTCACACTGTTTTATATTGCCAGTGATTTCAGGTAAGAGTCACAGTGGTGAGGTAGAGAGGAATTTCAAAATGTTTTATATTGCCAGTGATTTCAGGTAAGAAACTCCTATATTATCAGACACACTATCTCTTATTTATTGGATGATTCCCTTCGGTTTATGTAAACAAAATATTTTACTGCATAAAAAGTGCTGGAAAAACATTAAATGGAAGTGAATTCATCTGCAGGCATATTTAGTCTCTTAAAAATTTTAAGGTAAGCTTGTTTAAAATGCCAAAATGTCTTAAATGTGCTGTTTTAGAAGTACCGCAGGTCCTTGGAAATATCCTTTCACAGAATGTAGCCTTCTAAATGTTTAATTTAACAACTGATAATAGGATTCAGGCTCTTCAGGCTGAGAGCTTTCAGAAGTTTATTCAGCTTGTTTATCTAGATAGAGCAGGGACACAGCATGTAATTGAATAAACAATGGTTTAATTAATTTTTCAATCTTGCAGTATAGTTAATTTGTACATGTGAATGATAACCTCTTTGGCAGTTGCTGGTTTCAGATCATAAAGCAGTGTTCCACTACAGGGACAAAAAATGGCTTTTCAGTCCCCGTCTGTGTTTTACTTCTGAGGAAAGTACTATAAATCTTATATCTTTTTTATAGACAATAGAGAAATATTATGATGCTTGTTTGAAAGTTGAAATTTTATGGCCTTAGATCCTCTGTTTAGTAGTAGTTTGTCTTTCACTTCGGGATGAACTAGAACCTTTCCTGGGGGAAGGCGGTCTGGGTGTCCAGACCCAGTTTGCACAGCACTTTCATCAGCTCCCCGGCAACACGGGCTTATTGGCGGACCCGTCCAGCTGTAGAGGCTGGTGCGTGATTGCCTGGGTGTATGTGCAGACACTAACAGGCATTGGTTGGGTTGGCAGGATCGGATGAAGCACTATAGAAACACGGCCAGCTTTGTTTGCTTTCTCCCTTCTGAACACATGGCTGGGAATAAGACAGATGTCTGAGCATGCAGAATTTGGCCATTCCTACTTCTAATTGTAGTTTCAAGCTTTGGGGTTGTGCTTTTGGCTTGGTTTTCTGCTTGTTTGTTTGGATTCTTTCTACTGAAGCAAACAGAGCATTTGTAAAGTGCAGATACATTTCGAAAAACCACAATAAAATGAAAGAAAATCACAATAATTACAAAGGCTGAGTAAAGGTCAAAGATAGAGTTGGTCAAAGTCATCACCCAAACTTGCTCTGTAGTTTTCCCGTGGTGCGTCACAGCTCCTCAGACTTACACTGGGCACTGCCAGTCCTGTTTGCTTGATTGCCTTTTTCATGTCTCAGTCTTTTTTTAGAAGTCCTGAGCCCACAGCTGCATGAAGAAATAATATACAGACAAACTTTAAGACTTCGTATTAAACACAAGGTTGGTTTGGTCCTCCGTTAGGCTGTAGTAATCAGACTGAGAGCTTAAAACCTCCAGTTTTTCTCAGATTTGTCTTACAGTGCCATTTTTAGGATCCCGATATTTTTACCATTTTTAACTTGTTCTTTGACAATGATTCCAGGAAGAAAGGCAAGCATGAAATTATTGAGAAACTGCAGTTCCTGTGCCGTTGACACAGATGATGTGACTGGAGAATCATAGGAGTAATTTAGCAGCTAGTATGAAAAGATCTACTTAGGAATGTTCAGGTTTTGATACATGGGATTTTGGTTATGATTGAAGTGGCTTTTGGTTGCACAATAAGCTTGTGGCCATAAAACATTCCATTTATATTGCCCTTTACATTTTTCAATGCCATTGGTAAGGAAATACAGTGAAGATCTAACTGCAAGGAGAATTTGGTTGAGTGTTTATTGAAATAAGAAAAGCATCAGCAAAAATGTTATCATTCTGATCAGACCAAGCACATGACAGCAAGTCATTCGTTATATAAATTACCTCATCTAGTAGCATCTGAAGGTTATGTGGCTTGAAAACAAGCAGTTTAGGGTCTTTTGCAAGGAATTAGAAAGATAATGAGTGTAGAAACTCCTAAGCAAGTTTAAATCTCCAAGGTGTTTTCTGGCCTGCACGATTCCAAACAATAATCAACTGATACAGCAACTAATCACTCTCTTAGTAAAATCTGCGTGAGAAAAGTAATGGAGGAGACCTCTCACCTCCCTCCAGAGCCAGACAGCTTGGGAAAGAGCAAGCATAAGGAGACATCCACAAACCTGCAACAGCAGCCAGCAGCTGGGAAAGAGGAAAATGTTGGCACAAAGCATAAAAGTCAAACTGAAAGCTCAGCAAGCAAGAGGTTAAAAGTGAAAACCAGACTCCTCACCTACCACATGGCTGATACGGAACGGGGAAGCTATTGAAGTGTTGGCTGGGTCTCTGGAGGGAAGGCCTGTTCTTGTACTCTCTTTTTGTACAGCCTCTCCGAAATGGAATACAAACCCAAAATAAATGTAGGGCCCTCTCCACCCTACATGCCCTGGAAAAGCCTCTGGTGTTTGCTGTAGAGGGCTTTACTCATTTCTGGAACATCCTTTGTGCTAATAGAGTTGTCTCTGGCCCGATGCAGTAAAAAGTTTCTTCTAAAAAGAAAAAAAAAAGACAAAACCAAGAAACAACAACACCAACAACTAAAACCCACAATAATAGGATTTAGAAACAAAACCAAATAAGTTTATAGTAGCAGACTGGCTGTTAACCTTTCCTGTCACATTGTTCTGATTTATTTTTGGAATATGGCACTAAGCTCTAGATTTATTCATGAATGCTCTGAGAAATTTATTTTCCCTTTATTACAGGACACAAGATCCCACAACTCTCTGATCTTCTTTCCTTTCACTTTCTACCTTAGTTTGAAAGACTTTTTTTCTCCTGGCTCCTCTGCATTATATTCCTTGGCTTTTTACAGAAGTACAACTTCTGCGTGCCAAACTCTTTTCACATAATTTAACTAAATCCGTATGTCCAGTTCATACAATTGAATACGAATCTCTGGCAGATGCTCTCTCAAAATCTGGTTATCATTTTAACATTTTTCATTCCATGCAGTTTTTTAAGAGATTTTTGCACATGCAGCTTTAACTTTTGGCAATTGGAAATAAAAACACCATCTTTCCTGCTATAGATTTCAAACAAACTCAGTTCCCAGTTTTTACAGTCAAAGCACAGTGACCTGGAAATTAGCTGTTCTGTTTTCCTAGTCCTTCCTGTTTTCCAAAGAAAAGCTAAAGATTTGAAGACGTTTCTTAAAAAAGTATGGAAACTCCAGCATTTTGCCTAATGTTCCTCTGTCCTAATCCAATTTCTTTGAAGCACAGGTTGGATCAGCAGCTTGTACTTGGTTGCAGATGTTGTTCTGCCTCTTACTTGCTATGCTACATGAGACTGCTGAAGAAGTGGAAGCAGTGGGTTGCGTGTTATGTTTGTCCATCACATTTCAAAGCAGCTCATCTTCTGGATCAAAATTAGCTCTGCCAGTTTTCTGCTTTTGGTTTAGACAGAAAAAAGCACGACAGCATTCTAGCTTCTGCAACAGTCAAAGTCTATTCAGTCTCCTTATCTGAAGACTACCATTTTGGTTTATATGCCTGTGAAATGAAACTGCATTTTCATTCATCCTTGTTCCGTGACCAAACTCTGTAAATGAAAAAGATCAAACACTAAAAGACGTGCGCACGATGTACTTCTACTGCACTGAGCCTGACGGAAAAAACAAGCTGTAAAAACTATCTGAGCTACCAAAAAGAGTTATGAGGAAGTATGAGTTACTCAAGGATATTTAGAAAGAATGTGTGTTTATATAGTCAATTAATTTCAAACAAAAGCAATTTATCTTGTCTGGAGATTCACGTGGTATGTAATGCAATTGAATTAGAAAAACAAGAACAGGATGCTCAAAAATTCTTACCTATTTAAAAGCTGCACTAGGCACTTTCTATTTTAGGACAAGATTTAATTGCATTCTGTAAAATGCACTGGCAGGACAGTCATCTTCTCACCAGCAGGTAACAGCAGTTCCAAAAAATGTGCTTTCTCCAATGTAGCTGTAGGAACTGTTGCTACTTAGAAACTAGCATAGTCATTAATCAAAACAAAAAAAGCAAACTGTTATATAAAGCAAAAATTTTACCAAACAAGTACTTTGAGTCTGCCTAAAACAGATGATCAGAACATATTACCCAGTTCTTGGTTTATTGTCTCCATAAAAACTTGGAAGGATACATGTCTGGTCTAGTAAAATTTTTTTTTCCTGGGCACAAGTATAATGTTCTTCTTCAAGTGATTTTTTTTTTTAAATTAAAATCTTTCTGGTTCTTGCAACATTTTTACCTTATTGGTGTCTGTTCTTACTGTGATAGTTCAAACACACACATTGTCCACTGTGATGGATGCTGAATGTCCACGTTGAAGATGCTGAAAAGGAGCGAATACCAATGGGAAGCTTCACTGGGGGTGTTGTTATCAGTAGGTATGTTGCTGCTAGTAACCATGGAAACGTTTAGGATGATCTGAAGTAGTCTAAGGATAAGTAATAGGATGAAAGCAAGCAGAGGGAAATTTATGCTGATTCTTAGGGAAAAATAAACTCTTCATGTTGCATCCTCTTAAATTCATAAAAGGTCACTAGGGAACAGGTAGGTGCTTGGAGTAATTTTAAACTGGTTTGGATGAAGAAATTTGAGGTTCTCTTGCAGGAAGCGGCTTTGGCAGGAGGAGGGACTCTTCTGATCCTAGATTCATCTCAACATTAATTGCAAATGTTATGAATCCGTGGGCCTTGCTGAGCACTGGTAACTTGCTCAGTTTGAGTATCTAAGTGCCTGGCATGCACCTTTTCAAATCAACACTGGAAATCCCTGTTCACTGGTGATAATACCATTCTTCTGGAAAATATTAATTGAACCAGAGACTAAGCCACTATCGCACTGTCTTAGCAAGTATATAAATTGAACAGATCTTTCTTAAGCAGAGGCCTCTAAGTGGAGCTCAAGCAGCCAATTTTCTCCTAACTTACAGTGAGTGAGGGAGAGGAAATAATTTAGCCAGAAACCTGAGTCTGAATAAGAAGTTATTTGGTTAGAAATAATTCAATAGTCATTCAACTATTTATTTTGGGTTTGTATTCCATTGCGGAGAGGCTGTACAAAAAGGGAGTACAAGAACTGAGTGAATGGAAAAATAAAGTGAAATTCAGATATGGTGTTGTAAAGTGAGTGTGAGTAAATACGAATACATTGAAAGCTGGCAAAATGAGGTGAGACAAAATGTTAATACTGATATACTACTTTTATCCTACATGGG
This sequence comes from Aptenodytes forsteri, assembly GCF_000699145.1. Taxonomy (NCBI): domain Eukaryota; kingdom Metazoa; phylum Chordata; class Aves; order Sphenisciformes; family Spheniscidae; genus Aptenodytes; species Aptenodytes forsteri. Next base: position 4,313,706 of record NW_008796078.1, read on the forward strand.
CTACTTCTTAGTTCCAGTAAGCTGCTTCTTCCATCCCTGTTATGCTCAATTTGATTTTGCTTAGTCACTCTTGCTCTCTCGCTATCCCTTTTTTGTAGGGATACATTTTTAAATGATACGCTGATTTACTTGTGACTCCTGCTCTCCTAAATAGATGAGGATTTGCAAAACCACGTCTTGCTTTTCCTACTCCTTCATATTGTTACAGAGGATGAAGAAGTATTTTCTAATTTCAATTTCAATTATTTTTAGGCTAAAGCAGTGACTGAACACAGATTACCTCCTCCTGGTCCTCCCACAGGCAGTGTATCACTGGCAAAAAGAGAATACTCTAAATTCCTTTATTGTGCAGTGACCTTGGTGTCCGTTATAAGGCATTATAATAAGTTTTTAAATATTAAAGAATATAAGATTTCCATTGTACTGAATCTGCACAAATAAAGCATTAAAGAAAAAGGATTTATAAAGCTTTTTCCTGATTTGCTTGATAAACCCACCAGAAACATAAAAAAAAAAAATAAAGAGCTTGCCTGATTCAGTGTGCATACCAGGATTCTTAGTAAGCTGCCCACGTTATAAAATACGATGATCTTTTCTGTGGCATTCTCATGAACGATACCTTGCATTATACCCTGGTTAGAGAGAAAAAATTTTTGATGCTGTTTCGAAAAAGTGAGATGGCAATGAAACAAGTAATTTCTTTGAAGAAGCTGGTAGATGTTTTTTACATTACCTTACTTTTATTATTGTAGAGCTTTCTTCTGATGAACCCATGCAAGTTACTTACACAGAAGTTTCCTTCTGTGTCTCTTTTGATAGTTCAAACACACACATTGTCCACTGTGATGGATGCTGAATGTCCACGTTGAAGATGCTGAAAAGGAGCGAATACCAATGGGAAGCTTCACTGGGGGTGTTGTTATCAGTAGGTATGTTGCTGCTAGTAACCATGGAAACGTTTAGGATGATCTGAAGTAGTCTAAGGATAAGTAATAGGATGAAAGCAAGCAGAGGGAAATTTATGCTGATTCTTAGGGAAAAATAAACTCTTCATGTTGCATCCTCTTAAATTCATAAAAGGTCACTAGGGAACAGGTAGGTGCTTGGAGTAATTTTAAACTGGTTTGGATGAAGAAATTTGAGGTTCTCTTGCAGGAAGCGGCTTTGGCAGGAGGAGGGACTCTTCTGATCCTAGATTCATCTCAACATTAATTGCAAATGTTATGAATCCGTGGGCCTTGCTGAGCACTGGTAACTTGCTCAGTTTGAGTATCTAAGTGCCTGGCATGCACCTTTTCAAATCAACACTGGAAATCCCTGTTCACCGGTGATAATACCATTCTTCTGGAAAATATTAATTGAACCAGAGACTAAGCCACTATCGCACTGTCTTAGCAAGTATATAAATTGAACAGATCTTTCTTAAGCAGAGGCCTGTAAGTGGAGCTCAAGCAGCCAATTTTCTCCTAACTTACAGTGAGTGAGGGAGAGGAAATAATTTAGCCAGAAACCTGAGTCTGAATAAGAAGTTATTTGGTTAGAAATAATTCAATAGTCATTCAACTATTTATTTTGGGTTTGTATTCCATTGCGGAGAGGCTGTACAAAAAGGGAGTACAAGAACTGAGTGAATGGAAAAATAAAGTGAAATTCAGATATGGTGTTGTAAAGTGAGTGTGAGTAAATACGAATACATTGAAAGCTGGCAAAATGAGGTGAGACAAAATGTTAATACTGATATACTACTTTTATCCTACATGGGCTACTTCTTAGTTCCAGTAAGCTGCTTCTTCCATCCCTGTTATGCTCAATTTGATTTTGCTTAGTCACTCTTGCTCTCTCGCTATCCCTTTTTTGTAGGGATACATTTTTAAATGATACGCTGATTTACTTGTGACTCCTGCTCTCCTAAATAGATGAGGATTTGCAAAACCACGTCTTGCTTTTCCTACTCCTTCATATTGTTACAGAGGATGAAGAAGTATTTTCTAATTTCAATTTCAATTATTTTTAGGCTAAAGCAGTGACTGAACACAGATTACCTCCTCCTGGTCCTCCCACAGGCAGTGTATCACTGGCAAAAAGAGAATACTCTAAATTCCTTTATTGTGCAGTGACCTTGGTGTCCGTTATAAGGCATTATAATAAGTTTTTAAATATTAAAGAATATAAGATTTCCATTGTACTGAATCTGCACAAATAAAGCATTAAAGAAAAAGGATTTATAAAGCTTTTTCCTGATTTGCTTGATAAACCCACCAGAAACATAAAAAAAAAAAATAAAGAGCTTGCCTGATTCAGTGTGCATACCAGGATTCTTAGTAAGCTGCCCACGTTATAAAATACGATGATCTTTTCTGTGGCATTCTCATGAACGATACCTTGCATTATACCCTGGTTAGAGAGAAAAAATTTTTGATGCTGTTTCGAAAAAGTGAGATGGCAATGAAACAAGTAATTTCTTTGAAGAAGCTGGTAGATGTTTTTTACATTACCTCACTTTTATTATTGTAGAGCTTTCTTCTGATGAACCCATGCAAGTTACTTACACAGAAGTTTCCTTCTATGACTCTTTAAGGTTAGTTTATTTACTTTTATATTAATAAAAAGCAGCAGGGAGAAATAATAAATGTGTTAGTTTCCAATTCGTACTTGCCTGGGTCATAAATAATGCTATATCGAGTTGTTACTTAAAGCAAGTACATTTTTATGTAATAAGATTAGACTTTGTTGAAATTGATGGGTAGAAAAACTGCCTCCACCTCTTTGCTGTTGTCTTTGCTCATTTGGAAACCAACGACCTATAAGAGTCTTTTGGAAATCCCAACGCGATATGTAGGAAGCAGTCAAGTGTCACTACTGGTCTCTGGCTCGTACAGCCTCTTAGATCCCACAGATGTGACTTAGGCAGCTCTGAACCTGCTTTTACACAACACTTGTAAGGAAGCCAAATTGCCGTTTCTAATGCCTTGAATTCATAAAAGACACAATTGGTATAAAGCCACCTTGAGTCTTCTTAATACCTATTCAACCTTAGGCTGAATACAGCTCACCAAGGCCGAGCTCTCAGCCGAGCTCTCTGACTATAGCTAAAAATGCTACAATTAATAATTTGAAGTCTTTTCTGAATACTTTTAGATATTTTTTCCTGGTATATTGAGAAACAATTTTTTATTTACTGTGATCAGTATAATCCAGATGTGACTGCTCTTTATATTTCCACGTACATGCTTTTAGCTTCAAATCTGCTCAAAAATAACATACTGTAGGATAATGTGGTGAAAAAAAAACATTCTGCCTTTGAACTGTACTTGACCTATCAAAAACTCACTGAAAAATCACTAGTAGCCTGAGCACACAAAGATAACAGACTGAGGGTTTCAGTCAACTTGCACTCAGCAAGCTCTATAGTTTTCTCTGAGCTGTGACATTGACTTAAAATACTCTATGACCATTTGTTCATTACCAAGAAAGCAAAATAGTTTGTTATTCAAATAAGCAAATGTAACAGTACACTATTACTGTCAATTCAGCAGCTTCCCAGCCCATTTTTAAACAAAATGGTTTAACAAAATTTATTTTCTTCCTGAAGAGAACAGCCAAGAAAAAAACAAACAAATGAATAAACAAATAAAACCCACAAAAATCCCGCAGTGCTATTTGGAGTTATGAGGCCGGCTTACATGCGTGTTGCATGCATTTACACGCTGAAAGAGATGGAAGACAAAAGCACATACTGTAAGACCAGAACTTCTTGATTCAAATCAGAATTCTGAGAATAAATCAAAACTAATAGTTAAGTGTTTGATAGATGTAAACTAGTGTGTAATTACCTTCACCAAACAACCAAATTTAGTATTAAACCCTTTGAAGAGCTTTCCTTATTTTTCTGAATATAATTTGAAAGGACTCCGGCTCTTGTCATCACATTTATGCTGATGGGAGCTCTGCAGGGTAGTTTTTAGTTCTGACTTTAGCAGAGTTCTCATGTGTTGCTTTGCAATGTTGGTGTTGTCTACCGGTCTCCGGGAACCCGATAAAATGATTTTCATAGTCATCAAAATGTTCTTATCATGAAAATAACATAACATTTAATTAAATGGTGTTTAAAGTATAATTTTTCTCTTGCAGTGTTCCTCCTGTAATTTCCTTTCTGCAGTCACCTTTCTTCCTCCTCAGTTATGTAGACATTTCAATCGAAGAAGCACTGGATGAGGCTCCAGAGGCAGCAGTTGAAAGGAATAGTCAGAGGAGCACTGGAAGAACGTGCCGTCAGCAAATATGGAGATCCAACCTAGATACTTGTAGCCTGCAAATTTGTCTGCCTTCTGTAGACACTCACATAGCTCCAGTCAGAGTAAATTGTTTTACGTATTTTTTCCTCAAAAGAATCTTTTGAAGAAAAATATACTATCTTCTCTGATTGTTTCTTATAAACAGTCCGTTATCAGAGATGGGGCAGAGGGAAGGGGTGTAAAACAAATGTATACAATTGCCATTTCCACTCTCCTATGGGCTCAGGGTCGGTGTTGGGTGGGCTTAGAGGCTCCGCGCAGCCTTGCTGTTGCCTTGGCAAAGAAGTCGGTAGTGGCTCTGCAAACTCAGAGTTTGGAGGCGCTTGGAAAAGTGTAGGTGTTCCTGTGCATCACCAAGTACGCATCGTCAATGGAGTTCCCATTTCTTCTCATTCTAAGAATTTCTGCAAGTCCAGGAAATAAGCTGTATTTCACTGCAGTTTATATCTGGATTTTTTTCATCCTAAAGATTAAGAGATGAAGCATTTCTGCAATAAAATTAATCTTTGTATATACATTCTATTGCGTGTGTTATTTTTTCTTATCAAAGGAATTAACCTCTAGTACCGAAAAATACCATAAACTGTAAAAATTAAAGAGGGCACTAAAAACATAGTAATAAAAAGGACATAAATTGCAGCTTATATCTGGATTTTTTTCATCCTAAAGATTAAGAGATGAAGCATTTCTGCAATAAAATTAATCTTTGTATATACATTCTATTGCGTGTGTTATTTTTTCTTATCAAAGGAATTAACCTCTAGTACCGAAAAATACCATAAACTGTAAAAATTAAAGAGGGCACTAAAAACATAGTAATAAAAAGGACATAAATCAGTTTTCAAATGTCAGTTATTTCTGTGCATCTGACCATCAAATTGCAAACTTGCCCATTAGTTAGAATAATGAAGTTCAAAGCCAACACTCATGTCTGAATGACCAAACCATCTAAAATTTCATTTATTGAAATTTTATTCAATTTATTTATATTCATTAATTAGTGACATAGAAAACAATATATTTCAAACAAGTCTATACGATGTTAATATATCTCAATGTAAGTACGTTAAGAACGATCAACTGCTAGATTACAAATTGTTATCTTAAATAAGAAGTCTCTGTTGGCATCATTTATAACAAGACTTCCACAGAAATACGCTTGATTCAGAGTAATTCAACCTCTTGAATACCAAGTAGAACAAGTATCTGAAAAGTGATATAAAATCACGCTTGATTCAGTAATTCAACCTCTTGAATACCAAGTAGAACAAGTATCTGAAAAGTGATATAAAATCATATTGAGTAAAATTTGCCAATGACAAAAAACCCAAATAAAATAGCACTAAGTAATGGTGCTAGGTCAGTTCTACAGCTCAGTTTGGGTGAGAAGGCGTACTTACTGTAACAGTACAAATTATGGTTTCTACAGAAGTAGAAACATTTAAGACTAAATACTCAAGTTTGTATATTCAGTAGAAGTTTGCTAAGTTCAGTCATCTTTTGACGCACAGGGTCTCCTGTAAAATTTTGTTTTGGTCTTAAGTGTTGCAGTTTTAGCTGTCCTGGGTTTTTATTTGAGTCTGGGAATTTAAAAGCCTCAAAAAATTTGAAGTACGTAAGGCTGGTTTTCACATCAAAACACAAAAGGGGGAGTTTCACATGGTTTCAACATGAAGCCATAAATCAGAACTGTTTTTCTTAAGCCTGATACCAAGGCAGCCGTAAGAATCTGAAACCTGTGATGTGATTCATACCATATCCACTTCTTTTTGAAACTAGGTAAGTTTTCAGTAATCGTCCATTTATTACATTTTTTTTGTAACTCTAATATTTAGCCTCTGGCCTTGCTCTTGCTAAAATGCCCTGTTGTTGCAAAACCCCAGTTTGTGATGACCCACCCCCCTGAGATGTCTTTCCATTGAATGATGACAGCGTTGCTGAGTCTTTATTCTTTGCTTCATGACATATTTAATAATAAATAGTTGCTACCTGAGATGCAAATTCTTTTATGGGACTAAGTTTAGTGATCACCAGCTCAGACTAATTCCTCTGTGACCTTAGGCAAGACGCTTCAGGTTTTCTATAGTTAACATCCTTATTTGTAAATTGTGAATGGCACCACTTCATTTATTGCCTAAAAAGAAAGCAACAATAAAGCTTTTTGTTCCTAGCACTATGATAATGCACATCTGACAGGTGTTACTGTTCACGAGGAAAGAAATAAATGAGTACTATGTAGAACTAAGCAATTACTCTGTACAAGTCCAAGACTTTGAGTGTTTTATACCTAGACGCAAGTGTTTCAACCTTTGAGTACTTATGTAGAGATTTGGGAGTTTGCTGGTTATTACTTTAAGACAACCTAACAAAACAGTTGTTTTTCTGTTCATTACTGAACCTGCCATGTAAAGAATTCAATTTTTGAGTGCATTCAATTTGCTTGGTGGAGGGAATAAACATCTGAGTCCCTGAAGTCTGTGAAGAGTTATCCGTCAGTATGTCCTTTAACGTGTCTTCAGGAAAACTGCAAAATCCACAATCTGTCCCTTTCCACCACATTGAGAAATTCCACACCAGTAGCACCATGAATGGGCTGCAGTCATCCATACGGAGTGCTTGTTTTCTGGGGTGTGAGCCTGATGAATATACTTTGCTTAACAGTGCTGTTACGATTTAACATCGGCATTTTAGTTATCAATATTTACACCCTTCAGAAAATTGGATGTTGGTAAACACACAATAGGCACAAATATCTGCCGTGACTGTAAGCAGGGAGAATGATAAAGGCCATAGTGCCTAGTTTGTTTTTAATTTTTACTATCATTGCCAGTCTTGAGTATTAAAACTATAAAACATTTCTAACTGGCTCGCTTTAAGGGGTTGGATTCATTTTTCGTTCTCTTCCAAACTTTTCAGAAATGCAGTTCATTCTTTTTCTCATGATTTATGACTTAATCTTTTTTTTTTTTTAATAGCATCACTTACTGTGGTATGAGACTTCCTTTAACCCCCAAGCTCATCTCCACCTTATCTTGCAGACTTGCAGGAAAGTTCCTCCTCTCCCAGGCACACTTCATCTCACACACCGGTAACTGCTTCCTGCTAAGCCATTAATAAACAGTGTGTTATTGTGTTTCCACCCATTTGCAAATCACAAACCACCAAATACACACAGAACATACCAACTGATTTAACTCACAATTTCTTCCGTAGAGGACTGTAATTGTTCAGGACGGAACACATGTTTACTTGGCACTGCTAAACCTCACCATGCCTTCACGTTGTGCTTTCAATGTAGTATAGAGACATCTAAGGTTTTTGCAGTGTAGTTATAAAATAAGCGTGGCTTGGTCCTTACATTTTTCTTCAAAAGAAAATCTGCAGAGTTATAATTATGCTAGATAATATTTTTATAATTTTTTTATTCTGACTAGTTGCCAAATTTAAACATAGCTTCAGAATATTACGCTTTACAGCAAGATTTTTGCACTATGTTGGCTAGAAGGTTATGTATTTGCCTAACAGAAGTACTGGTTCTCAAGGCCTCATCTACACAGGTGACATTCTGGTGCAAACTATTAAGGTCTTTCCTTCTGCTCCCTGCACTTTGGTTTCCAGGGGAAATAAAGCCAGACCCGCGCAGGCTCCAACGTTGCTCTCTGGTCTGATTCCTGATCTGGATAATTAGGAGCCTGAGACTCATCAAAGCACACAGACCACCCTGAGAAAAATACGTGGTTCTCTGAATTTGGATTTTTAATTTGCAAGTGCTTTCAGATAAAAGAGAACTCCTTGAAGGACTCTAATTAACTGGCACACTTATATAGTAGCATTTAAAGTTCAACTCTCTTTGTTTTTCTTTATAAATTGGGCTTCATTTGGGGGATTCAGTTTACATGAAACCCAGAAAAAGACAAGCTTGCCATTGTATTGCTGTGTTATTGCCATATAATGCCATCCATCATAGACAAAAAAGATGATGGTATGATGTTTCTCTGTTTGGGTGCAATGATATTCAATATGCTTTTTGGAGAGCTTTGTGGTTGAAGTCAGAGAAACCAGAGCTTTTCCTCTGACCTTTCTCATGTCCTTTGTAGAATTGTGATTCTTAAACCTTTTTTTTAATTTTTTTAGGTGCTGGAGTGGGAAAATGACTTCTAGGCCTCTAAGCTTTTCCTAAGACAGATAAAGGGATGTGGAATTTCTGGTACCAGGTTGCCTGTACTTTGAAGAACAAGAAATCATTTAAAAGTTGACACAGTTTGAGTCTTATATTTAAATTCAGATGTGCTGTAAAGAAATTCTGACTGCCCTGAAATCAGTGAAGTGTAACGCTTTTATGAAAAGTTTCGGTGACGACATTACTGTTACCTACTTTAATTCAAGTATTTTCTCACCTCCTGTCACAAGCGTGGAGGCACTCCTGCCCAAGAAAGGGGGCACCTGGGAGAGGGCTGGCAGCTACAGCAGCTCATGCATCCTGCTCTGGGCTGCCTCTTTTTTCCTGGGTACTTTATAAATTTGTCACAGCTTGCAGGCAGAAAGTGGCCTGCAGGTTGTAAGACGGCTACAGTCATTAGATGTAGCCTTCTTTGTATGAAAGAAAACATAACGCAGGGTTCAGTAAAAAGGCAGGCACGTGGCTTTGCTTCTTGTGCTTTGCTTTATAAAAATTACAGGGTAATGATGCTCTGAGCATACCGAAGAGCCTGGGACATACAGACTGGAAGATTTCTTTGAGGTTTTTATTGCCGGGCTTTTTCTGCCTCAGCCTGATCCGTCTGCCTAGGTCTGATCTTCCCCATGGCAGATCTGGCTCACAGGATCAGAAAAATGTCTCTTCCCTGAGGTTGAGTTGGGAGAACCTTTATTATGTACCGGATCTCTCTTCGCTCCCCTATTCCCTCAATATTTGTGCCAATAGGTGGAAAAGAGGAAAATACCAGTATGTTTGCTACTTCATAGCTGGCTTGTGTATCAGAAACTCGCCTTTCAGCATGGTCTTTATATGTGTGTTAAATGATTGAAAACTCTAACCGAAAAAATTGAGGCATTTTGCATGTATGTTTCAGGGCATGATACACAGGTCCCTCACCATCTTTTTGCGTTAGCTAATGGAGTTGCAAGGGTGGGAGACAATAAACCCTATCGAAAAGAACGTTAGCTAATGGAGTTGCAACGGTGGGAGACAATAAACCCTATCGAAAAGAGGGTCCTATCCTGTGTACTGAGGCACAAAGAGAAACAAGTATCAGAAGACAATATGAGAAAAATGTAAGAGAGTTGCGTACACTTGCAAATCAGCAGTGCGACAGTTAACCAGCACTAAAAGCTGCTTGCCTTAATAATGATGTCTTGAAAAGAAGCAGTAATTAGGCATGATAGTCTTGAGATGCACTTCCTTCACAACATCAGGCTTATGATGAGAATTTAACTCTCAGAGATACTTTCTTTCATTAAGAATGATTACTCAAGCATGGTTTTAATAATTTTTTGAGTAAAAATGTAAACAGGAGTTAAATCCCCTAGCCTTTATGTGCTTCAAAGGTTCCTTTCTGCTTCAGTCTTGGGTAACCAAAAAAGCTAGAAAAGAGTTTGAAATTGTGTTCTTCAACTAAATAAAATAGTTAAATAAACAGTATATATTTTTTCCAAGTATTAATATGTATTAAAGGAAATTTAGTACCTAACTGGAATACCAAATCTATTTAACAATGCAATATTGTGGCTTTATATGCTCTTCTCTGGAGTAAGCTAAGGCTTCCTACCAAATGACACAGGAGCTGATTTCCTTATCAAACTCTGGAGCACAGACAAGCAATATTTAATTTCTATTTCTTACCATTATTTTAGAGATTGTTGTTAAGACACATCATCTTCATGCTGCTGAATGACATGGAGTATGTCTCTACCTTGGGAGTAGACACAGGTACAGATTAAAATCTGTCTTCTGTTTCTCTCCCCTCCCTCCTTTCTCTCACAGTGCACCCATATTATCGCATACATTTACCAGCGTTAATATTTTACTGGTTTTAATGGTTAACCATATTGGCAGATGTTTGTAGAGACTGCAACAGCAGAACATGAAGGAGAGGAGCTGCAAAAACCCTCCCATGTCTCTCTGATATGGATGTTTCCCATAACTTCAGAGGAGAGTAACCTCCAGCCTGTTCATCCTGAAGAAAACACGACGACTTCTTAAAGCACAGACATCAATTTCCCGGCTTCTGGAGTTCGCTGATGCTCAGATGATGGGATTTCATTGCTGTGCAAACCCAATAACATTGGTAAATTTGTGGTTCAAGTAGTGCAAAATGTCATTAAACCATTTATACTGGTTAGATCGTACATACAAAACTGCTATGAGCAGGAGGAGCTGTTGGCTGCGTACCAGGATGGCAGACCAATTTTTCAATGCTGTTACAACATAGTTGAGACCTGATGCCTGAAGTGGTTCACACCAAGTCTTCTGAGCCACGTAGACGACACAGACCTTGTATGAGGAAGCAGGAACGGCTTGATGACTTTTTTATCACTAGTAGAAAATAGAAAGGAACAGACTGTACCTATTATATTATGAATATGCAATTTATAGATGAATTGTGGGTTTTAGTGATACTCTGACTAGTTTTTCCAATGTGCACATTTGTTTGCTGTGGATGCTGAGAATATATAATGAGCACATATGGATCACTTTTTTAATGTTCTTTTCATCCGTCCTCAACTGATGTATCCACTGTTTTTCCCAGAATATTTCCTCACAATATCCTAAATACAGTACTCCCTTTTTCTTTAGCAGGTTATACAGGGAAAAAATTCTTCACATAGTGAAGAAAATTTGCTAAATATTGGTATGCTGCTGAATAAAAATAATTCAGTATCTATACACCACCAGTCTTGTCATCATAGGCAACCATAAAGGAGTAGTAAAAGTTTAATTAAATCAGTTGTATTATTGTTATCCTTCAAACTCAAATGGAGCAGGGAAAGAGTAATATTAAAACTACTAAACCACACATTAGGACTTTTAAAGACATTTATAATTTAGTGCAAGAAAATAAATAAGATCAAGACTAGTTTTATGTTGAACTAATTTCATAACATGAAGTTCCCCAGATTAGGTTCTCTCTGAATAAAGGCATGTCTGGCCAGAGAAGACACATGAAAAAGAAATGGCTTTGCACTATTGAGATGTTCAGCTATATACATAGGGGAGGCACCTGTAGCTGTTCTAGGAATGCCCTGACTTACAATAGGTCTAGAAATACAGGAGTACAGAAGATGATTCAACTGAGTTTTTGCCTCCTCGGTCTATTCCTGTGCTGGGCTGAGTTTGAGCACAGCAGAGATGTATGCCCGGAGCATCTCAGAGAGTGGTGTGTCTGATGACTCAGAACACCGAGTCCATAAAATATTAATAAAACCTCTGCAATTTGAATTGATCTTTCAAGTAATAGAAAAATACATCAAAGTAATACAATAAATTAAGAGGTTCCTCTGCTACCTGTGATATAAAGCATAAGGATTTCTTTTAAATATTTGACTATTGAAAAGTAAATGAGGCTTTTTCTGATGCGACAATTATGGGATTTCATACAGTATGAAACAGTAACAAGAAAGATACTGTGTTATTGTTAATGGCTCTTTTTCTTACCATCTAAACTAATAGGCACATTTGATCTTCCATAATTTCTTCATGCTTCGTTGTTTCCATCATTGTCAAAAGCCCACTTCTTCACTTTCCTTGTGAAATAATCTACATAATGCAAAGTGACTGTTTATGGAGTACAGTGAGTATTCCACCAGCAAGGAAGAAAGGGCACCATTTGACAAAAGCAGACATATCATGGAGACAGCTACAAAATTAGATAATTTTAGCAGAGAGCAGATTTTTTTTTTTTTGCTGCCAGTCGGGATTTAAACAAAGGAATCATCCCACATTTGGCAGATAATTATGCTTCTCCAAGGGAAAACATAACACTGAGTGAAAAGAGTTAAGGTCTTCTTTTTCTCAGATAATTTTGTGCTTTGAACCTTTTCAACTGCCTGTTTCATGAAAGAGCTAAAAAAATCTGAACAACTGTAGCAATTATTGTTCCAGGGATATAAGCAATGTTCATGTCACCATTTTATGAGTTCATTTTTTATTTCAGTTTTCAGCCTCCTGAATCACTAGGGTTTGCTTTTTGTTCCCAGACAGCAGATACCAATGTAGGAGGACACCTGCCACCTTCCATATTGCTGGTGTACAAGGTTGAATAGATTTCTTTGAGGCATTGATGTTGGATATTAAAATACAAGGCTCCAATCCTATAATGTCCTCTAAATGTGAAAGCCCTTCTTAATTTTGATAGTATTGAGTGTCTACCTCAAGTCTACTTACGTGGAATCTTTACAGGATATTACTAGCCATATTTCCATAAGGAACAAGAGAGAATGATTTTAAAGAGGTTTAATTACAAGTGTGTATGTATTTAGCATGGCATGGCTATATGTGATTGATTCTGTTACAAATAAAAACTAATTTTTAAAAAACAAATCCTTATCGTAAATAGATATCGTTGGTATGGCAGGTTCTGGAAAAGAGATGATCTTGCACATGAATATACAGGACGTGATTCTTACTGCATTTGGGCCCAGCACAATTTCCACTGACCTCAGAGGATTTACACCAGTGTGAATGATGTGAGAACCAAGACAATAAAAAGGGTTGGGTCTAGCCTGCATAAAAACACTATCCTGAAGGATGCAGTGTTCAGGAAAGCAATTTAGAGCTTTTTCTGTCTCTAAACAGGCTGAATTTTCAAAACGGAAGCAAAGTTGAAGTGCAGCTGCCTTCTGCGACACGTTGACCCGCCGACTCAAGGTGCCCAGGCGCTCCTTACCTGAAGGCGGTACGTGCAGTTTGTCTGTTTTGCAGCACATCAAAGCACCCTCCTCTTGCCAAGGACAGCTTTCAAACCGAGAGCCCAGCCACCGTCTGTGCCCTTGTCAGCGAGACAGTGTTGGCTCCCTGGGACCTCTGTTTGTCTGAAAGTGGGAAAATAAAGCAAAGCTTGTCTTAGGAAACTATATACCAGATGTAGAGTGTTTCATTTCCAGCGGGATCAGAAAATGGGCAGAGCTGAAGAGGCCATGGATTGCTCACCCATTGCTCTGCAAAATATCTGACGAGAGAGAAGCTGACTAAATTCTGATATTCCTTTTTGAACCTAACCTTCCTTAAACAACAAAAAGAAGAAAACAAACCAAACAAGAACCAGTTGTATTTAAAGAAGCAGTGTGAGAGATCAGCAAGAAGCTGACTGATCCCTAAAGGAAGGGGAACATACTCATTTTCTCCTCTCATCATACACTCCTGGGAGTATCTTGATCAATATCAGAGCTGTATGCAATGTGTAAAAGAGATTACATTTCATAAGAGATATTTTATATTATACATTTCCACACACTGTATTAATATGAAACGCAATTTTATCTGATTTTAATACTTTAATGTTAGATTCCATTATTTGCACGGTAAGTAAATGGAGAGATGCTCATGAAATCTTCATTTAATTAGATAGGACATGCTATCATTTACTGGCTGACATAAGAAGAATACATTAAATACAAGCATTGTATAATACTTTTCTGTCCTGAGATGATGCACAGCAACACAACAAAGTTACATTTAATGCTGACTGCCAAAACCCAGCTATTTGAGTTTTCTTTAAAAATATAAAATTAAAGTTTAGTAGAAGGTAGATGTGGCATTGACAACATTTTCTCCTTTTTTTGTCTGGCTGAGAATATTTACCAGATTAATCCAGCTTTTAAAAGCATTTGTTATTTCTTTCAACACTATCCTTTTGGACTTTCATTAATTCTACTTGTAACGACTAAAAGAAAATCCTGCACAATTTTCCCATAACTGAGGCTTGGTGCTATAACTGTCAGTGGAAGCTTTCTTTACCCCAAATGTGTAATTATTACGCCACATACGAAAGCACCAGACGCAAGAACCAAAAAGAGAAGGAGTTTGCAGAAGGAAAGTTAGCGAGACAGGGCCTTGGCCCAGGGAAATGTCTGCCTCCGGGTATTTTGAAACCTTGCTACAGAATGAAATTGCTTTTTTACTTTTTAGCTCCCATGGAGCACAGTCTAAATGCCTATGTGATTCATCAGTGTCCCTGATAATTCTCTCAGACATCTAGTTATAGCGTTACTAATGCCGTTTGTATTTCTTGTCCCTTTCTGAGAAGGGGGGTTTGCAGGAGCAGCCCCGTGGGAGCAGCTCTCTTCCAGAGGCGCAGCAGGAGGGCACCTGCCAGGATTGCCCGGGCTGAGCAGGGTACTCACTCAGCCTTGTTCCTCCATGCAAAATCGAAGCACCGGGATGGCTTTTGAGGATGGCTTTTCACTCCGGCAGTAGCACTGCTTTCAAAGCCCATTCATTATGGCCAAATAACAGATGTTGCATAAGCCTTGCTCTTTACTCCTGTGTTATAGCTCCTGGTGACTAACAAAGCCGAGGACAGTAATCAGTTATGGTTTCTCTGTTGTTCTCGGGCTGTTTTTTTTTTCTCTGAGGTACTTTTCTAGCCCTTTCATTACAGTGGCATCTGAGCACCTCATTGCCTTTAATCTCTCATCAGCTTCAAAGCTGTATCCAGAGTCGCAGCTGCAGCAGGCCACCTCAAGCACCACCACGGCACAGAGATCTTCAAAGCGGGCTAATGCAGACACTGACAGCCCAGAGCTCAGCATGAGCTCACTCAGCCACCTTCAGCTCTGCACCTTGTTTTGTGCCTGTGGTGCCATGCTTGGACTGTGGTGGGTACCCAGTACTGTTCTGGTACACGTGGCCCTTCAGCTCACCGTAGCCACTTTTCTGATGAGTTTGTGCAGGTGGACATGCTTATGGTAACCAGAAGGCTTGCATCCACACTGTATTAGCTGTGGCAGTGCTACAGGACACCTGGAAGACAAGTGTCCTAAGGCCTGACATTTCTCCAGGACAAGAAAGAGGATGGTGACCAGTGCTGTGGTAGCTCCACATACTTCCCTCTATGTTTTCTTTTTTATTTTTCTTGGTTGCTAATTCCCATTAGACAAAAAGCTTTCTACAGCACAGCTTGTTATACACAATTCACATAGAAAATTGTTGGTC
Organism: Aptenodytes forsteri; assembly: GCF_000699145.1. Lineage (NCBI taxonomy): Eukaryota > Metazoa > Chordata > Aves > Sphenisciformes > Spheniscidae > Aptenodytes > Aptenodytes forsteri. Next base: position 4,329,153 of record NW_008796078.1, read on the forward strand.
AATATTAAAACCAGTCAAAATAAAACCAAATCCATTAAATTCCTCTCCATCTCAAGAGGTCTGATTTCCAGGATCTCCTTCATGTGGCTTCTTGATTTTCCCTCATGGCAGGCTCTTTCTAATGCTCGGGAAACCTTTAGATTTTTATTCATAGCTGCCTACATACATTCTTGGTTTGTTATTTATGCTACCTACGATAACGCCCCTTTCATCTTAAAATACTGCACGGAATTTGTCTTGATTTTATGTTAAAGGTTACACTGACAAAGGCTGATAAAAAACATGCAGTATTATTTGTATTTACTTATAAAGTTGCAGTATCCAGCACAACATCATCGCTTCTATGAAGTATTATCCCATAAAGATCATTTTGAAAGTGAACGTCATATCTCATTTTACTTTGACGTGTAAATACATTTCAGTCTATCTATCTAAGCCTTTCCAACACATCCATCACTACAGAAGCGTGCTGGTGCCAGTGAATCAAAAGCTACAGCAGCAGTTAACAAGGGGTGTGCTAATTAATGGCTCAAGCAGAAAGTTGTAAGAGCGATTTTTCCAGACACTTCACTCAAAAGTGGTTGAGAAGGAAATGCCTTTTTAAAATTTTTATATAATGTCACATGAAATGAACCATAAAGAAACAATATAGAAAATACGTCGCTTGGAATTTATGAGAACATTTTACAACTATTAAAGACCACATTTAAAGGTCTGGATTTTAAATGGAGCTGAGGGACCTTTGAAAACAGCTTTACCAGCAAGGTCATCTTTAAAAATGGAAAGGAAGAAAACCAGGTCCCAAACATCACAGTCAGGAACATAAAGCACAGAACTGCTAGACAAGAGAGGAAGAAAGGAAGCTAAAATGCTAAGAAATCATTGTATTTATTCAAATCCAAGAGAAATGTTGACTGCCAGTCACTGGCAAAATGAGAAATGACATAACAGCTGGCTTTTAAAAAAAAGGTCTTTTGGACAAGTCATCCTCACTGGTTACTTAAAACTGCTGCTGCTCACATCTTAGCAGGTGTCATGTTGCTGCATCTCAGAAGATGCAAATCTTGTCCCATGAGAAAAAAGTTCTCAAAACATTATTTTTTTCTGATGACATATGGAAAGAAATTCCGCATACATATTGAAACCATTTTACTTTCTTTCAAGCAGTTTCAGTCGTATGAAAAGCATAAAAAGCAGTTCCAAAGTAAAAAAACTGGAAGAAAAAAATCTAAAAAATTTTAAAAACGTTTACTTTTAGGACCATTCTTTCTCCATCTTTTCATCAATAAATTCAATTTCCGTGAAATACTTTTACAAAGTAATTTGACTTTGATAAGACAATGTCTTATTGACATTGGATTGGATTGGATTGACTTGGATTTGGATTCTCTGGCAACATTTTTCTCAAAGCTTTTTTTCAGACTGACCTGATAGTAGAAACATTATCCTTATTGTGTGAAAATAAAGGTCCTCATCGCTTTAAGTGAAGCAGTTAGTTCCCCACCCTCTCCAAAAAGACAAAATTCAAATCTTTGTTTGAGAGGGGGTATAAAAAAATCCAACTACTAATATTTTTTGGCAGGAAATATAAGGCCAAGCTCTGCCACTATCTGAAAAATGGAAAGCAAAAGTGTAGTGGCAGAAACAAAACTTGTTAATTGTATTCTTGACTATTTTTTCTGTAGCCCTGGCCTCCTCCCAGCCATGCAGATTGTTGTACAATAATCTAACCAGTGCTGAATACACACTTGTCCTTCCCTGCCCCACAAATACTAGACTGTGGTCTGTCGGGAGAACCGGGGTTATTTGAGGAGCAACATGCCGCAATTGCACATACGCAGGTGGTGGGAAAGGTAGTGGGAGAACACACCCTTTGCATTAAATAATCTAGTAATCTGCATCTGCAATAGTGATCATATATGAGCAGGGTCCCACTATGTACCCAATGATGTTTTAGAGTTGGTTTGCACCACTGAGTCTTCGTTTTAATTATTATTGCATAACTAGAAAGTGATTTTGTTCCACCTTTGAGCGAGGACCTGAGAAAAGTCGTGCAGCCCAGACTGGGGAACGATTTCCGACTCCGGGATTGCAAACTCACAGCCTTGTTTTGTCGCTAGCTGCGATGGGGAGCGCGGTCAGCTGGCGGCAGGTCTGGGCACGCTGGGAGGCATTTCCCTGGGCTCTGCTCCGGCAGCGCTGCCCGGGGAGGAGAAGGACAGGACAGGGCTCTGCCGCTCTCTGGGGCAGGCAGCAGCTCTGTCGCTGCGTGGTGAGCTGTGAAGGCTTGCTGTGAAGGCTGTGAACACCCTAGTGTGAGTATTGCCTTCAGCGAGCCAGCAAAGGAATGAGGAAAGCTTGCCAGATGTTCCTCTTCTTTTCTTGCACAGCGCTGGGAGAGGGTGAAGGACAGGACAGCTTTCTGGCCGCTAAGATAATCCTCTGCTTGAAATTTGGTTTTGAAAGCTGTCTAAACATGTATACTTTTTACCTTTGAAAAAGACATTATTACCGAAGTTTTTACAAAATAATATTAGCCTATTCTTTCATATGCATTGAAGAGTACCACTTCATGCAGAGCTACAATAAATGTATCCAGAACAGACCTCAGAGGTAATTAGCAGTGGTAATTGTTTGCCACCTTTTTTTTAGTCAGACTTTTCAAGCCCTGTAAATAAGTAGTGTCTAACACTAATAAATTATTTTTTTTTATATAACATTGAGCTTGCTAACCATTTTTACTTATCGGTTTTTAAAGAAAACATTTTAGAGCTAGAATCTTGTAAAATTTCAGCCTGGAGCAGACTTCACCAAAGTTAATGAGCTGTGAAAAATAAGATTTCGCTTGGGAAGGCTGCTAAAACCTTTTTGCAGCTGTAGCCTGTACTAGCAAGCTATGGTCAGTTAAAATAGATACCTCAATTAATCCTTTCTTGGAAACTGAGAAAAGAGCCTATATAGTTTCATTAAAAAAGAAAAATTTTTGGTGGTTTTTTTCTACTGGGTTGTAGTACCTTTGTGGCACCAAGAGGATGGGAATCGCTGCAAAGGCAAGGAGGGGACTTGCCTGCTGGGGACATACTGCTCTGGTCTGCTGACCCTTCCTGCCTCCTGCTTCCCTCTCCGCTGCCCGGGTGTGCGAGTGTGCCAGGGTGGGAGGATGGTGGAGCTGGGCCCAGAGGGAGCTTAGAAGCTCCCTGCAGTTCTTCCAAATCCTGGGACCTCTCTCTTTCCCATGTAAAAGATGCCAGATGATAGAGTGTGAGGGCGAGTTGAGTTCCTCCTCCTTCCCTCCCTAGTACTTTACCCCAGTGACTACTCCAAAAAGTTGTTCTGAGGTTCATCAAAATGCTACACCCAAAAAATGCCATTCAGAGTTGTGTTGTAACAACCATGGAGGCTAAGGGAAGGTACTTCAATATTGAGACAAATATGCTTCTTTGGATACAGTTAATAAATAGGTTATTAAAAAGTAAAAATGAAAGAGCAATCAATAGGGAAAGATTTTTTTTCTCTCCCCTAAGTCCCTCTAGCAAAGACAGTTCAATAGGGAAGATTTTTTTTCTCTCCCCTAAGTCCCTCTAGCAAAGACAGTCCATCTTTTTAAAATAGGAAAAAGGGAAAGTCTGCTTCAGTTTTGCAAAATTGCAAAAGAAAGTCTGCTTCAGTTTTGCATAAATGTTCCTGCTACGGAAAGGGATATTCTCTGTGGATCCTATTGCAAACCGAAATGGTAGATATTTCATCTTTAAAATGGAATAAACCATATCATCAATAGTATAAAGTGGTAAAGTGCCAAAAACTAGAACTGGCTGAAGATAATTAATTACTGTACTGCTGGTTTTGGCAGAATATCTTGTTATAAATCAGAATGCACTCAGATCAGTCTAATCTCCAGGAAAGAAATCCAGAAGGTTGATTTTCTTTTCTGAGTTTCTCATATGCATGTATATGAATGCTTACTTACATATGCGTATATGTTTATGTATATGTAACATACACACATATGTATGTATATCTAAGTATGTTTTTTTTTTATATATATATATATATATAAAATGCAGAAAAACTGAGATCTGGGAGAAAAGTATAGCTCTCAGCTATAACATGCTCCAGACTAATCTTGGCTACCTGCATAAATTGCAACCAAAACGGGGGCAGGCTCTGATGGAAGAAGAAAAAGGAGAAAAAAAAAAAAGGGGGGGGGAAGATCTGCCAAATAGAATGATAGAATCATCGAA
>NW_008796078.1:4333710-4346573 GCF_000699145.1 Aptenodytes forsteri
CTGACCTGAACCGATCACTTACCGTCCTTGCAGTATCACATCTCTAAAGCTGGGAGGAACCTGGGGACAGATGCTGATCAAGCGTGAGCTCCCTCCTAGGCTTTAGCTGGATCATCGCTGCTACGGGTAGGGGACCAGATCCAGATTTACAAGGAATCAAACAAACAGAGTGTAGCCAGTATATCTTACCCATATTCCAACAACCAAGTCAGGCTGTTTGCATACCTGACTAACGTGTCCCATCTCTATGCTTTGAAAACAATCTTGAAACACTCTTGTATATGTTCTACATGATATTTGGTGGTGTTTTCTTTTTTTTACTAACCTGGAATGATAGTAATCTCTATTGGAAAAAAAAATGCAAAAATGCAATGGTAAATTTGGGAGTCTGGCTTTTGTTAAGATGTTAACAGCATGTCTACATATTTATAGGTTTTCTTTTAGAAGACCAAACAATATCTCTTCCTATTTTAAATTAAGGTCATCACAGAAATGCAAAACAAAACAAAGAACAAAGAAATCAAAAACACGTTTACTTTTTTGGCAGGGTGAACTAGTACAGTAAAATCTGTCATAAAGTTTTACTCAATTTTACGGTCTATTCACAATTTTTTGACTTTCAGATTTCCCTTCTTTTCAAGACAGATGTCTGGGTAAAACAGAAAAGAACAAACTCTTGCTACATTCACCATGCTGGACTCTCATTCCAAATGTCATTTTTGCTCATGCTGCTTGGTGAGATCATATGAGAAATGACATAGAAAGGTCAGAGAACTGTCACTTCTATATTAAAATGAAATAGCCTCTCGTTTGCCATGCTTCTTCACAATTTTCAGAACTTAATGTCGGTAAACGAGTGGCATACAAATGGCATTTATAAATTCAGTCCATTTTGTTGTATCTAGAAACCAGAAATGGAACTTGGCACCTTCTGGGTGTTTTCTTGATAGCAGATATTTAGAAAAATATCCCACTACATGAAGAATTATTTATCAAACTAAACATGCTATCTATATGTAAACACACCTACCTGTTGCACAGATTACTTTTATATCCCCATTTTTCTCCAGTCTTGGTGGCATACTGTAGCACTTGAAGTGCTGATAAGAATGATTGGGTCCTGCTGACCACAGAATGGGAAATGTCAAATCCATTGAAATCCACAGATTAAAGTGAAAATAATTGCTAAAGTTGCTACTGTCGCTTGTACATATTTGCTGGGCAACACAATGTCCATATTAAATAGACAAATGTAATAGATAAATGTCGCTCTAGTCCAAAAAGAATGCCTTACACCATAACTGGCTATAAACATTAGCACTCCATCTTAGTGGGCGAATGTTGTTATGAGATTAGGCACTAAACTTCCCTCATTACTTTTTAGAAATCATACTAGCTGCTGCCTGTCAGCACCTAAATATCTATGACCATCTGGTCCATGTGAATACATATTTAAAGGTGCTGCAGGCAAGACAGCTAATGACTTCAGCAAACGCCATCCCAGACCGAAGCAGACCAGCTGCCTCCCTCCTCCGGGCTCGCCACGCAGCGCCTACACTCAGCTCACCTCCCCTTCCTTAACGCCTACCTCCAGCACAGCTACGTATCGAAGCCTTATTTAAAATCTAGGTAACGTACAGTTACCACACACGCGTCTAAAAGACAAGGAGTGGATTGCTCTGGCATTCTCAGGGTTGCTTTTCAAGCCCTCTTCCTTCTAGGTCTTCAGCTTCTGTTTCTTTCCCCTTTTGTTTCACTGCCCCCCCCCGGCTGGGGCAGTCGTCATGTAACTTGCTCCTCCACCCATTTCCCCCTCTCCTTCCATTCTTCAGTGTCATTGCCATATTTTATGTTCACAGCTATGAGGTATCATCTCTCCCTTACACCCACATCTGAAAGAATTATTAAACTCCTTTTTACAGTCCTGCAACTTTACGTGCCAGCTTTTTCAGTACTGTGGGGGTGTAATAGTAAGTCCTTCAGCATGAGTGTGTTGAGGGCCTTGTACTTGACCGCCAGCTCTGCTGTCACACTTTCTAGCCTATCTTCACGTCCATAAACTACATTCATGTTCCTACTGAAAATGGAATGTACTCATACCCTGTAGAGTCCCTCTGCATTGCCTTAAAACTCCCATTTTCTGTTGTTCTCCTTCATTTGGCTGTCCAAGGTTGTTACTGTATTCTTAATTTCCTTTGCAAAGTCTGGCAACCACTTCCTCACTTCTCCTTCTCCCTGGATCTCCCTTCCTCTGCCTAAATGTCCAAGATTTAGCTGCTGTTGCAAGTAAATCTCTTTTTCCCTTCCAAGTAGGTGTTCTGCTTGCTCTTTGCTATCCTACTGGAGGAGGTTATTTGTCCAATAATGTCTCAACTACTAATTTTCACATCTCACTGGGATACAGATTTCAGACAGCTTTTGCCTTTATTTTAAAAATAACCTAACCTCTCCATCCCACCTGATTTTATTAACCGCTTCTCTTACATGCTGAAAGCTTGCCCTTCTGAAACAGAAGCTTACTATTTGTTGATGATATTTACACAAAATTGATGTGTGAGCTCTCAATTTACATCACTTCTGCCGTCATCAGTTTCAAACGAATCCCTTCACCAAAATTCATGGCTGAATGAACAGCACTTTTTGCTTTGGAAATGGTGAAGAAGTCTTTCACCTGTCACAACCTGCAGTGACAGAATGATCTTGGCAATACCTGTTCTCCAGTCTGCATTTGGGAAATTAAAGCATCTCATGATCATATGGATCCCAGCAGTATTTGCCTCTCTAGTAACATTTGTCTTTTTAACTTTAACCCTTTCCAGTCTGCTTGAGCAAAGGAGAGTCATAACAGGCGAAGGATTTAGGACAGATGCACTCTTCAACACCAGCAGAAATTAATCTACAGTAATTCTCCAAAGTGCTTTGGCTCCAGATAAGTTCTTGTAACTCCAGCTTTCAGCAGCTTCCCAAACAGCGCATGCCATCAGTCCTTGTCTCGGTCATGGCAGCTGTTTGGCTGTCCCTACAATATCTGACTCATCCTGCAGCAGAAATTCTAATTCCTCTTTTACTCCCCTGAGGTTTTTCAATCTTTCTTTACTGAACAAACATTGCAGTTGTTCCTTTCTCCTTAATTAATTAATTGTGTGACATTACAGCTAAGTAGCTCATGGTCTCTGCTGCTGAACAATAATATTTTTTTCTATTAGCAAGGACCCGTTGTAATATTTCATGCAGCCGGTGCAGCTGCAGGCTGTGGCATTCTGTATATTTTCTGTCTGGGTCCTTGGAAAACCATTCTGTGTTTAAGATGAACAGAAGGGTTTTCTTGATTGAAGGAGATATAATGACAGATTCTGCTAGATCAGGTCTCTACTATATTCTTTCTCTTACTGCTTGCTTACTTACTACAAGTAAGGCAGATGAATGAGAGATGGGGACTCTTCTTCTCATCAAAAATTCCAGAATTTCTTGAGAGAAGAGTCCACATTCTTGAACTGAAAAGACTGCATTTTCAGGATTAGACTTTCCTCAATATTTGTGCTTGTGCGTGCAGGCAATTTTTTTCACAACGAGCAGAAAGAGAAATGGAAAGAACACTTTGCTGCTCCTCTGTCTGTAAAAGTGATTTTCCTGTTGCTTCTATTCGTTGACTATTGAGTTGGAAAAGTAAATTCTGGAATTTGGCAACTTACATCTATTGAAATTAGCAGCAAAACTTCCAGTCAGCTTAGCAGAGGCCAGACTTCCCCTCGAGAGTATGAGAGGGTCTTCTTGCTTTATAACGTGGTTCGGTCCCCATTCTGCTCACTAAAGGAAGCAAATAACAGCCCAGCAGGAGGGAACTATGGTGTTTCCTACGTCCGCTGCCTATCTGTGGAGTCAGGGCAGTGAACACTCAAGTATGCAGTACATATGAGATATCTAAGGATAGTTAAGAACATATCAACATAAGCATCAGTAAAAACAGTTATGGACCAGACAATGGGCTAGTCTCTGCAAGAGGCAGATTGGCCAGCACCATCCCCAGCCCTTCTAAAGTTACTCTGGGGTACAATAACTGAATTGTCTCTGTTTTATAACCTCTAGCTCAAACCACCCTGGTACTTGAGGGCTGAAAGGCAGAAAATGTGACAAATATGTGTTATGGAAAAGGAACAGAATTACAAGCCAGTAAATCTGATGTCCATACCTTAAAAATCATTAGAAAATACAAGAAAAATGGAAATAGATAAACTAGAATATAGATGAGAGTCTTTTTATTCTTTGTTGTTCTTTGAAGGAGATAAAAAGTGTGAGATAAAGGAGATCCACTTGATATAATCTATTTGGCTTTCCAAAAGGCTCTCAAAATCTCCCTCACCAAAAGAGAAGGATTAAAGAGCTGAAAACAGAAAGTAGGAGTAGAAATTGAAGCTTCACTAAAGAAATACAGAAAAAAACCTTTGAGATGGGTGAATGGTCATTGAAATGGCAGATAAAATTCAACAAAGTAAATGCAAAATTATATAGATGAGGGAAAGACAAATCATAATTTCACATATAACATGATGGGCTCTAAATTACTGCAGAATGCGTCTTGCCGAGTAATACACAATCCATGAGACCATCAGCTCAGGGAGTAGAAAAATAAAGCCAAATGTTAGGAACATTAAGAATAGGGAGAAAAAAAAGAAAACTTTCTGTGACTGAAGTAGTTTCTGATTTCATGATTGATCTGTCCTAGGCATCTGCTTTTGGTCATTGCTTGAGACAGCATACTGGGAACTTTGGTCTTACCCATTAAAGCCATTTTTAATGCTTTTACCAACATGTCTCGGTGAATTAAGCAATTTCTTCAGTAAAAAATATAAAAAAACAGACTTCCATAAATAATATAACTAGGCCTAATTACACCAGGCTTGTTTTCTTTTCCTATGAATATATATATTTTTTTCAATCTATTTCATTTTTCTAATTGTAAATTGCAATGTTGTTTTTATTCCATCTTATATCCTCTATATTTATCTCTCCTTAGGTGCTCCTAATACGTTCCTCAAAACCATGACTCTGACTAGGAAGGCCAAGGAATGTTAAATCAACTGTATTGAACTTGTCTGAACATAATTTGACTGGCAGCTTGCCTTAAGTATTATTTTGCTCCCTGTGTATCCTTCTGATTTTACGACAGAAATTTCCCTGAAGCAGCACTTACATTATGATGCTTTCCCTAAGACAGGTTAATTGCTATTCTTTTTAATTATTCTCTACTTAGCTTCAGAAGAGCTGTCAAAATATATCTTTATGGTAATATCAACTACCTTGGAAGAAACTTGCACAGCATAATGCATTGCATACATCTTTTACAAATATGCTAGGAACAGCTTACCGAGAGTGACAAATAATTGAAATAAAGTTTGATAGGGGAAGAAGCAAACATATAAAGACTCATAAAAATCATAATTTTTTTTATTAGATGCAATTCAGACAGAAAACTTGGCTCCTTCAAGTAGTGTTCTCCTTCTGATGTTCCTACGCCAAGCTCAAAATTAAACAAATTGAAAAATTGGTATAAAATTAGGTCTTAGCCTAGAAAATTTCTTCATCACTTTACTGTAGGTTGCCAAAGAACATTATCTGTGTAATAAATCAAAAAATCATAATTTTTTTTATTAGATGCAATTCAGACAGAAAACTTGGCTCCTTCAAGTAGTGTTCTCCTTCTGATGTTCCTACGCCAAGCTCAAAATTAAACAAATTGAAAAATTGGTATAAAATTAGGTCTTAGCCTAGAAAATTTCTTCATCACTTTACTGTAGGTTGCCAAAGAACATTATCTGTGTAATAAATCAGGGTCTACTTTGGCTCTTGCCAAGTTATTCTCTATCTTCCCTTGGCCTTTGAGATGTATTTTTTCTTTTGGCTTATGCTATTCTCAGTGAGGCACAGCTTTTCTGTTACTCATCTATTTCCCTCTGCACCTGAACAAACTAGCTTTACCTTGTTAAAGCCCACATGTCTCAGGTGTCTTTGAGTGCAAAGTTTCTTCTGAGGTGGGCACAGACATTGGCAGGATGAAGCTTCATCATTATTTTAGGCTGATCTAGATCTGTCATGTTATCAATGGCATTGTCTCCCCCTCGTTCCCGCTCAGCATTTTATTACTGAGCCCTTCCTTGGGCCATGCCAGTGCTGATCTGGTCACAGAGATGAGTTGCTTACAAATAAAATCTGTTTTAAAAATTCTGTTACTTTTAATGGGGTTGTCTCTCCAGCATGGCTCACCAGGCAGGTGGAGGAAGGCAGCTGGTGGCCCATGGGAGGTGTGACAAGGTCTGATTCAGGCTGCTTGAAAAGAGCAACCAGAGTCAGCACGGCTTTACTTGCCTTCAGGACAGTCCCTCAGTGCTGCTCCGCTCCAGCTGCAACGTTCAGCTCTTCTGTCCTCTTTGAGTCCTTTCTTCACCATCCCGTTGGATGGCTACCATTTTTTAAGCATCAGAGAAATTCATAGATTCTAAGGACAGAAGAGAGAATTTTACATTTTGCTTACTCCAGACCTTTCGGTTTCATACACATACCCTATTTTCATCCCCAAAGTGTTCGAGTTTATAATCTTAGGTGACATTTAAGAGGTATACACAGCACTTACAGGTCCCATTTCTTCAGCAGAAGTTGTAGCAATATCAGACCGCAAGCGTGTGTGCATCTGCTCAGCCTTGCATCTGTGACTGTGTCCTTTGGGTCTGCCACGGTGCGGGGAAGCCAGGCAGGTGTCGCGCAATCGCTATATCCTTAATCATGTCCATACAGAGTTACGTGCCCATCCGCAGTACTCGCCAATTGTTGGAAAATGCACACATCAGAAGAAGAACAGAGGTAAAATCAAGCTGCAGCTCTTTCAACAGCCTCAAATCTCGAACCAGACCTTTCTGCTGGGATTTAGGCAAGTTCAATAACAAGGAACACAAAGTTAAATTACAGAGGTCAGTAAACTAATCAGAGGTTAATCTCTAAGGTCGTGTCTGAAGTGTGGTTAAAGATATTTTAGTGACTTGTTCTTACGAAGTAAGCAATGCAAATACTGGATATATATCCCAGTTACAACAATCTTAGAACCTAACCGACCGTCTGAGCTTCATTATTCTGCAACAGCATGAGGCTGTGTTACTTCACCCCGCAGTAAAAGAGCATGGAAATAACAATGGACTAATGATGGAAAGGAGAAATTTTTTTGTCTAATTGCTTTGGGAAAACAAAGTCCTACTGAAAACTTCTACTTTTGAAATTATTCATTTTGCTAGCATATGCACAACTTCAGACAGACAGATACTAGCTGACATACAGACACTAGTTGATAATATGTGGGACCTGGACAGAAGATAAAAGATACTAAGTTATACTCACTTCCCATTGGAATTTATTCCCTTCCACAGCTCAGAAGTTCAAGTTACGTATCTTATTCTTAGAAAAATATGCAATTGGTCAATGATTTAGTGATTTACAGATATGGAGAAAGAAGTGAAGATTAGTGAAAATAATCACACTGACTGATCCTGTTTCTTATGTGTTTTACATGTCTTCATTCATATAGCGATGCTGCTTCAGATTCGCATTACGGGGGGGACCAGATCAGACTGACGTTGGTTGTTGAAGAGTGGGGGTAGATGTTCTCACACAGCTGAAAAAGGCTGCATGCTTTCCTGAAGGTCTGACACGTTCTTCCCCTGCATCTCTTCCAATGTTTTGGTGGAAAAAGTCCTTAAAGAGACAGAAATTGTTCCATGGCTCACTTTCACAACACACCCGGTTCCTGAATAAAATTGGCTATTAACTGAACTTCCAGTGAAAATATTTCAGGAGGGGGAGGGATTGGAGCTGGACATCAAGGTTAGAAGTGATGCAGCTTCAGGTCTGTACTTATCAAAAAGAGTTTGTCCATTAGCTAAGGCTCTGCTAGAAAGTTCTTGATAAAGCATGTTTTCCATTTGTTTTCTGTTAAATATTAGCTGTAGTATACACCTGAATATGACATAGCCTTTCAGCAGGAAAATATGTGCCTGCTTAAATATTGAAGTTCCATGAAATAAAATTGATATTCATTTTAGATGTTTTATATAGGTGGAAAATAAGTAGTTGTCTATGGTCTCTTGCTTTTCATACCAGAAGCAAAATCATTCTTCTCTTTTTTATAGGAAAATTTGAAAGGTAGCTTTTTTTTTTAATGTTGTTCTTAAGTTTGCCACATTTTTTGATTTATAACTAACATGACTCCATTTAATTGAAGGCAAAAGGACAGGGGAGAGATTATTTATTTTAATGGTCTGCATAATGATAAAATGCCAGCAGAAACAGCATAAAAAACAGTGAGAAAGATTTGTCGATGGGAAGAAATAGTTCCAATGAGAAAAGGAAACCCTGCCTTTGGGAGGAGGAAGGGATACATGAGAGAATAGAGAAGGAAGAATAGGCAAGTGAAAGATACCTTTTAAACATTAACCCGACTGTGCAGAAGTGAGGCAATTTGCCTAAACTAGACGTACTTTTTGACTCATACCTGATGCAAAACCATACAACCGGTAGACGTCCAAAAAGTGTAAATGGACGTTGGTCTTGATGCTTAAATTATGTTCAGTTCTCCTTAAGCACGAACAAAAACGCTGTAAGGTTGGGTCATCTTTCTGACACCAAGCCAGACCAGCTGCTGCAAGGGCCACGCCAGGGCCCCCGCCTGCCCTATGTGGGGATTGAATCACAAGCAGCTCATGCCTTTGACAAACATAAAGCATTTAGCAGTATAATCAGATAGTTTTTAGCCAGCCCACTTGGAGGATAATTTTAACAAAAATGCATGTAGTACTTACTATTCATTGTTCAAAACAAACATCTACTGTTGAACTATTTTATTGGGGTGTGAAATAAAAATGTATGGCTTTCTTGCTGCAGTTTAATTTATTTTTAGGTGAAAACGTATGAGTTGGAGCAGAGCAGCCGGTAGTTTCATCTACGTACAGTTTCTGTGTAAGAAAATTATTTCATAAGATTACGAGCTTTAGAAATTTCCCTGAAAGTAAGCTAGTGAAGTATTTCAAGAAGAGAATTTCTTAGTTGTATACTTGTGCCAAAACCAGTGAAACCTATTTCAAATTAGACATAGAAAGCATTTGTTTTACTACTTGTTTGGATAGCTCAGAATCAAACTCAAGGCTACTCTTTGAATCCCTTTCTCTCTCTCTTTGCTCATCCATCACGTAAGTTAAATAAGTCTCAGCATTGCCAAGGAAACCACAGCCCTGTGTTGTATGTCCCACTTATAATTTCTGGATACCCATGACCATCTTTTGCTGGGTGAGGGAAATGCATGGGGCTGCTATGTCTGCATGTTGTCTGGGTCTCCATTTCTAGTGCACAGCTCCCAATGCCTTCTGCTATGGGGCAATGATGTGATGGTTTTGCATAAATAATCACCGGCATTACCAAAAAGTTCTGATACGTCTGAAACTAGTCACAAATATCTAACACAAAATACAATTCTGGCTTCAGCTGGTCTTTTGGTAAGACAAAGTGAAATCAAACAGCTGTTCAACATGTCATAACTTTTTCAATGTGTAGCTTGTTTTTTTCAAACCTGCACAGCTCAACAAAAACAGAGAGGCCAGCATCTGGCTGAATCTGAAAACAGTATTTCTCTGAAAAACTAAAAATATTGTTTCTTTACATGATTACTATTCTAAGATGTTTGTTAAAGGTAGTTTAATACATGCAAGCTTTCCTAATATTTTCCCTTTAAGAGGATTTTAGGAGATATTTTTGTTCTCATACATCTCTCTCAGTGCTCACTGTTATTAGACTGGTAAGGTTTTGTAAGAGAGCTCAAACCCACCCAGAGGGAAAGCCTTTAGGCTTAAGAAAGAGCAGTGAGTGCTTGCAAACGCTCTTGGTCTGCACCATTCTTTATAGGATTGTACGTGAGCAAACACAGATAAGTGAGCCTGCCTACCCCAGACTGACTATTCCCAATTAGTAGGTTTAACTCATCAATATTACTTTTCAACTTTATCTGACTCTTAATCTCGAGCAGAAGAGAACAATTTTTTATAACAACGTGGTACATTTATGGAACAGGGTTTAACACTGAGACAGAGATTGTTTCATTGCAGAGTGAATGTTACACTTCTCTGCTTTCCACCTTCTTTCCTTAGCACAGTAGGGCTTATTCTGGAATAGAAAAGGTACTACTTTTGTGCAATTTTTTGTCAACATTTTGTGGTTGTTCTAAGTCTGTTATTTGGGGGCCTTTTCCATGGAATTCAGCCATTCCAATGACACTTTGTAATTTGCTTTGTTCAGGAAAGATTTTCAGTCATGCAAGTAGCATAAAGGCAAAGAAGAGAGAAGACCAAAATAAATACTTTTCCAAACAGCTATATGTTTATATAGAAGGCTTACCGAGAAGTGATGTAATTATAGGAGGAGTCCAAATATCCTGTAGGGCTCTATTGGCCACATACGGCTTTAGCGAATAATGCTTCGTGTTGCTCAGAATACCTATTCCAAAAACAAAAACACAACAAAACCCACATGAAAACTAGAAACCTTTGTCCTGCAATTTTCTGGGCCTTTAAAATGTCACAACTAAAATGAAATCTGAAGTAGAAAACTCTCTGAACCTTCAGAAAAAAGTGTTTCAGTGCTTTTGTTGTCCTATTTCAATCTCTTACTACAAACATTTCATTCTGGGCGAATGCTTATTTATTTGTATAATGGTACTGCCCAAGTGGCACAGGCAGAATAAGGGATAGGCATTGCATGTGCACTAAGCATTGTGTGCACAGACAATAAACGACAAGCCCAGCAAAAGACATGGCAACAGAAGTGTCATTCAAATCAACTAAATGCATATACTTAACTTTGTACTTTAAGGAATACCGAACATTAAATCTTTGCACAGGCAACAACTATTTTGGTTCTGTTCCATCTCTATTAGCGGTAATGCAATTCAACAGAGACCACAGTGCAGCCAAAGGATTCATTGCAATATTGGCAATAGTTAGGGGCTTGGAGGGTTGTTTTTTTCCCTCTGGTAATAGGAACCTCTCACTAAGAAATACCATATTTACTTCCATTTCAGGATATGTGATCCTCACATCTCTGATTTTTCTGTTATCTATATTGACTGTGTCATATTTATCATTTGCAGACACCCGCGTTCCAGGCCAGGAATGCTATCTATCTGGGGTGTGTAAGACCTACATCTTGTGGACACTGGGGTTGTAATTGAGCGATGGACTGTTACTTCCCCAGGACTGCAGTGTGCAATATATGTGGCATTTCTTGTCGTTGCCAGCTTAACCAGAGCATTTTATTTTTACGAGCGATTAATCAATAGGGATTGAAGGGTGCAATGAAATATCAGTACCTCTAGGTAAGACGGTTTTCCACCTAGACTGTTTTATGGCTCCTGTAGATCACTTTTTCCTGTGTTCCCAAAGTAACTGCCTTCTAGCAACTCGTTACTCAGACATACAGTGGAAAATGGAAACCCACCCACAGTGATGACAGCTAAATGAATATGCACTATTATGCAAATACCTCCAGATGTTAACTGGAACAAAATAAATTATTCCTATACATGCCAGGGCATTTTCAAGCAGGTTTCATCATTATAGAAGAATAAATCCAGTAATTCTTTCTTATAGTTGAAGAAATGTCAAAGGAAAGTTCACCAGAGTACCCTCACAGTGTTTTGTATAGAAGCCATGTCTTGACCAAGGCTACAGAAGGCAGAAAAAGACAGCAACAGCCAAAGGTTGAACTATCATTGAAAATAAGGGGACAGTACTTCTCTGGGCAGTACATGAGATGCAATTTTGGTCCCTGTATGTCACCGCTGTCACTCATTTTGTGGTTATATGTATTTTTCTGAACTTGAATTTGTGCCGGGGTTTGTGTTCTTCTGTAGGATTTGCCTGTGCTAACAGTGTTGAATAAGCTCTTAGGTTTTAACCTCTTTCTGATTGCCTGAGGAGGCAGAAATAGCAGTGCAACTTTCCTGCACTGCAAAAACACGGAAACTTTAACCATGGGAAATTGCGCAGCACTCAAGGACTTTGACTTCCCTTCCCTGCTGGAGCGGTGCGTTGCCATCAGTGGAGAACATTCCTAAGTAACGCCAAAATTTTATGACCAGATATTGTGCTCATTTTTTTTCTTCACCTTCAAGAATATGAAAATAGAAATGGAAATCCTTCCTATAATAAGAATGTTTGGAGTTTTGTTCTTTTAATTTTTCATAGGTTTTTTTCTATCATCAAGAGAAAGCAAAAATCAGGAACATCTACAAACATAATAAAGAAGAAACTTTAAAAAACGCAGTGTGTGTAAATAAAAAAAACCCACAACTGTTTTCAAGCTTTTTTTTTTTTCCCCCCTTCCTAATACTTTTCATGTTTTTCCTCCTGGAAAGTAATGGTTCAAACATTTCTCCTACTTACTCCTTTATATTAATTACTAATTTAAAAAAAAAGAATGAAATTGTTGAGAAAATATCTCCACAAACATTACTCCTTTTGTTTCTCTAACTTCAACTCATCTTCAAATTTGCCTTGGAAAAAAAAAGGCAACAATTAAAAAAAATTGAAAGATGCCAGAATTTTCCCAACATTCTTCATAAAAGATCAAACAAAATATTGTTTGATTAAAAAACCTGCTGATTCACTGTAGTGGTGAGAATCTCTCTAAAGTATTGGCTTTGAAAGCTACTTTTCTAGATGTTCAACAGACTTGAGCAGACATGTCTACATTTTCATTGTATTTATGTTTTTTAACTTTTTGGACTAAGTCTAAAATCTAGAGGGTTTCTGTTGTTCTTTTAAATAGAGGAGGGT
>NW_008796078.1:4351838-4365277 GCF_000699145.1 Aptenodytes forsteri
CCCACAACTGTTTTCAAGCTTTTTTTTTTTTCCCCCCTTCCTAATACTTTTCATGTTTTTCCTCCTGGAAAGTAATGGTTCAAACATTTCTCCTACTTACTCCTTTATATTAATTACTAATTTAAAAAAAAAGAATGAAATTGTTGAGAAAATATCTCCACAAACATTACTCCTTTTGTTTCTCTAACTTCATCTCATCTTCAAATTTGCCTTGGAAAAAAAAAGGCAACAATTAAAAAAAATTGAAAGATGCCAGAATTTTCCCAACATTCTTCATAAAAGATCAAACAAAATATTGTTTGATTAAAAAACCTGCTGATTCACTGTAGTGGTGAGAATCTCTCTAAAGTATTGGCTTTGAAAGCTACTTTTCTAGATGTTCAACAGACTTGAGCAGACATGTCTACATTTTCATTGTATTTATGTTTTTTAACTTTTTGGACTAAGTCTAAAATCTAGAGGGTTTCTGTTGTTGTTCTTTTAAATAGAGGAGGTTCTTATCTCAGAAAATCCCTAAAAAAGTGGAAACAGCATAGGCCCTGTGCTGGTCTATTCCAAGTCCTGCTGCACAACAGCCTTAAAGAAAGACTTTTCCTCCTCTGCATAATGGGAGGAGGAGGATTTCCATTATGGTCTCTCACAACAGAGAGACTAGTGACCAGTATCGCAGTAACTCACAGGATATCATTTATGTTAATAGTATTGTGGCCCAATTTTTTACAGGAAACAATTTCTTACAGCTATTCTGCTATACAGTAATTTTACAGTTGGAAATTTCACAGAAGACAGAGGTGTATTCAGTTCCATGATTTTCCACATATAAAAGTTAATGACCATAGAAGCCCAAACTTTTTTTCCAAGACTGGGTGTATCCAACACTAAGTGTATAGTGCCCCATTCATATCACCTGTATGAAAGCACTCCTGGCTGAGTTTGGCATTTTCCTGAGGAGATCGGTGGACTTTGTAACAGTGTCTGAATGCATCTCAGAAAATACCGACAGCAAGCCAAAAAGGGATAGAAATACCTGACAGGGAGAAGTGAGCTGTACAAAAAGAAATCTGCTCAACAGTTTCAGTTCTATGATTGGTATCGGAATAAAAAATCATGGATAGACCTGAAACCAACGAGGTGTGAACGTAGTTCACATTAGAATGAAATTTTGGTTGTGATCCCAAATCTGTTGAAGTCAATGGAAGGACTCATAATGGCTTCAAAGGATGTTGAACTGTGGCACGGTTCCTGAGCTGCCTTTGGGTTATGGAATCACAGGAACACATGACAAGATTTCAACCATCTGCTGAAATCATTGCTTCAATAGAAAAGTCAAGGGCGCATTTTAAACCGTTTTCCACTTAATACAGAATCGTTTCATACAGAGTGGAATCTTTTCTTTTAAATAAGGTGTCAAAAATGGCTTTTTATACGTATCAAAGAAATATCTGTGTAGAAATACGTCACATTTCAAACTGGCACAGAGTCGCCATTCTGTTTCAACTTAGGTGGTTTCACAGTTTTTCTCCAAAATCCTTATTCAGCTGATCTCATTTATGTGCTAAAAATCATACACTGCATTTAAGCTATTTTGACATTTGGTCTTTTTTGTGGATGTATAAAGCACATTTAACCTAGTTTCGAAAATATATTGTGTGGCTTGCTTTGACTGCAAATGATTTGTTTCTTCTGCAAAGGCAAAACACGCTGTGATGTACCTTTACGTGTGTTCTGCTGCAAAGCTCACTTAGTTTTATGACTTTAGCATTAACTGCTCCTGGAAGGAGGTCACGTGGAGTCTGTGCTCTGCCCTTAAAATAAAGGAGACTCTATGTAAGGGCCAAAAGTCTGTATCCAAATGCTAAACTGCATGCAGATAGATCAAAACCACTAATATAATATTAATATATTATAATGTTAATATTACCATTTGGGGGCTTTATATTAACATTTTGGGCCTTGATATTAATACTTTATGGTTATGGTGAACATGACTTTGGTGAGATATCCAGTCCTCATATTCACTTCTTGTGCTCCCAAGTATCGCTCAAAAAGGGCACAGATAGTGTCAGAAAGTAGTTAATTCAGGTTTTTAATCTAGAAGATACGTTCTCAGAACCAATGATATCATTTAGTGGAGCCATTGCTGTTCAATTTAAACGTGCCAACTAAATAAGCATGGGTTTAAATATCAGCAGATAGGGGTACAGCAATCCGGATTTCCTATTCTAGCAAAACAGGCTTCAAACAGAAGGAATTTGCAGCTGTTCGCAAGGACCTAAATATGAGAGTTTTGATTTATTTTAAACCTTTGCTCTAGACATTATAAACCTTCGGCAATAAACACTTCTTGGTTTGGAAGAAAGGTGCCATAGTTTTAGCTTAATGGTTAGATTCTTTCCTAGTTTAGCCCTTTCGATGTCTCTCTGATTGTGTGGGAAGTTTTGAAATCCCAGGGCAAACAATAGTCATTTAAAAAAATACCATGATATCAGGAATTGCATCACAGTGAAAATGAAGACTCCCATTAGCTATCATGGATTTCAAATCGGCATGTATACACAAATCATAATTTTTTTCACACGTATGCCCTTTTGTAAATCAGATTCCTTATTTAAGGGACTGATCACAAATTGAGTTGTATGATATGGCTTCAATAAATTTCTGTCTGAAAACTGAACCAGCCAGTAAGTTTTAACTATCAAACTTGAAAACTGCTCCCACAAACTTCTATTTCAATGAGATACCAAATGATACCACAATTATTAGGTACTGTTATGATCACAGTAGCCACAAACACGCTTTTGTCCCGCTCTTTGACACCGTGCCTGGTCCGACCCAGGCCTGCGTTGACTCCCTTGTATTAGACACACTCCTCCCACTGAACATTTCATGCATCATGGAATGTATGTTTTAAAGGGAAGATTATACTATCTGGAAGCAGCTTCCACTACTCCAGCAAATGCTGTAGGGTTTTAGAGGAAGCAATATTTGCTGCATAACCAGAAAAGGGATAGTTTAACAGAACGGGTGACATAGCCGCTCTGAAAAATGAAGCAGTTTGAAATAAGGATTTGTACTAATCTGCTGAAGAATTGCTCCTGGGATTTTCTGCTGGAATTATCACAGCTGAACAGAAATGACTATCAAATCCCTATTTCTTACCTTTTGTTTTCTTTTTCACCCTGACTTCTACTTTCTCTTTCTCCGCATATAGTGTTCCATCTTCCCTGGTTCGGCTTCCGTATCTTTAAAATTCTTCTTTCCTTTCGTTTGTTGAGAAAAGCTATCATCAAAAAGCTATCAAAAAAAGCTATTGTCTTTTAATTATTGAAGTTTTAGCCTTTTTCAAATATCTTTTAATACCTCAAAACAATAAAATGTTATAGTTATTAGTAGTTCTCCATTACTTAATAAAGACAAAGTCCACCTCGGTTGTCACTCTTCACGTCCTCCTTAGGTCTTGCTGTAGTTTTTCTCTGTAGAGCCAGACATGCCCACTGAGCTATTTCCTCAGGAGAGGAGAAGCAGTCATTAAGCAGATAGTATAGTAATTGGGAGACTATGGGTATTTTTATTTATTTATTTTATTAGCTAGCATGGGCATCTCAATAGTTGTTTTGTCTTGTGATATTCTGTGGTCGGACTTCAAAGAGTTATAGCTGGCCATTAACTGTTTAAACTTGTTTAATTCAGAAATATCCTTGGTCTGGGTCCAGTTAGTCTGGAAGTATTCTTCCCAAGCTTCGTTTAAGATCAGTGGCTTAAAGACACTACAGGCTGCGAGCTTCCCAGGCAGTAAGGCAGCAGAGCAGTCTCTATTTACCAGTCTATGGAACCAGGCTCTAAGCAGAAGAAATGTGTGGGTGTTTGCAGGGACCTAAATAATTCTGGGTTGGTTTGTTTCAATCCTTTGCTCTGGGCATTACAGAATTTTGACAATAAGTAAATCTTGGTTTGGAGGAAGCTGTTTTTAAATCACCTTCATTAATGTTATCAGATGCTTGTAACAGAAAAGTGTTAAATTTAATGGGACAACCTGAACCAGTCTGTTGAGTAAGAGAAGGGCTACAGAGCAGGCTGTCTGCTACTGGTGGAACCCCACGATTCCACCCCAAACTGGCCAAACTTAGGTAAACCTTCCTCCGCTTGCTCAAGTAGCCCCCCCTGGCAAAGCGACCTGCAGCTCATTGATTTCACAGCACGTACTGGTGAAGCTTCTTGAATAACTGATCAGGAAAAACTGAGCATTCTTTAGTATTGCAATAAGCGCTGGCTTACTAATAGTAACTAACAAAACCATGAGATGTATTTTTGCATGTCATGTGTTTCTTAATGGGTCTTGTTTAATTAATTGGCTTTGTGTCTTAACTGGGCTTTTTTTCAAACAGAATGGCTAATAGGTCACAAAGTAATGTGTTCAGTTCACAGGATATTTCTAATGAGCTTGTGTAATAGCCCTCCCAGTCTTTGAAAATGTAGCTGTCTACGGGGCTCCTGTTAGGGAACAAACTCGCTTTGCACGTCTCATATATCACGCTATGAAACATAACAAGCCAGGGCTGCTTCTGACTGATGCAGAGTGAATAAACTGAACCAGGGCATACATGTAATTTCATGGCAAAGCACATGAGGGACAAAGCAGGGCAGACATCTGTGGTTTCTGACTCTGACAGAGTGATTTATTTCCCTGAGAGCTAATGAAGGGGAGATAATGAAGTCCAATTAGATAGCAAATCCAGATCCCTGGCCCTCCATTACATGGGTAACAGGAGTATTGGTATCTTAGCAATAGGGTTACTCATACTAAATTGTACCAAGCTACATTGGTGTAGAACACTTTCATGAAAATGTTCTCACAAAAGATCAAAAGTCACCATTATTATAATAGTCTCTTGTGAAAGTCATCACTGTTAGTCACAGAATTTCAGCCCACCCAGAGGCAGCGTGCCTGACGGTGGCAGTGCTGGAGCCAGCAGCCAAGGCTGTTGAAGCCCAGTGAAACGCCTAGTGTATGCCTCCCTCCTTCTTCACTTACGCATTAAAGTTACAATTATTTTTGTTACTTGACAAAAGCGGAGACTGCTTTATTCAAAGAAAGCCTAGATTTATGCAATGGCTCTTATAACAGCTATGGCTGGCTCTGTCATTACTGGTAAAGAATCGAAGGGCTTTGGGAGAGTGCGCTGCTTTGACGTGCTATCATCCTGAATGGAGACAGCAACTATTCCAGCCCTTTGTCTCTGAGACTAATTTCGCCAAAGACTTTGTTTTTATAGAAAATTTCAGAAAAGTTCCAGCAAAAGCGTTCCCAACGCCTCTAGGGACAAATGAAAGGTGGGGGGGGTTGGGTTTTTTTCTTCATTAAGCAGTCCTTGCACACCATTAACCCCCCACACACACCCCCACACACCCCCATCTGGAAGGCTCTGTAACACACGTGCTGATAACGTGCAAACCTGCAAAACGTGTTAAAAGAGAGTTTAGGCAGGGGGTATGAGTGCAGCCAATAAATACTGGTGTTTCAAAACACCAAGTAAATGATGAAATGGACGATGAAATTTTATGCTCAGCATTGTTCACTTGATATTATTTTGCCTATCATTTCCCCTTTTGCTGCAGCAAACTCTCACCCCTTCCTACCATTACAGTCCATTATAGTCTATTATAGTTTCCTAGCATTGTAGTCCATCACAGCGTTGCTTTGAAGTGCTTTAAGTCAGTCTCTCTGATTGTTCATGGGTCTTTTACAAACTACAGAAAATCCTGAGCTTTAATTGCAGAGTATCTTAGAATTTTTGAGTTCAGGAAAAGGGCAAATGAGTGACACAGAGTAAGCTTTGACGCATTGCACAGATCTCATGGTGCTGTTTACAACTTAGGCTGTCTAATATTTGTTCTTAAAGAATTTTTTTTATTTTTAATTATAAAATCTTATTTTTTTGAGAAATTGGACAGAAGTAAGCTTGCAAAAATATGATTAAAATAAATTAAAATTCAGTTCTAATTTTTTCCAAAAGTTTAACTCTCGAAGTGAGAACCATTTAAATCAGATATGGAGACCTCAGATGGTTAAATGTGCCACAAGAATCTAAACATAAATATTTGACACATAATATTAAAGCAGGTATACATATCTTCTGGGGATTCCTTCTCTAACAGGAGTTCACATTCAAGCTCAGCTAATTGCTTCTGTTACAGAGAATTACCATAGTTAACGCTATGTCTTAAGGTCAAAGGGCTCCAGGTCACTTTAGAAACTCCTTTGGGCAAAGCCGTGGCCATGGAATAGGAGGCAGCCAGTCTCCCATCACTTTAAAGTCTAACTAGGCTGGACAAACCAGTGCCAACGCTCGGGAGAGATTAAATTTTTCCACTGTTGTATAAATGAACAGTGGCAAAATTAGGAAAACAAAGTCTACAGGAAATCTTGGTTATTTCAGTTTTATAATAAAAAAGCAAAGTTTTCATGTTTCTAAAAAGTGCTACTAAACTGATCACATGTTAAAAGAAATGGGACTAGTTTGCAGGCTGACAGAATATTCTCTGGTTGGCAAGGTTTTGATTTGGTCCCCCCTTCCTCATTTTGGATTTGACGTAGCCCAACCCATAACGAGCCCTCGGAGCACAGAGGTCAAACGCCCTGGCCCCTCTTCTCCTAAAGGACTGTTGGGCACAGAGGAAACAGTTATCTGACAATGATCAGTAACTGCCCATGCGTGGGTACAGCATCGTCGACAAGTGTAATAGTATATATATTTTTGCTGAAGTGCTAAAATATCAGCACATTCTCTGTAGCTTGTGAGTCATAGTAACTCCATGGCGGGTTAGCAGATGGTGAGCTGAGCGAGACAGTGTGCCGTGTCTCATATGTTTTGAAATAAATGAGAAACATATTTTCTATAAGGAAAATAGAGCCACAATATTTTCCTTTGAAGGCAAATCTTGGTCTTTCTATACGACAGTATGTTGACTGAAAAGAGGGAGAAGAAGAAAATCGTGGCATTACATAGTCCCTGCATCACTCAGAGCCACTCCGTAGGCTACTACTCTGCCATAGTCTCAGCTCGCCCAGTCACATCTTCTCCAGCATTACTCCTTGCAATCCTATTCATACGACGCTGACAGTGTTTACAGGCTATCACTGACTACACCGTTCCAAACCCTACTTTTTCAAGTATTGCAAAAAATATACTGTTGGTGCTATACGTGTGTAAACATGAGAAGGGACTACAGTTAACCCAAAGTCTAATAAAAATATACTTTACTTTAAAAATATGCTTTGCTGCCTTTTGAGACACCAGTATGAAAAGCTGTTAAGATTGAACGCATGTGTCAACTGTTTAGACCAACAAAGTATTTTAAAGGAAATAAGTGTCTTGCCAACTGCTTTAAAAAGAAACACTGCCAATATATTTAAATAGCTAAGCATTCATCTTCCCTTACTTGTCCGTGCCTAAACAACTTGCTTAAAAAAGAAGTAAATATCAAAATAAAGACATAGGTAAGTAACAACTTTCTAAAGGGGGCACCATATACATCCACACAGATGTAGGATCTAATGCAGCAAGCATTTCTGGGGAGTATATTGAATCTGGAATGCCAAAAGAAGCTTTTGTTTCTAAGTGTAATGTACAGAGACTAAGATACACAGCATAGTCTCATTTGGTTGTTATTATTGCTTTCTTGTTTTGATCTCTGTAATGTCTTTGCCAAATCATGTAGTCATTCTATTCTTGTCAGCCTACTTCAGTGACAGCTCAGAGTACCCTAAGATTATAAAGTTTCCAAAACATGAAAAAAGAAGTAATTCACATAGCTCAGCACTGGTCTAAAATGTTTCAGACCTGAACAGAGTGGTGAGACAAATAAGTCTCATAGGATTTTGAGAATAATACATTTTTAGCAATTTCAGTGACATTACACTTCAAACAAATTCAGTCTGCTTGTTTAAATAGCTCAACAAACTTAGTAAGAAAGCCCAAGTCTCTCTACAGTGTTTTAATAGATACATAATCTACTGAAGAATGGCATGATAATCATTAACTAGAGGAAACAGAACCAGGAAAGTCTTCTAAGAAAGAGAAGTGCTTCTCTTAAAGAAATAGAAAACGAGGTGGAAAAGGAGGTAAGAGCTGTGACAAAGAAGAATTACAGACCCTTGGCAGAAAGTTATTTTTTAATCTATTTGGTAGCAATCTGAACCTAAAGCAGGCTCCTTTAGGCTCATTGGAAACGTTTGCGGTTCTGGGCTAACTAAGCCTAGAAGGTGCTATTACACACATCTGATTGGCAACTTCACTAGTGCAGGGAGTAAATCAAAACAAAAGCAAATGAAAGGTAGGTAGTGTAGATATTCTGCTGCTTTTTATAATGTTCCAGTGTAGAAAGGAATTCTTTTAGTGCAAAAAATTATATCAAAATTAAAAGATCACGAAACAGTGCTAATATCACTGTGCTATCTGTTTGCAAATCACTGAAAAAAAAAAGCATTTTCCAATCAATTAATGGGTTATTTATTACTAATGCTGCTACTATTATTTTATACTTCCAGGTACTCAAAATGGCAACAAGGACATTTCCTACAGAGTTTATAAAACTATCACCAAACCACACCAAAGGTAGGCTTGCCCTGAGAATTTTATGCCAAAAAACTCAACTTACTTTCTCTTTGTTCTCTTTGTATAGCACAGGCAGGTTGAATAGTTACTTTTTGCATCAAACCCAATTGTTTTTTTTAACCACAAAGTTGTCTCTCTCGAGCAGAATTTCCTTTCAGAGCGTTGCACTGTGGTATTTGGCCAGAGCACACCAAGCCTGCAAATGTGCACCGTTTCCTCAGGCATCTGAATCTGGGCCAGGCAGGGATTCACTGGAAGGACCATCCATGCTGCAGCTCCCTGTTTGCGTTCCCAGTGTCACAACACACTTTGTCGTGTAGAAAAACGAGCATCCAGGTGGGTGCCAGTGCCAGGCTCCCCTCGGTTTCATTTGAATGGGAGCATCTCTCTATCTCCCTGTCATCAGCCACTCGTGGACTACCTGAACGGCACTCCACCTCAACAGGGCAGGCCCGTGACTCTTTCACACTGAACAAGGCATTTTGCTTGTATCTTACAGCCCTTGGCAATTCCTGCTCCGGTGAGATGTAGTATTTACGCTGGGGAAACCTTCCAAAGAGCTGATTGTTTGAGCTGCTCAGTGAAAGAAATGTCCTTCAGACTGATCTGCTGCCCTTATTTTAATCACTGCATCTGCTTCATAGGCTACCTACCACTGTTCTTTTTATAGTTTCATCTGTTTTTCTTTAAGCCTACAGCTTCTTCTATTGATCTCCTGACTCAATAATCTGCATGATCCAAGCTTTCTTCTTAAGGATCTGTTTTCTCTATGATGGCTCAGAAGCTGCTGCAGGTATTGGACCTAGGTAACCTGTACAGGAATCACCAGGCTGCAGTTTTTGCTCTTTCCAGACTCCACCTTTGCCTCAGGCACCAATGTCGTAGTGAAACCTCAAGATACTTACTTTCTTGCTTCACAACTAAATTTTTATCCCAGCTTATTTACAATCTGCTCCTAGACCAGTTTTTTTGAAAGATGGATTCTCCATAACCTTGGCACTCTGAGTCATTAAACTCATGATTAAGTCAATCTGGCTTTAAGTCCCTAGATCTGATCAGGTTCAAACCCATTGCCTTGACTGTACCTGAACAAAGTATTCATGCCATTTTCTTCCAATGCACATAGCCTGAATCACCACCCAACGGGCGCACCCGACCCAGCCGGGCTGCCAGCACAGCCCAGCGGCGTTCGGTAACCCCAGCATGCAGCAAATGTTTTCCAGGCTGCTTTGGAGCACAAACATTGTTTATAAAGTTTCAAAATCTATCATCACCTCTGTTCCTGGATCTCTAAAGGATGGACAATCTCTCTGAAGTCTTTGAGGCATTGTGACTGAGTGCACACCAACCTAAAATCTGTCATAAGAAATCCACAGCTCTGTAAAGGATTTTTTCTCCACTCTCTCTGCAATGCTGAACAGGCTTTAGTGAAGCATAACTGTTATGTAAAAAGTCCCCATGTTATATATAATTAGTGCATGCATGAGCAGGCAATAGGCTAGTCAATATTTCTGCTTGATACCTGTACTGTCATACGTGGTTAACCTTTCACAACTTTCAGAGCAGCAACACTACATGAGAATGCCAAAACAGAAAGGGGCTAGGAGGGAATAAAGATATTTGTGTAAAAGCTAATGCACCAGCTCCTGAGCCCAGTACACTCAATGGTGCAGAAAAAATACATGCTGAAGTACAGGTCAGCAGGCTGGAGGCAAACAGCTAAGTAGGAAGGAAAAGAACTTGGCAGACCAGACTTCAAATAACAAAGATTGAATACGAATCGTTAGGTAAAACTGAAGAAGTCTCACATACAAGTAAAAAAGCTGACAGTGAAACAGATGGTCTTAGCTGCCCTTTACTGTACGGACCAGAAAAGTTACCAGTGTGATATGAAGTAAAAGAGCAGGAAGAAGTTGCAGTATGCAAGATAGATAACGAAAGTTTCCCAAAGAAAGGAATAAGATTAGATTTATGCTTACTTATTCTACGACCACCCATCTATCTAAAGTCCGTATGTCTTTAGTATAAATACGACAGTATTTGTGTATCATATTTTGCATGAAACTGAAAGAGCAAAAAGCTCTCTGTGATGCCAATAAAGATAATATTCACCAGTTTATAGTTTGCTGAACTTAGATTCAGATATGTTGAAATTGCTTACTCAGGCCAACAGAAAGTGCATGTCAGCATTGGGAATAAAGCCCAACAGTTAAGACCAGAGTAATATTCAGAGCCCTCAGACAAGAGGAGTGTTCTATTGCCTCAGGTACAGCGTAAGAAATAACACGGTGGTGGGACATGGGCTATGCGAAAAGTCTGTCTAAGGACACAGAGACAAAAGCAGATCACAGCCCTTTTTCTCTCTCTCTCAATAAGAATTCCACAGATTTCATATATCACTCCTTTTGTACCGTATTTTGTTACGTACTTTGTTCAGAGGCCTTGAGCTAAATCTCAGTTGTTGACTTTTCTACTGGCCTGTTCTCGGAAACCTTGTTTCTAAAGATTTTTCTTTTGTATTTTAATGTCTACCACAGCAGATCATCAGACCTATGAACACCAAATTTGTTAAGGAGAACGTCAGGTGTGTTTGTGAATACTTCGAGCAAATACATAAACATAATATCATGTAAAATCATTTCTTTGGCTGCTCCATGTTTTAGTCGGAGACAGGCAGTCATCTCAGGTACAATGAGAAGAGCGTAAGTCTTCACAACTCTGACGTTTTGCTAAAGAGTTACTTTTTTAAGGAGTTATTCTAGTAACTCCTGGTACCAAATGAAAGGTCCAGCTTTTGAATGCACGTCTTTGTCCACTGGATAGAGGACACTGGTAAGGCCCAGCATAATCCTTGAAAGGTCACGCAAGGATAAGACTCATGTCCTTAGCTAACATCCAGGAGCTGTAAGCAAATACTGGAGAGAGTAAACAGTATTTTCAGTCGTAAGAGAGTAATTTTGGTGTCTCTGTTTACAACTGTCTCACTTCTCAGTGAATTCACAAACCTCAAACCTCGTCTCTCTGTTCGTCTTCAGGCTTTTGCAGGTATAAAAATTAGCAATACCTTTGCAGCTGACAGGATTTTGGCATAAGTCATTTGGCACCTAAATGCTGAGTCCATTCTGTCAGGCATAAAATATTTATGATGATTAATTTTTTTAAGTAATAATGAATTTGTATGCCCACTATTAGCCACCTGGGAAAAAAAAAATCTTTTACTGTTTATATGCAGAGCTCTAGACAGGCTATTTTTTTTTTTTTCAACAGGACTAAATTTTTAGAAAATTTTATTAATGAGTACACAAACAAAATTGTCATAACATCAGCTTATATAATATAGCTTGTACCTCTCCATTTCCATTACAAATGTGATGCCAGCAATTCTTTTCATCTTTCAGAAAAGGCTTTAGAAAATACTTGCAAAAATATTAATTAGAAATTTAACTCCTTAGTGGACTTGAGAGGACAGATATTCAACAATTAATTATTCCCTGTCTACAAGAGCTTTAAATTTGTATTCTGAAAGCCCTCCTGTTTAACATGCATTTTGCTTTACTCTGATGAGCAAACGTTTTAAATGCTTTTGTCCACCAACAAGATATTAAAAAAATTAAGATTGCTCTTATTTTCGTCTGCTTATACTTGATGTCAAAGAAATGGTATCCTCCAATTGCATATAAAAAGCTTTTAGCTCTATGTGCCTTTTCTAGAGCCCCCTGTTCCTGCTAATATCCTATTGATTTTAATTTTCAAAATGAAGAATATATTCAGCTGCTTCTGGATAATAAATGCAGATTTTCAACAAATATATGCAGAATGATAGCTCTGCTGCACTTATGAGTCTTGTTTACATTAGATCCCAGGTAAATAGAGACAGGCTGGAAAAGAAAGTAGTCAAGTTTCCACAGACAAAGACTAATTAATAAAGTGAAGTTTGCCAAAATACAAACTCAGGCAGAATTTGCAAATTCAATTTAAAACATGCATCCTAAAAGCCAAATAAATAGAAAAACTAAGCAGGAAAAAAAATGAAGAAGAACTGTTATATAGTAAGGATGGTATAAAGGTTAAAGTATTTTAAGCCCCAAAATGAAATGTAGCATGTGCCTACATTTTTAATAAAGATGATAAAGTAGAATATGGGGATAAAACTATGGTTTGCTAATGAACTGCCACTATAGAAATTAAAATTACCATATCCAAGGTTCATCCAAGGCTGAAATTTATGTGTTCACACAAGGAATCTCCATCCAGAATAAAGAAAGGACTGGCACAGGATCAAACCTGGGATGCCTCGTGACAGAGGAAAAGCAAAAGGAGAACTTCCATTTACAAAAAAGGGAAAAACAGCCGTCCCAAGCACTGACGGATATGTCATCATCGTCAAGACCAGGATAAGCTTACCATAAAATAATGAAAGGACAGGAGGTATAAAGAAAAATGAGATTAAAATATGGCATGCAATTAATAGTGATCAGTCGTATCAAACTCATTGAACTGATCCTTGAAGGAATGTTGAAGATTTTTTTGTTGCTGTGTTTTATTTTTTGAAGATGTGAAAAAGTGAAGAAACGCAAGTGCTGGTGTGCCTGGACTTCAATAAATACACAGGAAATAATTAATTTGGAGGAAACTAGTGATGGTACCATAAGGAAAGAACTGGTTAGAAGAAGTTTTGCCAAAATGGGAAGAATTGGACTGGAAGGACATTAAAACAGAGTGTGCCTTTAGGAGTAGAATCATAGAATCATAGAATCATAGAATCATTGAGGTTGGAAAAGACCTCTAAGATCATCGAGTCCAACCGTCAACCCAACACCACCA
>NW_008796078.1:4366027-4424486 GCF_000699145.1 Aptenodytes forsteri
ATCGTCAAGACCAGGATAAGCTTACCATAAAATAATGAAAGGACAGGAGGTATAAAGAAAAATGAGATTAAAATATGGCATGCAATTAATAGTGATCAGTCGTATCAAACTCATTGAACTGATCCTTGAAGGAATGTTGAAGATTTTTTTGTTGCTGTGTTTTATTTTTTGAAGATGTGAAAAAGTGAAGAAACGCAAGTGCTGGTGTGTCTGGACTTCAATAAATACACAGGAAATAATTAATTTGGAGGAAACTAGTGATGGTACCGTAAGGAAAGAACTGGTTAGAAGAAGTTTTGCCAAAATGGGAAGAATTGGACTGGAACAACATTAAAACAGAGTGTGCCTTTAGGAGTAGTAATGGGCTCCATCTCATTTAGTGTCCTGTCAGGGAAGATGCCTTATAAAGCCCTTGCAACTGGAGTGTGCTGGTGATGCAACACTGGGAGAATGGTACATACGAAGGAGGACAGGAATATCATAGAGAAGAAACTCAACATGGGGAACTGGATTGGTCGAAAAAGAAAAAAGTATAATTGCAGAAAGTACTTTCATGGACTACAGCACTTTACTGATAAAAAGTCAGAGCTTATGGCTATAGAGAGTGGAAATGTGAGAAAGGTGCCCTGGGCAGGATGCCCCATTTGAGAAAGCAGGGCTTTTAGTAATGGTAAGAGGGAGAGAGACCACGCTTGGAAAAGACTGAGAGTGTGTGACAGGAGCAGGAGGGACACAAGAATCAAAGACAGGTTTGAACTTTTCCATGGAACAAGTTCTCAAGTGAAAAATTACTTTTAGAATAATTTGAATTGGATTTCTGATAAAATGTTGGTAAAGTTTTCAATGACATTAAATAGCATAGCTGCCTGCTTTAGGAGGAGCCTGGATCTGCTATTCCTATATTAATAGCTAAACCCTCAATGTGTTAAATAAAGCCAAGATATCATGCAGAATACAGTAGCTATAAAGTCACAATAACATAAAATCACAATACTCTAATGAATGGAGGATTAAAATTTTCATCTTTAGAAATATGAAGTCTGGGAACATGCACCTTTTTCAGGAAAGGCACTGTAACTGCCATGCCATATCCCCCACTCTTTGCAGCTATGGTGTTTACATGAGAATGGGGCAGCCTTGGTTTCTAGTCTGTATTCTGCGGGAGTCTCTCAGGGTGCTGAGAACGCCTGTGGAATCCAGGAGCATCCCAGCCGGGCAGCTGAACCACTTGCATCCGTCGGCTCTCATATCCTACCATCACCTTCAGATTTGCAGAGCTGTGAAGGCTGCACCTTCATTATAATTAGAAAAGAGAAGTAAAAAAAGGGATGACTAAGCTATACAAACCTGAAGAGGACATGGATACCATTTAGCTACCAATTAGTGTATCAATTCCAGATATTTGTAGATTAAATTGCATGTGCCAGTTTGTGCATGTGTGAATAATTTTAGCTTTCTTGACCTTTTATTTGCATGCAATATGTGGGAGATACAGCAACTTATTTTTAAAACCCACAAAACATAAGCTTCATTTCCTCCTACTTATAAAAAGATCTCAGTTCATATACTTCTATGGAAATACAGTGTTCAGCTTCCTGCTAAATTGTTAGCATGTTTCTGCAAACTTCTCAAAATATTTTCCTTCACCCTTGTTGATTGTGAAAAAACTCCAAACCAGATCTTGAGGCAAAACACACTGGAATAGACTAGAGGCTCTAAGTAGTTAGTAATTAATTTTTGACATTGTGAGCTGATATACGTGGGCCTTTTTCAGAGAGGTGTGAAAGCCAGGAAATCAGACTACAGGAAAGGAAAGCCTGGGCCTGCCCAGCAGAACTCATCTCTTCCCCACCTTGTCTGCCACCATGAAATAAACAATTTTCCATGGACCGCAAGCCCATCATTCCTGAGAAGCTTCTGTCGACTCCCTTGAAAACTGTAACTGCATTTCCTAGCTAAAGCCTCAGCAAGAATCACCCCCTGCTCCCTTAGCACCAGGGTAAGAGCAAACTGTATGAATCAATGATGTCCTTCATATACAGTTCACGTATGATGGACTCTACCATGGGCCCTGTACGACAGCTTCTCTCCTACTGGAATTTAGTGACAGTCTAGCTGTCCTAGAGTCACATTGCTATGCAATATTTTTCTTATGCTCGAAGATATGATTATACTTGCACTGAAACCAACCCATTTTTTCAAAGTCTTGTCCTTGTTGGAGTCACCACCCCACACAAAGGATCTACTCTGACCTAGTACAAGTGAAAACTTAATACTCATGGCCGTGGGAGGGTAATGACAACTCCGGCTTATGCTATTTCCACTGCCTGCCCCTATCATAATGATTCCTCACAACTGGAGAAGCATAAATGAAGGCAAGAAAACTTAAGTTCTGCTGCCCAGACAGAGGAGAGAAAAAAGGAAGGGGGGGGGGAGGAATAAATAATCTTAAAATCAACAAAAATCTTTGATGCTAAGTTTGGAATAATCTCCATTTTCTTCAGCCCTGAAACTTCACTTTTAGCAGTTGCTTCTGCCTACTTTTTGTTTACTAGATGCGGACAGTGAGTTCTAGCAAAATAAACAGAGCTGTCTTTCCACTTCCAGCCCTTATTTCTGCACGTTTCTTCATATGGTTTTATTTTTAAACATTTTCCCATAAAGATGTAACTTACTTTAGGGCTTACTTCAAGGAAGTTCCTGACAAGTTCCATATGTGATTGCTTAACCCAGAACAGCTGATCTTTGTAAATCAACAACAGACCCAGCAGCAATATCTGACTGTACTAGGTTGATGGGTTTTGCCTATTTGTAGTGCAATCAGTTCACTAATGAGGAGCTGGCAAGAGACACAATGTCTCCTGGACCTCATTAAATAGACTTATTTTGGCCTGCTGAAATGTTCAGGACTTGAACACAGAGGCTGGAACAGTGCTTTGCTGCAGAGACGGAGGTCCCATCTCACCGGCAGAAGTGGTGTCTTCCTGAAAAGTTTTAGGTCAGGTTTCCTCCCTGTCGCTGTCTTTCTAGGTATGACATAAGGATACAATGACATTTTAATGAAAGTGGGTTTAACTCAGAGACCTGTTGATGTTCACTCCGAAGAGGCTCAATCCCCTCCCGGGGACCACTCTGCAGTCACTCCCCTGTGCGTAACGACATCGCCGCACAGACAGTCTCCAAGCACATGCTGGCCCTCTTGAGCCTGTTCTGCTCTTCTCTGCAGAGCTGAGAGGCTTTAAACTTACTTAACAAGTTGCACAGACATCTTCCCAATGTAAGGGAAACTACATGAGCGGCAGAGCACCAGCAGAGCCACCCTGCGCCACCCTCCTCTCCAGGGCTAGGCAGCCTTGGGGCTGCAGAAGAGGGAAAGCCACAGGTGCATTAACAGTAGCCCAGTCAAAAATCGTCACTCAGTCCTCTCAAGTAGGGGGGGGAGTCTGAAAATGAACTGCAGTCATTAGTGCTTCCTAACCTGCTCTCATTTTCTTCAGCTGTCATGTCCAGGTTGGCTATTTCTAGCTCAGACACGCTGGCAAAAGAGATGCTTATGGAGTGAAGCTCAAGTGCCAAGTCCACAGGTCCCTCGAGGCTGCAGATTATTTTGCTTGGAGGCTCATCTCCGCTCTGGCTAAGCAGACGAGTGAAAACCTGACAAATCTGACTAGTCTTTTTTCAGCCCACGAATATGCAACTTCTGCTACTGTAAAAACTAGAACCCGAGGTTCCGGTTGTGCAAAAACCTCAAAATTGCTTTAGAAGGGAAAGAGCTATCTGCAGGAGCACTTAAGCTGTGACAGGAGCGCTTCGAGCCCAGTAGAAGAGCAAAACTGTGGACACCTCGGCCCATGCCAGAGCTTGATGCACAGTGCCTGCTGACTCTGCACTGCTAGTGGCACATCCAGGAGGCTCCTGCAAATACGGTGGGAGCGTTAGGCTGGTCAGAAAAGCCCCCGTTGAGTTTTGGACGCCTCCCATATCGGGCAGCCTCTGGGACTGGTACAGGACTGTCAGCAGAAGTGGCGTTCTCCAGTCAGATTTTTGCATTTAAGGCAACGGGTATTGGGTTGCACCCAAAGCTGCAGAAGTATTTGGAAAACGGGAAAAAGACTTAGGATCTTAACTGCAGATTTTCATTAGCAAAGATTAAAAGCTACTTTAAGTTAGCTTAACTAGAGGCTTTACTTACTGGTATAGCATTATACATTTCCGAGTCCCTGTAAGTACGGCTAGAGGTGCAGTGTCAGCTGCTTTGCCTGCATGACTACGGTTGGTGTCTGGAGACCACCCGTGTCTTTCGGTTAATGCAGCGGGAGGTTGTTAGGCAGGCTGCCGCAGGTGGTGCACTAAAACCTTCTGCTGCTTAACTATCACCTCAGAGGCAGAATTTGTATAGATATATGAGACATGCTTTTCTAAATTAGTAATGACTTTATTAATCCGGACAGGAATATCCTGGCCATGGACATCTAACAAGAAATGAGAGTGCTATTTTTTGTTCTTCTGTGTCTGTACAGAAATACGTTTGATAACGTTAGCAGCCAGCTTGCTGAGACATCCATCAGAAATGCCAAAGCTCAGAGTTACAGTGGAGCATTTGTTCGTGACAGCACCCCCAGCCATCCCTGCCCTTCGGGAAGTTTGTATCTCCCGCTGGCTCGGTGGGGCACGGTACTGGCTGTTGTCATGGCTCTGGCGTTGCTGCCACCTCCATCTAAGCCTTTATTCACTTGATTGAAGCACGGCGTACTGAAAAGCAGTGGCAAAATCTCAGGCTTTGTGGGGTGCCTTATTTGACAAAGTTCACAGCTCTGCTGCAGCTCAGGTTTATCATAATAAAGTAACTGTTTTAGTGTACACAGAGGGTGTTTCTTTTTCCTTTCAGTCTCCCGTGCTTCTGATTTATTGTGGTTCCATTACGTTTCCCCTAGGAACTGCTCTCACCATATTTTCAGCAGACATGTCTTGCAGCAGATTGCCATTTAGAAGGTAAGCAGCTATTCCTGTTTCAAGATTTGCCATTCAGCATCTCCATGGAGAAAACTCACATTAACAAAGGAGAAAGCTGAGCGTGCACAGCTCCTCAAATACAGTCCAGAAGTCAGACTGCACAGCTAAGCAGAGAGCCCTGCCCTCACGGGCTGTGCTGGCTGAGAGGATTCAGCAGCATTTTCCCTGGTTCTCCCCGTGGGGTGGGACAGCAGCTCAGGTCCAGTGTGGCAGTCCTGTGTCTGCTCGAAACAGAGAGAGAAAAACCGGGTTTGGTTACACCGTTCAGCTTGTGATGGGATCCGGACATGTTTTCTGTTCCTTTTACATACAGCTCATATCTTAAATACAGAGACAAGTCATAACTGATGCTATTTGAACTCACTTGCCCTTACGGATTCAATGCCTGTAGATTTTTTTTAAATGTAATTTTAGTCCAAAGCCTTTTGACCGAGGAGGATTTAAAAAAAAAAAAAAAATACAGGGATATCACATCTCTAGTGTCTAATATCTCTGCTTAGCCTGAGATAATTTTCATCCCAACTCATTCAGTTCATTATCGGGCAGAAGCCGAGACTGACTTGCTTTCACTGCTTTTGATGTTTATTTAATAAGAGACTACTTGTTAACAAAGCTGCATGGAGGCTTAAGAAACACTTCAAGGTAGCATTAGGAAACTGCCTTTTAATTTTTTCGAATGTGGATAAACCACATTTGTCCAAGTAAACCATATTTTATGTCTGTTATGTTCATATCATAAAAGCAAAAGTAGGAAAGTTCCATAAACTGAACTTTCAACATAGGGCTGTTCCCAAAGGACTGGTAAGGAGCCATTGCTTCCTGATGCTTCCTAAAATTTACCCATCAAAAGTGGAATGAAGTGTGCAGATAAGTTTTTGGTGTTGGGCCATTCTGCTTAGTTACTGACACATAAAAAAATAATACACCTTAAAGAAATAAGTATCAAGAACACTTAAAAAAAGGAATTAAGTACATTTATGGTTTACATTTATGTAAATTTCCACTAAAGTTAAAATTCAGTGGTGCATTTCCCGTGATTTTGCAATTTCATCTCGCCGTGAGATCCTGAACCCCCAGGAAGCTTCCCAGCCTGCCTGGCTGTAAGTTGAGGAGAAAAAACTTCCATGGGTTTTCCTGAAGTAAAATTACGCTGCTTTACTTCTGGCAAGCTGTGTGGAAAACAAGACAGCAACAGTGATTTAAATAATTGCTTTAAAATAAGTGTGCGTGAGAAATACCTTTTTAGATGAGTTGTCCCAATAGGACAGCAGCTTCAGACTGAACAGATCAGTTCTAGATGGGACTTAGCACCACCAGTGCAAACTGTTCACACTTCAGTCACTAGGTCCCAGTGGAAATGTTTACTCCTAACTACATCCCTCAAGCGGGGGAAAAAAGGCAAAAATTTGGGGTTTTACTGTTCAACTGCTTAATTATTTATCTTCCATTTTCCATTTCCATCACGAATTAAGCTGTGCAATAGATCCCCAGAGTCACTGATCTGTTTAAACAAACAATATGACACACACCAGCACGCAAGAGCCATTTGACACTGATTTCTTTCGTTTCCATTTGTGGAGCAGGCAAATTATATACTATACAGTTTGAACAAACCTATCCATGTGATTTCATCAAAGATCTTCATTTGTGGTGGTAACTTCCACCACGCCACTTGACGGTCTGTTTTTCATAAATGGAAACATTGCTGGCTCTTGGAGGGTGAAGGAGATGACGTTTCGGTAAGAGGAGTCGCTACATGTACATTTGTGGTTTTCTCATTGGCATAAAGCTAGCAAATGCCAAACTCACAGGGCTCAGGATCGTATATATGTTAACCACAAACTTGTTTATCCTCTGAAGGAATTGAAAAGGAGCTTGCTGGAAACATTTTTCCATGCATTTGTGATACTTTTTACAGGTTAGGAAGGCTAACTTTATAGGCACCATTTACTCTCATTCAGCAAGACTGTTTCCATAAGAAAAGTGGCACTATTCCCTGGTCTAAACATACATTAAGTAAAAAGACTTCTTGCAGACAGAGTTTAAAATTGCTCAAGCATTGATTGAGCAATTGAGCCAAAATTCAGTCCCCAAGACTGGAGCATGCCGAGCTCTGGGAGGCACCGCAGGACAACAGACATAGCCTCTGTTTTGGGAGCATGTCTCTCCCTCACGAGGTGAAGGATGCCTTGTAGCACAGGGCTCCTGTCTCTGCCTCAAGGAAGTGGCTCCTTAAGATGCCACCTACAACCACCCAGGGGACATAGAGGCCACCCAGGTCCAATAGACTCAATGGAGTAAAGGCTGCACCAGCAACATTTCCTTCTTGGTCCTTAGGTTCAGGTACTTGAGTCTCTGGATTCGACCTGTGTTTTCAAGCCCCCAGAAGCAGCAAAGCCAAACCTCTGCAAGCAAAGCCTCTGAGGAGCCCTGAGCGAGAGAAGGTTAGAGGAAAATTAATTGCCCAGAAAAAAACACGTGAGGGAGCTCAAATGGCTGCCTAACACAGAGAGCCAAGAAACCTAATGCCAGGTGCCAGCTGGTTACACCATCTTCAGCAGTTCACCCAGTCCTCTTGCCATGCAACAGTGACACTGAATATGAGGAAAAAGGTATCTGAAGCAGCAAGGGGTTTTTAAATTTTTCTTAGATAGCGCTCTTTACAGGCCAGAGAACTTTTTATCTTTATGTACGAGGCCTTACTGCCAGAAGTGTTGATATTCAACACAAGTATTTTGTCATTTATTATTATGAAATAAAAGATAACTTTTTTCCTACAGATAGTTATTTTGTTCCCTGACTATTACTTCAGACTATTGGCAGTCTAACTGCCTACTATTTCTCAGAAAGCTAATCTGATCAATCCCGTAGCAGGCAGATCCATGGCCCTCCTCCAGATGATATTGAAAATGCTGATTTAGCATCAAGGAGGTTATAAATCCACACTATGCGATCAAGCTGAAGGGTCAAGGAACAGCTATACTGAAAAAAAAGTAGTTATGTACTTGCTACAGCCTTGAGATAATTTGTAAGCTAGCTGGTCCCTCTGGAGTCTGACTTATGTGCCAGAACAGCATATAAACTCAAGCAATATTGTAAAGCAATCCCATAGCTTTCTGAATTTTCTAATGTTAAGAGATAACCACATAGATTGTCAGAGCAAATAAAAAAATATTTGAGAGAAAATGAAATCTTCTGGGTCCTGGAGATGTAAAAAAATTTAACTTCCCCGTATTTAGACATCCCAGGAGAGTTTTCCATCCACATGCTTCCTGCAGTTGGGAAGCCCTTTGTACTCTGAGAGGACCAGTAAATGTGATTTGTGTTGAAGATCACATGTTCTGGCATTATAACCTACTTTCCCATTAACTTCCTCAGGAATATTCATTTGTCTTGGCGATTGATATATGCATGTACTTCTGCTTGGCCTGGCAGAAGCTGTCGGAAGGAACTGCCCACATTTGGAGAGAGTTGTTGGTAACTGGCTTGCTGCATTGCATCTCGAGTAGCGGGCTCTCTGCATGCCTATGACAGAGGTGCTAACTTCTATGTGGAAGTGTTAATTAATAACAATACATAAGGTGACCTCTCTACAATTGAAATTCCTTCCCTGTGGAGAAGAACAGAGAGCAGCAGTGATGCAAAAGAGCATGCTAAAGCCACTGTAAATATAACAAACAGGCATGTCTATTCCCTGAGCTTCTCGTCTTACAAAAAACGATGAACTATTTGGATGCTAGAATATAAATTCTCACAGATTGCAAGCACAGACAGATCCTCTGCTGCAGAACAGGCGTCTCAATTTACCTAATAACGATTTACTGATTTGTAGGAAAAGCTTGTAAGTTGGTAACAAAGTGGAAAAGGAATGCAATAGAGCCATGTCATCTCTTTCCGTGAAAAAAATATGCGAGACAAAGTACAACTGCAATTCCTGCCTAAGCACCCGCTCTGAGAAAAGTGCTTGCAGGACAGCAGAGCGAGGAAGATGGTAATTCTGTGGAATATGAAGATCAAGATTTTCTTTAAGGGCTCCCTAGGCTCTGGGGTCAGTTTTCACTTGTAGGAATATGTCTTCGGATCTGTCTCCTCAAATGGCTTATCTCAGTTAAAAATTAAACCCAGGGAGGATGCTAAGAGGCTAGTTCAGAACGTAATAAAAACTATGCAAGAAAGGTACCTTCCCTGGTCTCTTCTCCTGGACAAGAGGGTACTAAATCAGCTAAAAGAGCAAGCAGAGACCTGGCTTTGTTGAAATATACGACAGAGAAAGAGAAAACCCTTTGTGTAAGCCATTTTCCTACATGGTGAGTCAGGGAATTTACGTCCCATTATGTGCTCAGCAAGAAGTGTAAAAATACAACTCCTTCAAGCATGTGTGAATAGACACTCAGGATCAATCTACACGACGAAGCCTTTTTTTTCAGTATCCTATGTTAGACCTTCACATAGACAATGAGCAAGGAACGTTAACTACAAAAAAAAAATCGATAGGGTACGAATTAACATTTCATTGTGTCAGATCTATGAAGGCTGGATGATCTCAGACATGGAAATAACATGATAGGATTATCCTGTTTCATATCTGCCACTCATTTTTGTTACGTGATTGAGACAAACATGGCCAGAAAAGCAGTGATGCTGCCAGCCGACATGGAGGTGAGAGGTGAGGAAGCTCTGTGGTGTGGAGTTAGGCTATAGTCAAGTTATACAGTCATTTGGAGCGAGATATTAGTTACACTCTTTTGTGACAGCTGAGGTCCCTACGTCCAGAAAGCCGCTTCTCTGAATTTTGTCTGAGAGGAAGGGATCAGGCATCCTTCCCCATGTGGGAGCAGCTGGAAGAGTGCTTGATAAGCCCTGCAGCCCATATGGGACTGTGCCTGGTATGTCTCTATGTTTACCAGAAACTCACAGTTTTTGCACTCAGGTTTGACTTGTGCAACTCCTTCTGAGCAAATGGAGTGGCAGCTTCTTTATCCCTCTGCCATGGTGTGTAGATCCTTGTATTGAATTTACCCCTAAAGCTATTAGAGTTTCACAGGTACTAAATTCTCCAACATAATTTTTAGAAATATAAAATAAGGTAGTAGAGTTGTTAACTTAGAACTCACTTGATATATTGTCAGCTCAAGGCCTTTCTAAGAAAACACATGGCAGAAAAGCAAAACAAAACTAAACAGCAACATAAATTCTGAGTTCATAAAGTGTTCAGTGCGATTTGCAGCATTGATAGTTGTTACAGTCCTGTCTTATACTGCCAGGAAATATTTAAACATACTTAAATATATATGCATGATCCACCCTGCCAGACAAAACTATGTGTTACGTAAAGACAGATGGGAATGAGCTCTGTATTCTGTACCTGACCGCTGGATTGTATCATACTAAGACTGGTGATAGTCATAAAGTTGCTTCATGCAACTATTCATATTTACCTGGAAGTTCTCAAGATAGTTCTTTTCTTACCCAAGAAAACAAATGCAGAGTGATTGAAAGTATCCGAGCTCTTCTGGAAGATGCTATTGTAAGCAAAGCTTGCTTAATGTCTCCTTCTTTTCAGTCGCACAGGGAGATGGGTGGAGTGTAGCAGTCACCGGACAGAAAATAAAACAAAGCACTCAGAGCTGGCAGCCAGACCAATATAATGCAGCAAAGGTTGGAGAAAAAGCCAGTGAATCATTCCAGAAATAAAATGGTAGGGATTTAAGCTTTGGACAAATATTACTCTGCAGTAAAAATATGTGAATCTTCATCAAGAAATAAATTTAAAGCAGGATTATTTTTTTAAAGGACCTCAAAATTAAATACCTCTGTCGTCCAGTAACTGCAGTTTACAAGAGTAGTATAGACCATCTGTTCAAGAGACCGGTAACACAATCTGTGCAGCTAATCAGCACAATAGCGGTAGGAAATGATTTCATAGGGGCTTATCACATCTGTTTTTAAAACTAGTAGTCTTTTAGACTTTGTTATTTTTAATACATTCTCTCCATCTCTCACAAAATCTCTTTTCTGATAGGATTTATGCTTTAGGAGACAGCTTTTAAAAATTTTTATCAGTCTCCGAACAGAAATATGCGTGAGTACATAAATACAGAAAGACATTGAGGTGCTGGAGCGTGTCCAGAGAAGGGCAACGAGGCTGGTGAGGGGTCTGGAGAACAAGTCTTATGAGGAGCAGCTGAGGGAACTGGGACTGTTCAGCCTGGAGAAGAGGAGGCTGAGGGGAGACCTCATCGCTCTCTACAACTCCCTGAAAGGAGGTTGTAGCGAGGTGGGGGTCGGTCTCTTTTCCCAAGTAACAAGCGATAGGACGAGAGGAAATGGCCTCAAGTTGTGCCAGGGGAGGTTTAGATTAGATATTAGGAAAAATTCCTTCACCAAAAGGGTTGTCAAGCGCTGGAACAGGCTGTCCAGGGAAATGGTTGAGTCACCACCCCTGGAGGGATTTAAAAGACGTGGAGACGTGGCGCTTAGGGACATGGTTTAGTGGTGGACTTGGCAGCGTTAGGTTTACAGGGTCTTTTCCAACCTAAATGATTCTATGATTCTACATATACAGTACGGTGCATGGGTGTTCCTGCAACTTATAACTACCTCTGTGAATACCAGTTAGGGTTATGTCAGCAATGGAGAACATCACTAGCATCATAAAAGACTAATATAAAACCTTATTACGTGGACTCTCTTGATTAATTATACAAAAAAAAAAAATCAGCAGTCCATTAACTGAACTCCCTGGCTATTTTTCATTTTTACTAGCTAATATAATTATTATCTGGGTATAATTTTTACTGGTTTTAAATGTTTTGTTAAATTCTGAATATGAAAATCGGGAACACTTTACTGAGTGCATTTTTGGTCAATTTATTTTTGCCAAGAATTGAGAAAATGTATAATTAAAAGCACTACAGTGTTCAGAAATCTATTTAGTACTTCTCCCAATGGTAGGAATACCTGATACAAAACAACTAAATGAACATAGCTTAAAGCACTTAGGGAAAAAAGTGTTATCAGGTATTTCTGAGGATGGTGGGAGATGCAGTGGTTTTTTTACAGCAACGTTACACGGGTCTGATACAAATATCCTGGATATTGTACCAAAACATCTTTAATACTTCAGTGAACCTCACTAACATTTCCTTTTGCTTTTACCTCTATAAAGTCTACCTGACCGCTTCCCTGGAAGGACGTCTGTGTGTATCGTGCTTTCTTTTCAGAGCACAAATAGAAAACTGTGACCTAAGAACTTCGATAAACAAATGGAAATGAATGAAAAACCTGACCTTGTGACTCTGTTCCTGTTTGCCATCCACCAGTACAGGAGGAATTACATAGAAAGCGCCACAATTTCTGTTATTGCTGAACTCTGTAGGAGGAACAACAATATTACAACAACAGAAGGAAAAACCTCCTTGAGTGTACACCGCAGCGGATCAGCTGCGATTCTCCTGCACTGTAAGCGAGCAGGAGGTGACAGCGAGTCTCAGGTGGCACTAAAGCCCCAGAAAGGTCCAACCACCTCTGGCCAAGTGAGCGTGGACCAAGTGGATCCATACCTTACCTTGCTAACCGTACAAAAGGGATGTGTTAGACTGTGTCAAGAAAGGGCATGGATGGCACTGTGCACTGGAAGCTCTGAGTTCTTTGGTACCACCTCACTGTGAAGGAGTCATTTTATAAGGAGAGCAAATATAGTCTTTAGAGCTAGCCGGAAAAAAAAAAAAACAACAAACAGGAAGGATGCGTATTTCTCTTTTTTATTTTTAAATCTGAAAACTACGTTGACATTTACCATGTCTTCATTTTCAAGTGTCATAAACACTGAAATAAAAATTGCCTCTTATTATAAACTGCTTCTATGTGCTTCTCTAAGACCTCTGGATCATAAGCACAAATAAGTTCAAACTGCCTGATAATCATAATGACCATAGATCTGGACATTCTACATTTGGAGACTGAATATTGTTTGCTTCCTGACTATAGGGGATTAAAACCAACTTTGGAGTATACAAAATTGATTTAATTACTTGGATGTATGAATTTGAAAAAAAAAATCTGAGAAATAAATTGATAGAAAATAGACCTTTTGATTTCACACAAAAAGCAGTAGGAATGCTGTTGTTCATACCTCTGTATATCAGCAACTTGGAAAGTCAGTATGACCAAATGAAAATATAGCAACGTGCTCTGCAGCTTTATTCCAGCAGAAATATTGGCTCTGAACACCATGTGCCTCTAGATGTGTAACTGGTGGTTTATGGGCTTTTCACCTAATTTCTCCAAATGGTTAAATCAAGTGGGAAAGTTAGAGAGTACAAAGTATCTAGTCTTCCATATGCAGCAAGAATGGCAAAGCAGCAATGGTTACCTAGAATTAATAAATAAGAAAGAATTTGAAATATTTGAATGACCTCATTATTGAAAATATTGTTTATATATCTTGGTCCTGCATTATTATTTTACACAGGATTTTCTCCTTTCACACTCCCGATGAACTACTCTTTGTATTTTTTCTGGCAGTGTGAAGGAGTTAATAGTACTCTAAAGTGCTTGGAGCCATACTGCTGTCCAAGAGAAAAAAGGAAATCTGTGCTAGCGAAGAAACTCATGGCCTTCCCTCCCACACCCCTGTTGCTCGTGCCAGCAATTCCCCAGCGGGCTGGAATTTCCTTTTCTTGAGGCAGCTAGCCCAGAGCTCAGTCCTCCAGCCTTGGGACCCCAGCACATTTCTGTGCCATCTGCTGAAGTCTGGCTCTTACACAAAGGGCCGGTGTTCCAACCCTCTTCCCAAGAAGTCCTGTTTCTCTGGTAGCCTTATGAGCTTACGCCCTCCCTCTTTCTTCCACAGGAAATAAGACCAGAGGAGACTTCTGCCTGATCAAGTCCGCTCCTTTGCTGCTGCATCTTAGCGAGCTCTACCATAACGACAACTAGCCTCAATTCAGAGGCGACCAACCTAAGCAGCTAGTGTTTCTAGTGGGGGTATTCAGAGCAGCTATTGAACTGTTTCAGGAAACTTAAAGATCCATTCTTATGGGATAGGGCTTATTCTAGGGTCTTACGCTCCTGCC
Source organism: Aptenodytes forsteri (assembly GCF_000699145.1). Classification (NCBI taxonomy): domain Eukaryota; kingdom Metazoa; phylum Chordata; class Aves; order Sphenisciformes; family Spheniscidae; genus Aptenodytes; species Aptenodytes forsteri. The sequence goes on from NW_008796078.1 coordinate 4,380,118, forward strand.
TGGAGAAGATTAAACACTGTCGTTGATGGATTTGGAAGCAGGACTGCATTTACATATTCTGCTTATCTCAGTGTTAGAATTCTGGTCAGTTCTACTGATAACAGGGATGCAGCTGAACTTGTGAGAAAATGAACTGGGCCCTGCTACGTTAGGAGCACGGTAATGGTGATGTATCAACCAGGATAGGTTGTATTTTTCCTGAAAACAAATTTGACTTGGTTGTTATCCTCCTCTGTTTGCAGTGTATTGACACTGCAGTTGTTCCAACATATGGATTGGCTTTAAGGGAAAGAAGGTTTTCTGCACATGAACTCCACTCAAAAGCAAGGGTGGGCAGAAAGGATCAATGTACATTTGCAATTTATGAGCAGTTTTCATCAGCTTAATTTAGGTGGTCCCTGGAGAACGTAGATGAATATTTAAAGCTATCCCATTAAGATTAGGCTAATTAAATTAATTTTGAGCCACAGATACTGGGTTTTAATAATAGACTATTGATGTGCAAGAAAGTAAGAGAGTATTTGGATTTAATTTTGATTCCAGATCTGATCTTTGCAAGACAGTGCCTAAGCAGGGAATTCCCCAGATTCCCATCTATCTCCTGCTCCCTCCCCACTCTTATCCTTATCATAACAAAAAATTCCAGCTGTGAACAGTTTGAGGACTGAGTTGCTTATCACCACTGGTCTGTAACCAGGGCTTTAAAAAATGCTAATACATACAACACAAAGATCATACACAAAAATAAATCACTTAAAAATATGAAGTGGAATGGCACGAAAATGTAGGTGCAAGGCCCCTAAGTTATCTGCTAAGTCACAAGAAATTAAAAGCGTATTTGGCAAGCTATTATTGTTAGTCCATTAATTTCACTGGAGGTATGTAGTTATGCTTGCAGGCCAATGGACATAAGCAGAGAACTTGATTCTTCTCCCAGTTTCCCTCCACCCGATTTACTAGCTTCTGCAACACTAGCATGAGCTCCAACAATAACGATGCGGTTTAGTAAGTATAATGACAAAATCTGTAAGATATTTAGGCCCAAAACTCCAGTTTTCTTGCAGATTTCTAAAGGTAATTTTTTAAAAAAAAAAGTACTTCATGAAACATCTTTTTGAGTTGAATGGTTAAAGGATGACTTGCAGTCAGGCACTTTCTGCTATATTTGCAACTAAGAATTGCATTATCATGTAGGTGGCATAGAACACCTATAAAACTATGGGAAAATAAAAGGAATGAGGCTGGTGGAGTCATCAGCAATGACCGCCTTGCTCCGTTCTCCCAGGCCCTCGCCTCCCAGGAGGGCACAGATGAGAACAACCAACAGTAGTCATCCCTGAATTCAAACTGCCACACTCACCTACTGCATCTGGAATGACTGTCCCAAATAAACATTACACGTACACATACAGAGTTAAATATTTTAGATCTGCACCTAACTTCTTCAAGGCACAGAGAGAGCAGGGACGTTTTAGCACCCATAGCAGAATGCGACCCTCCTGCCTTCAGAGAGGAAGGACCGCCCTCCAAAACGGGGAAATGCTGATGGACAGATTTTGCATTTGTTCACATTTTTAGTCTCAGAGTCTTTTCCAATCTGGTTTTTTCCATGCTGAAAACCAGGCAGCTCCTTAGGAAGAAAGGAGTAATGTTTCTATTTGAGAAAGAAAGTGCTTCAGAGAATTATGTGGTTTGCTAGACGTTGTACACAAACCAGAGCGTCTTCTGCCTGAGGATTTTCAAAGTAAGCGCCAGGTTCCTCCTCAGCACTGTGGATGCTTTACAGTGCCCAAGTGGCAGCATCTAAAAGAAAATGTGAGTTGCTATAGGACATTTTCCCACCGCTGTGCAAATATTATGCTGCAGTGACAGAGCTTTCTGTAATCAGTGTACTAGTCTGCAATATCACCTAATGCAGAGTATAACCTGCCTGTGTAACTCACTGCTGCAGCGACAGAAACAGTTTGGTTTCAACCAGTTCATTTGGAATATTGATCCCAAAATAAAAGGCTCATGTTTCAAAGCCTTCTTACTGTAACCCTTTCAAAACATTTCAATGAACTTTTTATACCACTAAATTTCATCTAATATGTCCCCACATATTTAGCATGTTAATCAGGTACTGAAATTGCTAAATTAGGCAGTTTGAGGGCACTGTGGTGTGTGTTTGGTACCTAAGTGCTAATTTTTCACCACGATAAAGAATCTGCACCTTGACTCTACTTTGTCTTGCATTATTAAGCCATCAGTAATTCTGTCTGCCACAGAAGCCGCCTAAACATTATGGGCTTTACTTCTGTAGTTGCTGCTGAATGGAAACCAGCAGACATCCACAAACAGACATTTTACTGATCCTTTTTACTGTCATGGAAACAGTGATGGAGCAATTTTCATAGCCACAGCATCACTGAACTTGTGTGTCAACACAAGCAACAAAAATAATGGATTGGGCAGGGAACGATGGGAATAAATGCATCTTTAACGCTGCCACAGCAGTTTCCATCCAGTCCAAAGCTTCCTAGAAAGCTTTATGCAAGAGAGAGGATATCATTTTCAGTGCACAACAGGTTATGTTACAGAAAAGTGTTTTCTGGTCAAGGGCAATAGGGAGACTTTCTGGGTAGCCAGAATTTTCTTCCACATTTAGGAAGGCGGTTCTGATAGTGCAGTAATAAGAAGGTGGGAGATTGAGAAAACTAGATTATCACGGGTTGCTAGCCAGGTTGCGTTACGATAGCAGGGGATGCTGCCCACTGCAAGGTTGGTTACAAACACTTTGCACTAGCTAGCACCACCATTACAGCCACATCAGCAAAGCAGTGTTTTGCACTAAATGGACTTAACTGCTCTTAAGCTAGACTGAAAACAAAACAGCCCTTAAAGATAAATGGAGCAACATGAGATATGACACAGACCTCTTGACACTTGAGCCCTTCAAGACCTAGATCTCTTTGTTTTGCCACTGAAGATCCCTCCGACAAGGCGCTAAGCAGCAAACCATACGTGGAAGTCAGACGCAAGTCTCAGCAAAGTAATAACGTATAAATCATCAAAGATCACGGAGCAATTTCTAAAGATGAAACTACCTGAAATCTGTCTTTTCTTGCAGCCTCACCAGCTTCACTGGTAGTCAGCAACTGAAACTCAACTTTACAGCTCTTAATAGATTTGTGTATATTAGCAGTGAAAGGGTTTTACAGGCATCATCCCCTGCAGTTCTCGAGTCTACTCTTGCTGTATAGACCCTGAAGGTTAATAAGGCAAAAATTTTACTTACAAGGAATTTGTTTCCATCAAGAGATAAATTACAGATATCATCTTTGTAACAAACAAGGAAAAAAAAAAAGATATGTGAGAGTGGTTTGAAATATTAGCAGGTTAATGATGTTTAAATAAATTTTTGAAAGTTTTACTTGGAGATAATTACTCTAAAATAAGCGTGGATATTTATATACACAGATATAGATCTAGCCGACATCATCATAGTTATAAATAACAATGTCGGAAAATCCTGTGGTTCAAATGAGGAAAATCTGGAAAAGCAGCACTCAGGTTTTATTTTCATCTATAAAAGAGATGTTGAAATTCTGTTCAGTTTTTTCTTTTTTCAAAGCCAAGGTTATCCTGACTTTTCTGGGTTTTCATGTGTTTGTCCTTAGATAACCGTGAGGACAGTGAAGGAAGTCAGGATTTTCTGGACAAGAGCTATTTTTTCACAGCTGTATCAAGAATGGTAATCTTTTAAAACCTCTAAATTTCCTCTGCCTGAAATACTAAAGACTTCATCCAGGAGAAAAATTCATTGGTAAAATTACCACAAGTTGACCATCAAATACATATATGAAAGTCAAATAGTACAAATAGTCTCTAGAAACTTTGCTCAAGAGAATGAGTACTTAACAGCTTAGCAAAAATAAAAACTTTATCAAACTTGAGATACAAAACTTGTCATCTAGGTAGCAAAGCAATGGATGGCAAAAAATGTTGCAAAATGTTTGAAAACAAGTCTCAGTGATGGCTTGTCAAAGGATGTGCTTCACTTTCATTCTGAAACAGAAATTAGGACCCTTTTACTCATCTACTCAGCTAGTACTGACTACACCCAGATTACACGTGACTGTAAGCAGCATAATGGGAGGAGTAGGAGGAAATTTTCTTATTTCTTTGGCTAAGTTAAAAGTCCTAAATAAGTAAAAGCAAGCCAGCCACTTAAAAATTTTGCTTTATAGCCTTGACTGTAAAGGAGAACTGAAAAAAAGATTATGTGGGTTTTTGCAGGATTTTTTGCTCTTTAAAGAGTTATAAAGAGAAATATCAGCAATACCTATTTTTCAATTTTCAGCATCAAGGAATCAGGGATGACTACTACAACCCCTAATCCTGTGCTCTGAATGCACAGAGACATAAGAAATTATTCCATTCTTCATTTCTGATAGAAAAAGGTATTTAAAAAACAAGCCACCCTGAAATGTTTTTAATCATTTGATTAAAATTCTCATTCGTTCTTAATGACTAAAAGTTTGTTTCCTGGTATCTCTGGTGTCAGTAATGCATTAGTTCTCTAATTAAAGCAAGCAGCAAAAAAAGACAGGGCAGGAAAGAATCTCTAAGAAAAAGAACTAACAAAAACATCTTTCTTAAGCTTTAGAAACCATTTCTATAGGAAGGAAGATTTGTAGTCCACCTTTAAATGAAGAGCCAATCTATTTTACTGAGAATATAAACTGTATGTCTTCCTACTCCAATGTAGACATATCCTTCCTATTTTGTACCAAAAATCCTACTTAGGCTTCAATATACATAAAAGCTAAACCAAGGCATCAAAAGGAAACAAGTCTGATAACCTAAAATTCTGTGCAGGTGTTTTGCCAGTAATGAATAATTAAGTATTTTGATTAATCCCTACTCTTGAAGCCAATGGGGGTTTTATCATCAGTTTTAATTGTCATGAGCACACATCTGAAATTTTTAAACACATTAAATAAAAATGTGTTAATAAAAAGACTGGATATTTAAGAGCATTTTATATAGATTTCTAAAATGGAATTTTTACAGTTACAATAAACGATGGAAAAAGGCTGGTTACTCTCCCAGCTTTGCATACCTACCAATTCAAATTGCTTTCTAAGTATTTCAGCATTAAAATATTGCAGACTCTGAATATAATGGCTTACATCTGTTTCTTTTGGGCTCTTACATCTCCAGCTCGGAGTTAGAGCACGAGGACACAAAGCACAGGAGGAAGGGAAAGCCACTGCCCATGGGTCTCGCAGGACTGTGAGCAGTTCTCCTTACATGCCACTGCTCCGTATAGAATCATAGAATCATTGAGGTTGGAAAAGACCTCTAAGATCATCGAGTCCAACCGTCAACCCAACACCACCACCCACTAAACCATGTCCCTAAGTGCCTCAGCGCCAGACGACCCCCAAAGGGTGGGATAGGCTTATACATGGGCTCAGACGGGTCCATGAGCACCACGAGGACAAGTTTCTGGTGGTTTGGGTCTTGCCCTTGGGAAGAGAAGATGGTGCCTGGCAGCTGCGGCACAGCCTGGGGCTGGACACGGGCTCCGTGCTGCGGTGCACAGCTTGGAGCCCCAGAAACGTCCCTCTCCCTCTCACATCAGACAACACACAAACAATGAGAAAGAATGGAAGGACGAGGTTAGAGGGGTGCTAAAAGAAGCATAAACCTTGTGTGCTTAGGAAGCCCGGCTAAAAGAAAAGAAAAAAAATCTCTGGTGGATTAAATTCCCTGTCTATCCTTATGCCATTGAGCTGAGAGGTGTGAGCAGGAGATGTAAACGGTATCAGACTTTACCTTGGAAGACAACATTATCTGGCTATCACTTTCAGAAACATCTTACTAAAAGATGAGTCTAGACTCAAAGGCATTTTAACCTGGGAATTAAAGAATTGAAAGGAATTATTCCTCAAAGGAAACCACCCATGTAGTTAATTAGCAATGCGCTTTACCATGACAGGGTGCTTTTTCATAATTTCACTTTCACTGAACTCAAATGAATTGTATATTACCTTTTAAAAGTGCTTTGAAATGAAGATTTTTGGACTTAATATAAGCAGGCGTAAGAGAATGTAAAGGGGGTTAAAAGTTCAGGAAGATACTTGAGACAAATAATTGCATAAAATGTGTCAGTACATTCTTGAGGAGGAGAAAAAGCAATGGTCGTTTATGAATGTTTAATGATTTTACTCCGGGATCAGCGAAGTCTTAATCAAAGCGGGATGCATACTTAGCCTGATCAAATAACGCATGAAGATTCAAACATTCTTTCTGAATACCAGTGTGGCATTATACTTGGACTTTTAAGTAATCAAGATTTGAAAAATATCAGAAGACCTCCAGAGCACATGGAAGAAATACACGATTCAGTTAAACATTTTAAATTTCATGTCTTAAACATGGATATTATCCTAATTACTGAAATTAAAGTGTCTACTGAACTATTTCTCAAGCAGACTCAGGAATGCTGAATGTCATTTGGCAGAAAGGTGTCTGAATATTCTCTTTAGCACCTGAAGCTATTTATCTTTTCACCAAAGAGTACAGCAGGCAATAGTAACACATGCATAGAAATGTTGAAAGCTAGGAAACTCCACCCTTCTGTGTTCTGTCAAGATTGTTATATTTACCCTACATCCAGCTCTCATCCCCTCAAACTGTTCCTTCGGTGGGAGAGGTTTCTATTTTATTTTTATGTGGAATCTGCAATATACATATGCACATACATATGTATAGATCTATAGAGCAAGTCACAAAACAGGCCCACAAAATCAGATATCTGCCTTTAGGTGTCCATAATATCACAAAAAAAAATATTTTTTTCTCTGTTGAAAAATCCTTCTATCTGAAATTTTGTGGGTTATATTTAGAATACTTGAAATCCAAATTGACATTCCAGGTTTGTCTACTGATGCATTCTGTTCAACCAAAATAATATTTTCAGGTGGTTTGTTGGTTTTTTTTTCAAGGGGGGGAGCAAATTTAATATTAAATTGAAAGTTTTCAAAATTTTGGCTTAATCATTTCCTCCAAACGTACATGTGCACAGTATGCCACTCCGTGAGACTGTTTTCCCTTTGCATGCCACGAGGAGTTTCACTGAGGGACACCGAGGCTCCCCTGAGCCCTACCTGTCTCCAACGCTATGAGCCTGTATGCAGACACAGACTAAACGCTAGTAGCTTGTGCTAGCACAAGGATCTTGTTTGCTCCAAAAAGATGTGAAAATGGTTAAGTATTTCCCGGGAACAAAAGGAAGTGGCAGGAGAAGTATGCCGCTGTTTTGGTTTTGTAAGACTTTCTTTTTAAATACAATTAACTTTGCTTTCTAATCTATGTTATTGCATCTAACTCCAAACATCACCTGACAATTTACTAGGTTTTGTAGTGAATTAAGGCTACAGCTACAACAAACCAGATTTTGACTTAGCTCTGCTACATTGGCCGTTCTCCAAAGATACCCAGGTATGAGTGTGTCCTGGTTTCGGCAGGGATAGAGTTAATTTCCTTCCTAGGAGCTGGTACAGTGTTTTGGATTTAGGATGAGAACAAAGTTGATAACGCACCAATGTTTTAGTTGTTGCTAGGTAGTACTTACACTAGTCAAGGACTTTTCACTTCCCATGCTCTGCCGACTGAGAAGGCTGGAGGTGCACAAGAAGCTGGGAGGGGGCACAGCCAGGACAGCTGACCCAAACTGGCCAAAGGGACATTCCATACCATGGGACGTCATGCTCAGTACATAAACTGGGGATCACTTGCTTTGTGTATTATTATCATTATCATTTTATTTCAATTATTAAACTGTCTTTATCTCAACCCACGAGTTTTTCTCACTTGTGCTCTTCCAATTCTCTCCCCCATCCCACCGAGAGGTGGGGGGAGTGAGCGAGCGGCTCGGGGGTGCTTAGTTGCCGACTGAGATTAAACCACGACAGAGTGCTTCTGCCCTCCTAGGCTTTGCTTTTATTCTTTTCACTGTTATTACATACATATGCCCACATTGTCTAAACCTGAAATAGGAATGATCATGAAATCACAGCTAGTAGCAACATCACTCACCCGTGATTTGCAAAGCTCCCTGTAACAGCTCTTCAGGAGACGGCTTAATCAGTTGTGTGGAAGTTCAGTGATGGTCAATGACCACAAGTCAAACTCTCTTACTGTCAAGACACGAGGCCTATACAGAGAAAGCCAAGGATATTTAAACAGCAGGCAGTACAGACTAGCCGACACATGCATTTATTTTAATGAGAGAGAAAGGATTGATCTTAAGGTGCCCAGTGCAGAAATACTTTTACATAATGTGCATCTTCCACAAAAGCACATTTAATATTTTAATAATTATTTAAATTATATACACAGGAAAAAGCCTAGCATCCCATTGTAAAAGAAATAATGGATTGAGCTATGTAATTATTCTTAATGAGTCAGGTTTGAAGGGGCTGAAGAGCTGGGTGGATAAATTACTTGTGAAAGAGGCTAGTGCTCATATGATTTTACTATAGTGAGACTATCCAAAACCTATTCCTTGCTAAATATATGCCATATAAATCCATGGAAAAGATAGCAAGCAGAGAGAAAGCTCAGTGAATGTATGAAGACCAACAAAACACACAGGACAAAGAACTGTTAATTCTTAAACTTTGGGAAATGGATGTTCATCCCTTGTTTACTTTAACAAAGAACCAGAATTAGTAGTTCCTTCTTGTATATACACTGAAATAACTTGTCCTTTCAGGAAGAAGATTACTAGGTTCCTACCACTAACTAAAACTAACATGCAGTACTTCTTGCTGTCTAGTACTGCTACGAATTAGGGGTTTTGCCTGCATCCAAATATGTGCCATTAGAATTTTAAAATAAATCCTTCTAATGTGCATTTAGAACTGCTAGTAATCCACCCACTTTGCTTGTCCTTTTCTAGGGTCTTTTAAAGTGTTTGCTGGAAATAATTCCAGTTACGATAGTCAGAATACCTTGCTTTAACCACTATAGTTGTGATGTAAAAAAATGCAAACCAGCCATACCCAAAGAGAGCTGAACCCAAACAGAATATTCTGACGTTTATGTCAATGGTATTTCCTTCTATGGCTTGATGGAATAAGTCTTGAAAGTATGAAAATCATCAGCACTCACAGCAAACTCTGGAAAATATTATGAGAGCTGTGTTCTTGAACTTGTCTTTTGCTCCTGGAGGTGGCCCTTTCAAAACACAGCTGGGCATCTTTGCCAGTGCTCAGTGCCGGTGTTGGTACTGCTCGTTTTGTGCATACACTGAGCTCATAGTTTCCACCCCTGCTGACATTTGGCAGAATTTCTTTTTAGGAAGAAATGAAAGTCCATCAAAATAAGGATTTCTCTATCTGAAAGAGCAGCTTTTGAAAAAACAAAAGATCTGGCACAGCTTTCTAAAGTCAGGTGCTTCTGTTTACAGAGTTCCTAAGGGAAAAGGACCCAGTCAGTTCAAATCAACAGCATCTTGCCCTTATCAGGTTTTCAAGGATGCTGGGTTTGTGGGTTAGTAGTATCAGTTGTGTCTAGCCAAAAAGGATACTACAGCTTACAGTCTTATGGATCCCTTACTCGATAAAGGAGTTTGGCACCAAATATTTGATCCTGCAGTCAAGAACTGATTTCTGGTCACTGCTCCCAGTGGTTAGAGGAATACCCAGGGAGACACAAACACCAGCTCTGAGACTGTGCTCTTCAAGACAGCATTGGAGTATTGCTGGATCTAACGGCTCCTGACTCCAGTTTGACAACTGAGAGCACAGGTTGATCTTTACTTGCTGGGCAGAGAATTGCTTCTGGCAATTAGATAAACAAATCCTCAAAAAAACTTAGATAACCTGAAACTATTAAAATAGTAGTTGTTTTACTTCCTTTCCTTTATGGTATTTATTATTGAAAAATAATTGTTTTCTCCCCTAGCAATGCAGATATTTTGAACTAATAAAGTAAAGCAAGTATATAGCACCACCTATACTGCTGCTTCCCCAAAACGGGAACGTCACATGCTCCTGGTAGTTACTGTTTCCAGATAAATTGGCTCCTCGACTCTAAAATGTTCACTCTAAAATGTTTCCATAAGTTTTTTTCTCCAGAAGTGACATTTCTGCTCAAAATATGAGTAGAAACAGCATAAGAAAAGGTTGTTTTATTATCTATGGCTCTCTGTTGGAGGCTTTATTTTCTGTCACCGCACAAATGCTAAGTGTTTAGTTCTTAGAATAGGTATCAATTATTAACAAAGATGGTGGAGAAAGAAACCACAGTTTTTCATGACAAATTACATCATAAACCCAGTTCCATAATCCAGCATGCTGCATTTTCATTCTTCAGAGGACAAAGAGAAGAATAACTAATACATCAATTTCAGTGCTGTTCCCTTGCTTTTTTTGAAAATCACCTTGCTATCTAAGACCACCCTTAATTTACGATCTTTTGAAGACAGAAAATGTAATGACAACATCCGTCTCTGGTTTCTGCTAGCCCATAATATTAAATATCAGAGTAATAGTTATTCTCCACCCACTCATTAATCACGTCCCTACTCCATGCATACTCCTCTGCTCTTCTGACACATTACATAAACTACCTAAAACAGACACCTCTTCCTCCGCTTAAAGAAATTGTCACTATTGCCGAAGGGAATGAAAACTCTGAACTCTATGAAGCCAAGATGTACAGCACTTTCTTTACACTGATGATCCAGAGCTTTGGATTTTAATTCCTTAGTGCTGTTAAGGATTTTAGAATTCCTAGACTTCAACTCATCACGACATCCCAAGTGCCAAAATCCCACAGCAAGAGGTTCGTAGGAGCTACATAGCCAGCCACTTCAGGAGAATTAGGGTGTTTATACCCACCTGAGAGCTTCCCATCCTTTTCTCAGTTAGATAAACAAATTGTCTTTTACCTACATACGATACTTGGAGCCAACTTGGGTTCACTCTACTTGTGCCCTGGAGTGGCAGGACACAAGTCAGCCCTGGTCTAAAAGCCATCTGACAGCATGAGCGTGGCACGGAGCCCACACTAATATACTTGTTTCTCTGCGGGACTTACTGACTCAGAAGCATTGCCGTGCTAATATGGTGATGTAGCTCTCGGCTGGCTCAGAGCACCACCGGGGTGGGCTTGTTTCTGTCACATACCATGTCACCATACTAAGGAGCAGGCTCACTCGTCTGTGAAGCACAGCTGGGTCACGGAAAGATTTACGAGACATAGCTGAACAACATCAGTCTCTGTGTTGTCAAAAACTAATGGCAAATTCCTTTTAGTTTCAGCAGTAGGGTCTGTGCTTTTTAGCTGCACAAACTCTGCTGGTTAACCTCACTGCTGCCGCAAGGTTCTCTGTGGCCACGATGTGCAGCCTCCTACCGACTACTCTGTCGTCCCAAGACTCCCGCAGCCCTGCTTTACAAAGCTCTCTTCATTTTCCCAGCCCTTCAAAGGTGTATCTGAGGGTTTTGCCTGTAGTCACTCAGTACTGGTCCCAGAACATTTTGTAGAGACCCTGACTCCTCCTCCACAGTAGGAAGTCACTGCTGGGGAATAAATTTCAGATCATTTATGAATGTTCAAGGGCTAGGAAGTTGGGTGTCTAAGGGATTACATATGGAGAGTGCAGTGCATGTTGAGCCCTTCATTTTTATGGAGGACAATTGTGTGTGTGTGTGTGCACGAGCGTCTTGAATTAATTTTTCAGTGAAAGAATTTGGAAACATCAGTTAATTTTCTCATCCTTTCACCTACTTCATTGACTACAGGCATAGACTCTGCATATCCTGAATAAGACGATCACTACAGCTGTATGGATTTCTGCCACGTCCTTAGTTACTCCTGAAGGTCTCAACAGCAGTGAATCATAGCCTAGTCCTGGCGTACGTACCAAGGGCCCAGAGGCCAAGGAACTAATTGAAATCAGGGAGTTTATACACAAACACACATATATGCATACAAAAACACATTCTTCACTTTGAAATGCATTATTTTTCAATTGAAAAAAAATCAAACCAAGGCAGAAAGTACTCACAAGTACTTGCTAGCTGCAAACTACTGGACTGGATACCATCCTAATTGGTAAGTTAGGATGTTTGCAGCTTTGTCCCAGAGGTTGTCATCATTCTTCAATGTCTAAAAAGATGTTATCTGAAGCTTTTGATTTATCAAGGCTATAGAGTAAGGAACAAAAGTCCTTCATGTTCACGTCGAAACAATACTAACCCCTGTAATAATGCTCTAGCCAGTCTCCTCCCAGTTTCAGATTTTCCTCTAGGTTTTGCCATTTGACAGTTTTTCATGTAGAAACTCAGGCTATAGCTGGATCTAGTCCAAATACTTCACGTTCTTTCGAGGCGGAGGGGGAGAAAAGGGGTTTTGTTTTGATGGGCTGTGTTTTTATGAATATCTTATTTCCATACTACATCATCCCACTTGCTAGAAATCAACTGTCAATGAGAATTTAACACTCCAGCTTCACAGGCATTTCTCATGGCAGCAGTGATGCCTTTGAGGTGTTCCCCATCCCATCCCACGCACAGTTCGTGCAACTCCTCAGCAGCAAAGGCTCATCTGGCGCAGACACAGCAATGCAGCAGGGCAGGGGGATGGGGGGGAAGCACTGACACGAGAAACAGCTTGTGAAACTACTCATTGTCAGAAGGCGTTTGTAGAGTGCTCCAGGAGGAGAAAAAGGGGGTTGGAGAACAGGGATTAGAGGTAGCATGAGAAGGGAATTTCTAGATGGAGAGAGAAATTGAGCAGACTTGTGGAACCTCAGTTTGAGGCAAGTCAGGGCAGATTGTGCTCATCTGAAATAATGTCTTACCTACTCTTGTTATGCTAAGCTAGCATTTCTAGCTGTAAAGAAAGGAGTGAAAGGGAGGACTTTTGCAGGCCTGGGATTTCTTCACCCGTTGTGTGAGCACTTTGCTGCAATAGCAGACGCGGCCGGCTGAGCGCTAGTGGCTTCCTCTGCTGCAGGGACTCCTATGGCCGGAGAAGTTGCTGTGTTGGGCACAAACCCGAGCCCTCCTTCTCCACATCCACAGCGTGACTACACCTGCGTATTTCAATGGGTTCACCTCTATGTGCTTCTTTTGGCCCCCTCTTTTTTTTTTTTTTTTTGGATTTGATATGCCTGACTGCCCTTATCTTTTTTGGGCAGTCTTTCCCCTGTAAAGATGCATGGAGCATCTTGCTCCCATTGGATTTTGACAAAGCAGTAGGAGGAGGTAAAAGATGAGTGGGACAAACCCCCCAAAATCCTTCCACATAAGCCATCAAAAATAAGTCAAATGCACGTGTAGAAACTAGCGTTACTTTTAACAAACTTTCTCTGCTAACCGGCTGGGTTGGTTTCATTTTTTGGTTTTATTTTATTAGCATAATTGAGCTTTACATAAGACCACTAAGTGTTTTTATTACTTACCTTGAAACAGACCATTCTGATTAATCTCTTAGTATCTGTACTTACCCTTTGTTGATAATGAATTGAGTAAATGCATCTGAAGACCTACACTTCTTACTGGCAAGGCCAGGACAGCACAGACAAACAAAACTGTTGTTATAGAGTCCAACAACACAAGGTCAACAGAGTAGGTTTGAAGGCCAGATCATTTCCAGACTTAATTCCCCCCCCCCCCCCCAGCTTCATTAAAGCATAATGCTTTGGAATGGTTTTCAAATGCAAGTCTGGCTCCCAAGGACCCGAAAAGGGCATTTGCTGATAAAGAGCAAAATGGACCCAGGCCTGTTCTTCTACTTGAGCTTTTTTGAGTCTTTGTAAGATTGCTAGTTTCCCAAAATGTCACTCCACAGAGAGTTAATCTTACTGGCTATATGAAACTATATATCTGCCTCTGGCATAACTAGAAGTGATACACATCCAAACAATTACTTTTCTAATAAAATACTAGAAGGTATCCTTTATGCACCAATCCATCATCTATAATGTCCTGTCAAAGCTGTTTTAGTATATGCCAATATACTTCGGGAGCCCCTAGAAAAAAAAGGGGTGATACACATCCAAACAATTACTTTTCTAATAAAATACTAGAGAAGGTATCCTATGCACCAATCCATCATCTATAATGTCCTGTCAAAGCTGTTTTAGTATATGCCAATATATACCGGGAGCCCCTAGAAAAAAAAGGGACTGTAACTTTTGTTTGAATTGGCGACACGTTGTCTCTATGAGACCAAAAGCGCCTGAATGAAGATCTGTTAACCATACCATTAACATCCATGGAATACGGGCATAAAACCTGAAAGCTCCCTCAACCTAACTGTGGATCAGTTCGTCTAATAAAAGACACCATTTTTACTAAATAACTTTGCCTTGTTTATCCCTCCAGATCATTTTGGTTAGTAACGCCAATGTTATTTGTGCCTGGTACACCACAACCTCCACCTGGGTCTCCACCCCCCTTGCAGAAAAGGGCCTGAAAGTTCAGGCACCCTGGTAATTCCCCTGGCAAAAACAGCTTTGCCAGCCAAAGGGATACAGCAGAGGTGAGGTCTGAAGAAAGGTTTGTGATGTCCCTGTTGCAGTCACTGGCCCTCTCTCCCTTCCTTACCTCTCCCCTCCAGCTCAGCCATCACCGGGGGCTCAGCATCCTCCAGTGGAAACGGGTACCGGACTATAGAGTAAGCCCCTACAATACTGCACCACCTTAGGCATCTCCTTACTAAGTCTTTAGCCGTTTATTCTTTACTACTTTTCCCCATTTCATCTACACAAAGGGTTTGTGGCAATAATGATAAAGAGGTCTCTAAATGCCCATTATAAAAAACCCACCTCAGTCCTGCCCTCTTCGTCCAGCCTGAGGCCATAGCTCACAGGTTCTTGTGCTTGGAGCAGCCTGTTCGTCTTGCACTCCTGAAGGTCTCCACGCCCTTTCGTGTATCAGCATGATGCTTGGTGCTGTCACCCACTCGGTTAGCCCAGAGCTTCGAGGTAGGCAGGGTGCTGCACGTGCTTCTTAGACCGCTCTGCCATGCTCCAGCTCCAAGCCTGCTCACCCCTGCGCAGCGGCAAAGGTACCAAACACCCGCTCCCATTCCTGCCCTGATATGCCTTTGCTCCTGCTTACTATGTCTAGCATGTTCCACTACCCATACAGAGGAAGAAATGCTTTATTTTAGTAACTGACTGCAACCTGGAAACAACCCGTGTCCAGAGCCTCAGAAAGCATGAGTGCCAAACTCCCTCTGATCTGGCTTCTCAGCCTCTTAGGATCTGGCATATCTACCTCATTTCTCAGCTCCTCCCGAGTCAGGCTTCTCAGCCTCCCAAAGCATCTAGCTCCAGCTTGTGATCGGAATTTATGGAGATTACAGGTTATTACAAAACAGGAACCCTTTGTGCAGCTACATTTGCTATACTACGACTACTGAAAACCACCTGCATTAGACACTATAGCTGGTATGCTGCCCAAATAACTGAACTTCAAATCATCAGTATCATGCAATTGTCAGCCTGCGATGCTTGTAACATAGTCCTTAGCATACATGTACTCTTCAGCAACTCCACAATTCAAAATCGTAATCCTAATAGTCCACTTTCCTCAACACAACACTTAACTATGCAATGCAGTTTGGGAAGAGAAGCAAGAAAAAAAACCAAGCGCTACCATCTAACAACTTTGCCTTATTCTTCACGACACATTCTTGTTGGCCACAAATGACAAAAGCAATTTAGGACAATTACAGATTAACCACAAATACAACCAAACACAGTCAGAGTGGATGCAGACCGACACACCACTAAATAGCCATAGTCTATAATATCTCTAAATTAGCTAATTCGTTTCAACTCATTAATTCTTAAATTAGTAAACCGTACACCTGCTTTGGCAAAGCCTGTTAGTTTCAGCTGCAGCTCGACGTTGCCCTCCTGTGGGCCAAAAAAAAGGGAGAGCTGTTGTGTTTCTTCACGCCTCTGCCATATCAAGAGAAATCTGGGCATGGCCCACTCCTTTCCAGCTGAGAAAGTAAGCACAGATGAGCCGAGTCCCTGTGAATCATGTAAATGTAACATTGTTCTCCAGATTTAATCACTTCTGGACTACTTTTGGTACAAGTCTGCTCCAGATCAGCCACAGGAATAAACATCTGCATCTTGCCAAATTAGCCACAGCTTACAATATAGTATTTATGCTGACTTTCTTCCAGCTGAGGGAAGAGAGGCGATACATGAAGTTTGCTGGAACAAAAAACTACTCTTCAATTTTTTCAGCAGGTTTGAACGGCAGAGTGAATTTTTTTTTGCATCCTTTGCCTCCTGTCAGTACAGGTGCCTGACCATGGGGTCTTCAGTCTTGAGGACCCCCAGGCATAAACCATTTTTGCTTCCAATCTGATGAAGGCCTCTCCCTTGCCTAGGCTGGGGTGGATTTGTCTGCAACAGCCTCGTAGGTCCCCATTTCTGTAACAGACTGAATTTGCGACCCATCTGAATTCTGAACTATGGCTGAATTGATTTGGAGATAGCATGTAGTTAGGTTGGTCTCCAGTTAGTCTTCCACTTCCTAAGGACGGGATAAAGGGGCACATTCCCCACCAGTAGGAGGTAGGAAATGCTCCAAAAACAGTGACTTTTGAAACACAGCACTTGAGGACTGGGAAGCTAATAATTGATCTCTTCATGCCTGAAGCAACAGCCACGAGACAGGATAGGAGTACCTGGGCTATGCACGAAAAGACCGTAACTCCTTTTCTTGTGCATGATGCATGAGTAGTGAGAGCCGTGAGGAACACATGGTAGTAGGGCTTGGCTTGTTATTTAAATTGGTAATTAATAATTCTTCCTGCATCAAGGCCCCTAGGGAATTATTCATAGTGCTGTCACAGCTGTCACTCCAGCAAGGTTGACTCCCCCGAGACTCCTCCAGGACCTGCACAGTGCTAAGGGAAGGAAAAAGTGTTTGAGGCAGCCGCAGGCAGAAACTGAGCTTCAATTCCTCTTATCAGAGCAGCAAAGCTCAGGTCTGTGCAGGGTCACTGCAAACCTCAGGGAGAGATGATCTCGCTTCAGCCTACGAAGTGAGACTGTCCTTCTTCCTGAGATATTTATGGCACTCTGGAGCAAAATCACATCAAGCTCAGATTTCCAGGTCATTTATTTTCACTGAAGATGCAAGTTGCCCATAGCATTATTCCAAACAAAAAAGGTGGTTAAATCTTTAGCAATAGAGTTTGACTCTACACGTAGTCAACATGAAGCAATAAGTTGTGTAGTCTTGGATCATTGGTAAAAATCCACCTCCGAATTCAGAAATGAACTTTGTGGCTGGGTTTGACTGTTGCTATAGGCCAAACCAACATCTCAAATCCAAACATAACCTCAAACTGAGGAAGCTGAGGTCAGACAATTGCGGCTTGGGTTCATGTCTAGTTGCTACCAAGTCAAAGGCTTCCCTCTCAAAAACAGAGTGCTAATGATCAAGCAGCAATCCAAATGCAAACAAGAAAGAAGCACCAAGAAAACATCTGGAAGCAATACTGGTAGGAAGAGAACATGGAGACGTGGCCAAATGCTTCACTGCCAAAGAGGGAAGGAAAAAAAAAAAAAAATTAATGACAAGGGGCTTTTCCCTGCCTGTGTTCAAAGATCATCAACAGAGCATCTGTGTAGAATAAAAGGCTAGGAGAGAAAGTACATACGTGGCTAGGGAATGAGGAAAGAGGAAACTGCTAGAAAAGCAGCTCCAGAGTAGCTAAGGAAAAGGCAGCTGATAGCATGCAGTCAGTTGAGATCTACACAATAAATAGCATAATCAACATTCAATCCATCTGTCCAATAAAGCCTGCAAGAGCCACCATTTTTCCTTAACAATCACCAAGTTTATATCGGAAATTACCACGCGCTGGCAAACAAAGTCAAATTTCTGAAATCTTTCTTGTCACAATCAATCTGTTGATTAAGCATCAGGATAATGCAAGGAGTCAAATTAATGAAAGCCACTGGAAACTTTTACATTCATGCTGAGGCTATGGGGGCTGTTGACACAATGAATTTAAATTAATTCCAGAGATCAGCTGGCAAAGAAAATACGTTGAAGCAGAGGGAAACTTTTAAAGCAAATCTGTGCATTTCCTGAAAAGGTAATTTTGCTGAGGCTGGTTGGGGTGGGGGGGTGGTGGTGGTGGGGGAGCTACATTTCATTCTACTGCAGCAGAGCAGCTTTAACTTCAACAGAAACATTGCTCCTTATTTCCCAGGCAGTTCTTACACACACACACCCCTTCAGGGCAGACTTCCAAATATTAAAAAGATGAGCAGAGATGCAGTACAAATATTTACTCTGTTCTGTGAGGTCGAAAGCGAGGGGCCCTAAGACACAGGTTTTATAAAAAGAGAGAGATGCGCGTTGCCAAGAGCACCCATCGCTTGGTTTCCACTCCCCAGCTCCCAGTGCCTCTCTGCAGGAGACTGAGGCTCCCCTCAGGGTGGGGAGAGCCCACTGCTCAGCTGCAGGCAGGGCTTGTGGTCTGTGTCCTCGGGGGTAAGCTTTGGTGCATGCCTTCGAGCTGAGCTGCTTCCTCACGGGCTGCAAACACAGGAGCAAACACCCCTCACAAAAAGTCAGGACAGAGGAAAATCTGTTGTGTGTACAAACAGCTTTCAGAAGAGCTGGTTCTGCAGTTGAAAGCACTTGTAACCTACTGTTCAAATTAGGTAATGGAGCAAGGGACAAATTACTGCCTCTTTCCAGCCCTGCTCGAAGCAAGTTTCACAGGCTTTATTCTTCCTCTGAATCACTTCAGCTCTAGCAGTGTCCTTCCAGTTAAAAAGCCATTTCTGAAAGTGCCTTCATCCAAATAAAATATACTACCATGCATACATTTATTTGTCCTTAATAGCACCTTCCTTGATGGATATATACTTTCCATGCACCTAGGAAATGAAACCTGAGCAGAGATGTGAAGAATTTGCAAGGAGGCAAGATCCAATGAGTAAGCAGCTGCTTTATTAGCAGCCGTACTGCTCTTGATTTAGAGGCTTCATTCACTCAGAGCTGAGGAACATCTTCTGCGCCTGATGCTATAAATGTCTGTCGGGACTAAAAATGGCAACAGGACATTTTTGTTGTTGCTTCCCAGCCGCGTCACCTGAGTCCAACGAAGCTGAACTGGTGATATAGGAAGCTGATCCTCCGGGCAGCAGCGTAGCAGCCCTGTCCCTCACATCCGCGCCGCCTCCTTCACTCCCGCTCCCACAGCGGGGACGGCTGTCAAGGGAAAGCAGAGCCGTGAAAACAAACGGGTCTCCCAGTGACCGCCCGGCAGCCCTGTGCACGCACCGAGCCCGCTCTGCATCCCTAAACTTTCCACCAATGTGATGAAACCCTCGTTTCTCCAGAACTGCTTCGTACTTTCCAAACTATCTGGATTGTCAGACCTGTATTCATTCCTGGCCAAGAATGACCTCTTAGGATAAACACAGCATTATTTATGCGGCTGACAGCCCAGCTGTGGTCAGAGAGTGCTGTAGGATAACTAGGGCGTCCAGTGGGACGCTGGAGAAGACCAGCACCGTGGTATTTGTGAAACAGTGCTGACACGTGGCACAAGAGCAACTGAACGTACCTTAATATTTCCAGCGACCTGCTTTCTTTTTAAAGAAAGCTGTTCTTTCCCCCTCGCCCCCGAAGTCTGCTTTAACCTGACTCAGTACAAGCAACCACAGAAGTCCCTGGGTAATTAAACAGATACTTGCTACATTTTCCATTCTTATAGGAAAGAAGGTTCTTAACCCTTTATGGTCCTTTGGTTTCTAGTGCGTTTAGAGGGAGCAGAACCTTAAGTAACCACCAAACAAGATAAAGGCTAATCCAGCAAAAAAATCCTTAAGGCTAGTTTAGGAATTTGTTTTCCAGTTAGTATTTTAAAAATGCTGTTCCCACTCACCACATCTAAAAAGGAAATCCGGCAGCATAAAACGGCTCCATGCGGTTCAAAACTGTAACTTTTCAACTCAGAGAGAGTTAATAATCTCTAATAAGAAAGCAATTCTGCCGTTGTATTCTCTGATCTGTTGCACCCGTAAATTCAAACGCCAATCCAAAAAAACCTCAGACTGGCTTTACACACTAAGAAATTGCCTCTTCTCCTGATAATGACTTCCTTTGACAACAAAATTACATTTAAACAATTGAACTTTGCCAACAGAGAATTTATGAGATAGAAAGTGAAATCTCTGTGCTATCAGAGTCAGCAGCTCAAGATCTACTCCAGAGCAGTTAAGGGAAACAGAATTATTATTAACAGTGAATATTTATAAAACATAATAGAACAAGCATTTTACAAGTTTTAAGGTGTAAAGTGTAAATCATTTTTCCATTTTGTTTTTTCCTCTGTAGCCTACAAACCACGTAACCAGTTAATATACTCTCTGAAGTATACAAAGAGTTTCCATTTAACTTTTTCCTACTTGAGTAAAATGAGTATGCAAAACCATCAAATTAGAGCTGATAAAATGGCTCTATCCATCTAAAACTCTTGTTGTTAAAAGACTTCAAGACATGGTTCTGTGCAAATTTTTTTTAATATAGTTTTTAAGTTCTATATTATTTTTTTTTACCTTGCTTTGATGAGGTACAACCAACCATGTATGTCAGTGGTCACTTAAAATATTTGATGGTGTGTTTTGATAAGGACTGGAGATATCAAAACAAACAAACAAAATAAAATCGGAGTTTCAACCTTTGGAACAGTAAGTGATTTCAAAGAAACAAGATGAAATTTTACTTTTAGTTCTGGGAGGTAACGGTTGTTTTCTCACGTCCAAATAATTAGCAGAAAGGCTTGGAAAAGGGGACCCACCTCTCCAGGTACTTCATACTTACCACATGCACCATACTGAAACAGCAAATCCAACCAATATCTAGGAAAACAATACACAAGTTATTTGCTCCATTATGTATTAACACGGCCCCTATATATTAATATTCAAGCAACAGCATAAAAGAAATAACATTTCATTAGAATGTCAAATGAGTGCATAAGTGCCAGGTGCAGGAGAGACTGTGCGTAGCGTAGGGAGGCGGAGGGCTCCCTGCAGACAAGACGAGGGAAGGGAAGAGATGCTCCCACGGCATTGCATTGACTGGCCATTGCTCTTGGCTCCTACAGTCTGGGAGATTTTGGTTTCAAACCAGCAAACATTTTTAGAAAGGCAGAAAATAGGACCAGGGAAGAGATCCTGCACTAAACATCAGCTTGTTGGGAAAGTTTTGTCTTTCTTTTTGCTCTGCATGTCGAGCTGGCAGAGAGCTCTGTCTGGTATTTGAAGCACGTCCCTCCTCGCAGCCCCCTCCCGTCCCGCCACCCCCAGACTCGAGCGGGGCTGTGTCCCTCCTCGCAGCCCCCTCCCATCCCGCCACCCCCAGACTCGAGCGGGGCTGCCGGGAAGGCGGTCGGATGAATCGCGGATGCTCGCCTGGCTACTGAGTCACTCAGCTGGAGGTCAAAGCCAAGACTGCAAATTGAGATCTGTTGCCAAACGGTATGAACAAATCAGTTTTTCTGAGCTTCAATTTTCACATCTACTTACAAAATACTTTCACGCATTTAGATGAAAGGCTATACAAGTACTGCTCTATTGCCAGACACTATTTCATCCTCTGTCACGTTATAAATTGCAACTATTACCTAAATATGTGGGTATGCAAGTATTTTTCATGGTTTTTTAAGGTATACACGTACAAATGCAGACTGCCCAAATGTGAATGCATTACTAGACTTGAATTCTAAAACTGTATCTTAAGTATTATGTTTAAGTATTTTTGCAGCTATTATGTCTATCCTAATTTCTATTATCCAGACCCCACCCTGTCTTTAATAAGCATATGTAAAATTCGATGTTGGCCACAGGATGGCAGACAGTATAAAGGCACTATTTTACCTTCAACTTCTACTCACCAGGGAAAAGGTACATACATAAGGCAAAGCGTTTTTTCTTTCCACTCTCTCTGTTTGCTCATACTTTTATTAACTAGGTTAAATACTTTGACCTCCCCAGCAAATTACAGAAGCGAGTTTATAGAACAGACATATCATGAAATGAAATTGAGAAAAGCTTCTTCTTGGAAATGACCTAAGTCAGATGTGCAGAAATTCAGCAATTTGCAGGCATGGCCCCAAAATAGATCTCACTGTTTTATTGTTCATAGATAGTGCTGCTTTAATTGTGTTAAAATTGAAATTAGTTGTTATTTCCTTTTTATTTAACAGAGCTTTTAAGATTATTCTTGCAAGCAGCCTTAAGTAACCACCAAACGAATTAAATTATGTTGTTGTGGTATATTTACTCAATATATACCCAAGATAGCAGAATAAATGACCAGAAGCTTAGCAGACAGAACGTTATTGTGGGACTACCCAAAACTCACCCCTAAGTTATAAGCATTTCTTCTTGCTGTTATTATTCTTGGTTCAAGCTTAGTGAGTTAGAGATTTTTAATAGCCTTCTGCCCCAACTTCTAAAGAAAATGAGCACACAAAGCACCATTAAATATTGCAGAGGGCTTTCTTTGAGCTTCATGTGTTACGATTTAACCAAAGCATAATGCACTCCAACTTGCAGAGGGCAGCACTTCAGTTCAAAGAGTTATAATGCTTCTTCAAATAATTTCCTGAGTGATAAATAAGTACACGATTGACACTGTGCAAAGCTGTTGGTCCAGTATCTATGCAAGTTTTTACACAGTCCTGAACCTACTGCTGTTCTAAAAAGGAAAGGAAAGTTTTTCTTTGGCATTTGGTTTGAATACATTTATTTCTGAACCAAAGGAGGGATGGAGACAAAGAGAGGAACTGGGGCCTGGAGAAGCATACCATGAAGAAACCGTGCTTCACATTTAAGTAGCATTTATATTGCCAATGGTATTGGCCGGGTCCTTGGAGTGTTTTCTCCTTTCCCACACCACTCTACTACAAAGAAGAACATTCACAATTCAAAAAACCTTAGCTAGCTTTCCGACCTCCTGAAAAGGATGAATATTCTCTTTATCAAGGTCCGTTTTATGTAAAGGGCTACCAACATGCTGAACTAAAGCCAGGTGGGAATGCAGAAAGCAGCTCTGTATCTACAACCAATTTCCAGGAATCTGAGAGAAGTGAAATGTTTAATCAAGTGGTAAGGAAGGACTGCAGACATCTCTGTAATCGCTTTACCAGTGGACCACAGGCATTTAGGAAAATACTGGATTCAAGGAAGAAGTCTGCACGAAGTATGGAGAAATGCCATGTCTTACGCTTGTACCGTGAGACATTCCACTGAGCAACACACACTGAGGGCAGCACAGCAAAGTCAAAAAATAATGAACCAAAGTCATCTAAAAGCTGATGAAAAAGAAACGTAAAGAGTAAACTTAAGTTGGGGGTGGGGGGAACGTAGGAGTTCCTATTAGTTGCCTTACAAATAATCCTCAGTGTTTCAGCTGACCAGACGTGACAAATGACAGCAGAGATCTTTGTTGGGGATTCAGCCCCTTAGAGCAGAAAATAAGAGGCAGTAGACGATCTGCTAACTTCTGACATTATCAATATATTTCACTGTCCATTATAGCTTGGCAATTGGATTGAAAAAAAGACATTACACTTAATGCAATTTTTCTCACGAATGGCAGAGAATGATATGCAATGTTGTCGCTAGGAATGACAGCAGAGACCTTTGTTGGGGATTCAGCCCCTTAGAGCAGAAAATAAGAGGCAGTAGACGATCTGCTAACTTCTGACATTATCAATATATTTCACTGTCCATTATAGCTTGGCAATTGGATTGAAAAAAAGACATTACACTTAATGCAATTTTTCTCACGAATGGCAGAGAATGATATGCAATGTTGTCGCTAGCCTACTCAATTCCACTGCCTTGCACTTTTTCTCAACTCATTTTCTCTGAATGAAGATTTATAACTTTACTTCATATACAAACACTTGGCTCCATTATAAAAAAAAAAAATATTTCTTTCCTCGTGAAAAGCAAAACTGAATCCCAAACCAGTCTTCTTCAGTACTTTTATTTTGGATCCGCTCGCTTCGTTAGTGAAAGGAAAACATTCCTATGATTAGCAATAAACACTCTTATCTCTTCTTAGATATTGAAAAGAAAAAAGATAAAAATCCAATAAAGTTTTCTATTAGTTTTTATCATGAGCAAATATTCTGTGGAAGACATTCAGTCCAAAAGAGTTTCCTTGGCTTGTCTTTGAAGTAAAGTAGCAGCACTACGATACAGCGTGCTGCATATAAAATCTTCAGCTTGAAGATAAACACATCAAAAAAGAAAGAGCAGAAGCAGTATTTTTACATATGGGAAAGATAAAAACCAACCTACATTTATGAAATAAAAGTAACTATACAGTAACAGTATTTATGTATGAGTTACTTATAATAAACGCAAGGGTATCCTTCTCTAAAGTTTCTTTGTGAAGTAAGGAAATGTTTTTCAGCCTTATGAGACCAATTCCTTTTGCGTTAGCAAAGAGCTGCAGTTTTACTTTGCGCATACATTATCTAAAGAAATCAAATAATTCTGTAAGGGCATTTCCAGCAAAAATAATAAGCTTTGCTTACTGCAGACCTCCTGTACTTTGTCAACAGTAATTTCTTTATATTTGAACACTCAGATTATATATTTTATCTATTTCCCTGAAAGAAAGAAGCGTTCACTTCTCACGTGTTAACACATTTCTATAGTTCTAGTGATTTACATTGCTCAAGAACTGTATTAGCTTCCTTCATTCCCCAAGTTAAACAACAAAAAAACAAACAACAAAAAAAACAGCATAGTAAAACACCCCAGATCAATGCTGTGAAAAAACACAGAGTACGCTACCAGCCTCCGCTCTTCCAGGGGCTTTGCTCTATCTCAGTGCCTCTGCTTGGATGTGCACCAAGCCCTGGTGCTACTCTACGACTGCCAGCCTGCTCCTACAGGTTCACAAGAAATGCATCAGAAACAGAGAGCTCTGGCTGGATTTCTAAAATACCAAGACAATAAAAACTTCAGTTGCCCCCGTACACAAGGAAGGTGTCTTGAATTCGAAATTGTAAGAGCCAGGTGAGGTTTCAGCATCCTTTGAGATAAGTCTTCCATTCAACAACTGTCTTATTTATCCTAAAGGCGGAGCTTGTCCAGGAAAACCAAGAGAACAGAATGGTGGACATAGGTACTCTCAACCCTTGGCCCCAGTGGTCTCAATGTAAAAATAGTACCACCTGCTTTGCAGGAAGTAAATAAATTAGCACTTTACGTGTAAGTATTTTGCAAACTTGTTATCAGCTCTTAGGCACTTGCAAGCAAAGGGCACTTAGAAGCTGTACAGACACACTCCTTCTAGCTGAAATTAATACTTACATCAGCAACCTGCATTCACAAACGCAGTCAGTTTCAATTCCTGCATGAAATCTGTCGAAAAACCACGTGTCTTTATACTTGTCTAATTTTTTCCTGTTAACTTTGAATAACTTATTTGTTATGTTTTAATGCGAGACATGAGACCTGGTAGGCATTAGTGCTGTATGCAGTATTGCATGCTGCGGGCTTCTCCGCTAAGGAATGATGGCTAGGTTAGAAGTTTGGCCTTATTTTTGAATACATATGCTTTAATGCTATCTCTCATTTTTGGTTGTATGTGAAGAAAAGACCCTTCAGGAAGAAAGTCTGCAGGTGGGAGCTCTTCCCATTCATTTTTTTAAGAATTATTTTTAAAGCAATTTAAATTTGTATAAAAATAAGTCTTCAGGCTGCGGTATTTTGATGACATTCCTCAAGTGCCTCCTCAGGGTTCTGGTCATAAAATACTCCATGCAGAGAGTAGTTTTGTTGTCTTAGTGGCTACAAAGTTTTCCTCTCCTCTGCAATATAATCTCAATTTATTTTTATTTTTTATGAGCTTTGGATTCCCAGCATTTGAATGGTGCTATAGCTTTAGAATGTGCTTTTGTTCCCTTCAGACTAAGAGTAAATAAGAATGGAAACAGCTTGCCAAGAACAGATCCATTTATTTGCTCAAACAACATTTCAAGAACACCTGCACAGCTATTTTGGAAACATACTGGTATCTCCACTCAGCCTTTCACGTCTGTGTTATCCAGCTTCAGGTAGATCATGTCTACCTAATGACGAAAAACACACAGCATTTCCCATACCTCTGTGTTCAGCTAAAGAACATCTCATTTTTCTACTTTTGACATTTGAACAACTAATATGGATCAATTAATTCATGGCAAGTTCATATTCCCTTTGTATCAGTGATATTTAGAGAAAAATCAAGCCTTGCCTGTGTACTCTTCTGTGCACCATAATTTTCAGAATAAGGGAAGCACTTTTTTCCAGTCTGAGCAGCACAATGAAAAAAAAAAAATCCTCTTTGTAGAACCAGGCCAAGATATAGCCAGGCTATGGAAGAGATCAAGCATGGGTTTGTGCTTGTACACACACACGCATATGCTGATGGATAATGAGAGGAAGACGAAGAAGCCCTCACCAAATACGCATCACAACAGTGAAACATCGCAGCGGTCACCTGCTCCAACAGCCACCAGCGATGCCTCAGGTCAGGATGAAAGGCTCGCCTGTGGGATGTGAGAAACTGTGCTCGCCAGCGGCCCTCTGTATCCATCTCATCCCACTGGCTGTATAAACTACAAGAAAAAAGTTTAATCGGGAAATATCTTCTACGCTTTTCTACAGAGTATATCTCATTATACCCTTGATATATAATAGCTCACTAGTTCTGATCCTAAGGTATCTTTCATTACCACAGAAGCAGCAGTTTAAAATTTACACTTCAAGAACACTTTAAAATAAAGATCCCTTGTCTCTGCCTTCCTTGCTCCCGCCTGCATTTATGCAAAAGCCGTCGGCCACCCGTGCTTTTTTTTTTTTTGTCCCTGCTGGAAAGCTGACATCTGGCAAACACATGAGACGCAAAGGGGGCACAGTTTGGGCGGAAAGCAACGTGTGCATGTATGCCTGAGTGATGGGGGCACAGGCAAGGAGTCCAAGAACAAAAAGTTCATACCTCGTATGGCCAAAATGCTCTCATGCAGATTAATGCATGTGATTGCAGCACAAGAACTGAGAATTTCCTCTTTTTGCAAGTAACGCTATCAAGATCTCCACTCTACAATTCATGATGGCAAAACGAAGACAAGTCTGAAACAGTGGGATCTGGAAATTTTAAGGCAAAACACTATTTTATATACCAGGACCTGACCAAACGCTTGAAATAGCTCCCGGGTGAATCACAGTTCGCAGAAGTGATTCAGAGATGACGAGTCTCTACATTTGGCTGTGCTGGAAGTTCATTGTTGCATTGTCTGCTCGCCCACCTCTTACATTCACCCAGTACTTCCAAAGATAAAAACTAGCTTTTAGTAGCTTATACTTAATACTTTCTGCCTCAACTTCTCATGCATTGTGTCTACTTCATGCTGGAGAACCTTCCTTTAAGGAGCTGCAATGGCCTTATGCTTTTGGGACTTGAAACTCAGTAAGGGACACCACGTCTCACAGAAATGCCTTTGGTTACCACCATACCCAAGTTAGAAGTCGCTGGGGAAAAAACAAGTTAAACCCCCCAAAATCCTCATCTCCTGTAAGCTCAGAGAATTGCTAGAATTCAGGGCCTAAAATACCAGAAGAGTTCATCCTTACAAAGCACACTCCTTTTCCTCCAAACTCTTTATAGACATCCTGGGGGCAACTAAGTTGGATCCAACTATAGCAGCAAAACCCAAATTTCTCCGTAATCAGTGTGCTGAGTGCAACCAGGGACTAGAGTAGGAGACAGCTCCCTCTCTCAGGTACCCTCACCAACTCCACCTCTCCATCCTCACTGCTGCCACAGGAGGATGGAGAAAGACCTATCATTCAAATATTAACAACAGCAGTTGGACACACCTTCCCCTTGCAGAAGAATAAGAATTGTTATCAGTCACCAAGTTACTTTAAGGAACAAAGACCTGAGCAGTTATTCTGCTAGTTCTGCTGCTGTATTACATGGAGAAGACAATTTATTTTATATGCTTGGAAGAATATGCTTTAATTTAAAAATGAAAATTACTACTCTAAAAACAAAGTGGAAAACAGTAAGGTTGCAAACCTCCTTTTCACACACCACCAGTGGACGAGTCTACATCGTGAGAGATTAGCAAACCAAGTCCGAGAAAGCTTAAAGCCTGAAGTATTAGTCAAGCCTGCTTTGAAGAGTAGGTCCTGATGCCTTAAGGTATTAAGTATTGTAAACCATCTCTTGGGCTTAAAGTATTGCTCACGTTAACTGCCATTCCAACTGAAGCTGTGAAAATGCAGTGCTTTCATGCCCCATCTGTACTACAGACATCGTAGTAAGGAAGTAGCTTATACTAAATTTGCTCTGCTACCTTCCTCCTCTCTCTGCTCCCCACTCCCAGAAGACGGCAGAAACAAAATGGTGCAAAGCCATTAGTAGTTGAGCAACTCCTTTCACAACTAAGCAAGATTCTTGGAAATAGAAGAATTCCAGTTTCAAGCCAAAAGACTAGTTCCTGAATAAATTTGTTACCATGCGACTATGCATCTCCCTTGCCAACTTCAGGTACTCTGAGACATTCAACAACCTTAAACCAGTAGTAAAGTGGAGGAGGCAGGCACAGAGGGAACGATATTCAGGACCCAAAACACAAGCGAGCTTTTTCAAGAAAACAGTTTTCTCGACTACCTAGGTGGTATGGCATCGCCCCGAAGCGCTGCCTGCGATATGGCCAATATCCTCCACGCTGGCCAGGCTCTCAGCTTTGCTACTTCTGAAGTTGCACTGATGCCAATAAAGGCTGTAACACACTGACTGAAATCCTACTTTTGAACTGTTGCCTCACTCTATCAAGTATCTTAAGACGAATATGCTTTTATCAGAATAGCCGATCTCACATTTGATTCTTGTGCAAAATAATCCTGAGGGGCATTGCTTTAAACGCAGCCAAAACAGCTTTTCTGAACTGAAGCTCAATCCAGAAAACTAAACTTTCCAAAAGCAATAGATTACCAAGAGAAAAAGAAAATTATGACCATCTCTACTTTTAGCAGCCTTAGCAACACATCAGATATTACTTGTTAGTTTAGGATCGAGGCTGCACAGCTCTGTGCCAGTAGCTGCAGAAGAAAGCGATCCTGTGGGGTGAATTTTGAACTTTGCTGAGCTTTGACCCATCCCCTCCTCATTTTGCCCTCCCCCAGCCCTGAAATGCACTAAAAGATGGCCATCATCCTGTAAGGGGGATGCATTTATACAGACCTTAAATGTTAAACACAATTGGAAAGAGATGCTTTTATCTTCAGTGAAACATTTTATTTGCTAGTTATATTGATTTTTTTTTTCTGCAATTATCTTCCCATTTGACATAGCTTTTGGTTTGTGCACATGAACAATGTTCGTCAGTACTGTTGAGCAAGACTATCTGCTTCATTAGATCCAGAATAACTTTTTATATTAAGATACAGAAAGTATTTGGGAAACCATGTTGGAAAACCATTTGAAGTGACACTTTAACCTTTTGGGTACAACGAAATCCGGCACCATCAATTCTCCTTTCAGTTTTAGTGTTGGCTGGAAACTAACTTTCTGTCAGAGACCATCTTTCTTGGCAACAGCTAGAGGGAAGAAACAGAACAACTGGGACTTCCTGGCAATCATAAATTACTTACTTATTCCTGCAACTCCACAGTTAACTCCACTTATCTTCCCATGACATAGCTTTTGGTTTGTGCACATGAACAATGTTCGTCAGTACTGTTGAGCAAGACTATCTGCTTCATTAGATCCAGAATAACTTTTTATATTAAGATACAGAAAGTATTTGGGAAACCATGTTGGAAAACCATTTGAAGTGACACTTTAACCTTTTGGGTACAACGAAATCCGGCACCATCAATTCTCCTTTCAGTTTTAGTGTTGGCTGGAAACTAACTTTCTGTCAGAGACCATCTTTCTTGGCAACAGCTAGAGGGAAGAAACAGAACAACTGGGACTTCCTGGCAATCATAAATTACTTACTTATTCCTGCAACTCCACAGTTAACTCCACTAGTGCAAATCTCAGCTCTAAGAACCGCCAATATCAATTTTACAAATGCATTTTATAAAGGCTCTGCCCTCTAATTCATGCTCTGCTATGGAATCAAAAAAATCCCGTAATTAAAAAAAAACAACAGTCAAGAAATTTACTTGACACCTCAGTCACAGGGGGCTGCCGAGACAGGTATTGTGTTCCCTTTCACTCACAAAAATAGCAAAGTAGTCTACTCTGCCGTGCAAGAGGATTCAGGGAAGTGAAGATTCAAAAAATACTTACTCTTTCAGAACTGAATCCACTGAAGACCATATCAGAAATAAATCAAACTGAAACACATATATTCTTTAAAAAGCTTATTGCAGTAGCTGAAAAGAAAAATCCGAACAAATTCTTTAAAGCTGAAAAACAAAAGCAAAACTAGTACGTGCACATGGGAGGAAGGAACAATAAGGGTCCTTTCTAGACTTTTTTTCCATCTCTTTAAATGTCTTTGTCTCCTTACTTCTTCCACGCTGCAAAAGAGAAGCTGTTGTGGAAGCCCTGCATTGAATTAACATTTATTCAGTGAATACAGTGATTAGGGGAAAAGCCATCACAAAAGAAAAAGGCACAATCAAATTGATTTCATTATTATTGCCTCACTGAAAAATCTATCTTCTTTTTAGGCTTGTCAGTTTTATTCCTATCAGCTCACAGTAAGAGTGGAACAGTAATCCTTCAGGGGAAAAAAAGAAAATGAAGTGACAAATACATATTGGAATTACTTGTTGCACAGTGATGTTAAAGAAGATTAAATGCATAAAATACTACCGAATGCCCTGAACATTTTTTAGGAGTAGAGTCGGAACAGTTCATGAATATGAAATAAAATCAAGTTATACTCAGTTTCCTTTTGCTTAAAAATATTATGAAATTCTCTTGCCCATATACTGCTCTCCCACCCCTTATCCACACCACAGTCTCTTCAAGTACTTAACAGTGAAAAATAGAGCTAGCTGAAAGCAGAACAAATCAAATACTTTGCAAACGTCTCATCTGTCACAGAGCACCTTCATGTCCCTGTACTCCCGAGGTTTCTCATACACTGCTGGAATTAAGGCTGCTGCTTTCCTCCTGATGCATGTATCTTCTATGCCCCAAAACAAACTTTGTTAGGAGACACAAGAGTCTTTAAGTACTTTTAAAAGAAGTAATGAAAATTAAAAATAATTTCCTAGTAGTGGCAATTCTGTTTAGCCTGTGTGAGTTCGTGTACGCACATGCTAGCAGTACCTCAAAGCTTTCAGAACTAATTCAGGTGAACTGTTAAGAACAAAGTTTTTTTCTGGTATCTGTCAGTTCCTAAGAAATTAATGAGGACACTTCCATACATGTTGCCGTCCACCTGAAAAGGTAATTGTCAGCCTTTGCAAATACTTCATCGAAAGGAAAAAACAAGAGAGAATTTTAGCAATGTGAGCATGGTAAACAGATTTTTCCCTTCAAACAAATGTGCAGCACAGTAAACGTAGCACTACATGTCACTACGTGACAGAGTAAGTTAATAGTTGCAAACATAGAAATTTAACAGTAAGTAAAGCCCTCATATGTAAGTTGAGGGAAAAAAAAATACACATTAAAAAAATCAAATGTGATGGAGAACTAAAAAAATACATAATTAAAATACAAGTTATGCAAAAAAAATTCTGCAAAAGAACTTCCCCTGTGTGTTACAGGATTGTATTTTTGTGTTTTTTTTCCAAGAAAGCGCCTCATAACAGTAAACTGTCTGTAACTGATCCAGTGGTAAAAATATTCTTCTGTTCTGAGTTAGCCTAAGAGACCACAGGCAAATGCTCAGAAAAAGGTGATTAACAAAGGCTGCTTTCATTCTGAAGGCCTGAAGATTTTCTGATCTGTAAAGTTTGCCTAAGCACAGCCTACATATATGGAGACGCTCACTAAGGCAGATGTGTTCCATGTCTGGAAACAAAATCAGGGGCTATCAAGCTCCAAATATTAGCCTGAAATAGAGAAAAGTTGACAGTGTAAAGAGAAATGAAAAGAAAGCAAAGAACTTCCTGTGAAAAGCCATTCCTTTTCAAGCCAGCCCACTTTAGTACATTATTGAAGTTACCACATTTTGATGCATTTGCTTCAGCGTAACTTTAAGTACGGTTACAACCCGCTCCCCAAAACAGCGGAACAGGGAAATAAGCAGACACGCTTATTTTGGTAACAGAATAATCTTTGAACTCCTCTCCCAATCCTTTCAGCTCCAAATAAAGCTTCTGCTTAGGAAATGTGATATGAAGTTTCTTCAAATATTAGCAGGTAAAAAGCGAACTACTGTTTACATCATCAAAAAGCCTCTCTATAAAAAAGGACGGTTGGCACAGACAACAAGAAACATCCATCCTGCTGGGGTCGTTCTGAAAGTGTAATGCACTTTCTGTAATGTACATAGGCACCAACTCACCAGAGAAATAATTTCAATAGTAACAGAGTAAATAAGCCAAAACTCGACACTTGGAGAAACCTCCAATCTAAATATATCTACAATTCCTTTAAAAAGATTCGTCAATAAATAAAATTTCTGTAAGAACAATGGCAACATGCAAAGAAACTACCTAATACAGTCAAGTAAAAGCCGTTACATTAATTTAAAATTACCCTTTATTTTTCACAAGTTTTTCCAACACATTGTGCATTTTGGCACGGTAGACTTTGAGATAGTTTGCTTCAAGTTTCTTTAAATTACAAACAGTAGATACAGTAGGAATATTTTAAACCAATTTCTTTAAAATAAATGGCAAGTTAAGACCCTTAGCTTTAAGAGAGAGACTGCCACAATTTCATTTTCCTGATACAAAATTCAAGTAATTTTAAGTAAGAGTAAAAAATTGTTTTTATAAAACATCCTATTATTAAAATTTACCAGCGTTCTGAAAATAAACATCAAATTTCCAGTATCAGTTGGGTGCAATTACACATTTAGAAAAATAACTCATTTTAAATGAAGGTCACTTGGTGAAGAAAAGTAAAATTTCAACAGGATGAGCCTTTAAAACAAGTGATAAACCATTGTCTCTTAGCCAAATTATTTAATCCTTGCTCCATCTCCGCAATTAATTTATTTTTTCTTCTAGAGGTATACATTTCAAGATTGAAAACGAATTAAGAAAACAGGCTACTGAGACGTTTTCCCTTCAGTTTATACTAGCATAGGGAATTATTGCTTATCCCCAACAGCTGTATACAAGATTCACTCGATTTTGTTTTCATGCTGTGGTTTTTAATTGGCTGGTACCAAATATACACACCACAAAAACTTTAGCTGTGTCACTTTACTGAATGAAAACCACAATAAATTTTTCAGATAATTTTGTATCTAGGGTTGTTTGGGTTTTTTTTCAACAAACAAATGGATTCATTATAAAATGCTTTTCCATTTTCACTCCTTACCTACTCTTTAAGACAGCAGAATGGAAAAACAAGCAGGACATGTTTACTTTGTGACTCAAGGCTCAGAGCAGATATCAAGAGATCTTCAACAATTTTAGAACATTTTCTTTTTTTCATTCTTTTAGCCCAAAGTAACTTTGCTGTCTAGGAACAGTAACTTAAAGTTTCTTTTATCACCATCTTCCAGAAGAAATCTATAAATAAATGTTTATGTAAAGAATCAAACACTGCTGAAGAGGGCAAAAAAAAAAATAAAATTAAGGATCAATAAATGATACTGCAATGTATCTTGTGCCATTCAAGATAGGAAGTCCTTCATGTAAATGAGTAAGTCTTCCTGGGTGCATGAAACTCCATCCTTTCCTGGGAGACTCAATGGAGCAGTTGTACCTAAGAAATTTACATCCACCTCCCTGCAGCAAAAACAAACACAACAAAACCCCAAACATTTACCTTGTGTGTTAATTGAGTAAGTTCCTTTTTATTTATCCACAGCTTAAAATATTTCGCTATTATTAATAGGCTGTTAAGAATAATTTACTTTTTTTTTTTTTTACTATCCCTAACAAGGTTGTTTAAATGACACCATCTTCAGAGCAATACATAACAGACATGCATTTGCAAATCAAAGATTTCCCCTTGCTTTGCTTTAGCATTCCCTGGACAACAACTCATTCAAGCAGCAACTCTGACAAACAGATCTTCAATAACTTTACTGTAGGTGATACCAGGGAGAAGCAAGTGATGTTCACAGGCCCTGTTCCAGGACTGCATCCCTATCCAGGATAGCATTTAAACAAATCTTAAATAAATTAATCTGGCTGTTGCTTTCAAACTGAAGGTGCATTTTCTGAAGTAGTAAGTTTGAGAAACACACTTACGGTTGTTAAGTAGGACAATGAATAATATAGGTTTATAAACAAAACAGGTTAAGTTTCTCTACTAGTCAAAGCTGGACATTACTGCCACTGCCCTGCCTATCTCCATACTCTGGGGACTGTTTAGGTAAATTATTTTCTACTCTGATATTGATTCATCTCGGGGGGGGGACGGAGGACGGGATGGGACACAACACGACACAAACCAAAAAAAAACCAGACACCAAAAAAACCAGGAACAGTTGAAAATTTTCATTCTGTGGCTGATCTAAAAAAGAATCATTAAAAAAGCTGTAAAGAAAAGAAGCCATCTGAGTCAACTGGAGACTATTTAAATATTTTGAAAAATTGGTTTTCACAGTACAGAAACGCTTCATTTCTGAATGTTAAAAATGAAATGGCTAACATCTCCAAAGTTTTTCTTTAAACCCCTTCTCCCCCACCATCTGAAACCATTCTGACCAGCTCAGCCTGACTGCATCAACAGTTCTGGATCCTGCAATCGAGCAAATTTAGTACTTGTCAAAAAACGCCAAGGAATAATACATCTCAATTTGTGATGCATATCTTTTTCTTTTCAACGTGGTCTTTAAGTATATCCATTTGGGAACTAGTTTGGAACCAATATTAGACACTCAAAGGACATTTTAAGTCAGTAAGTTGTCAACTTACTTGAAAGTCCTCTCCTACTTTGTTGAGAGCGATGTTGATTGTGAACGTAGAGGAGTCATGATGAGGT
Source organism: Aptenodytes forsteri (assembly GCF_000699145.1). Lineage (NCBI taxonomy): Eukaryota > Metazoa > Chordata > Aves > Sphenisciformes > Spheniscidae > Aptenodytes > Aptenodytes forsteri. Next base: position 4,415,283 of record NW_008796078.1, read on the forward strand.
CTGAGCGACCGTTGTCTGTCAGGGCTATATTTTACAACAAAATTCAATAAAGCATACCCCTGAAACAAAATATACAGTCAGACTTCAACATGTGAATTTCGAAGTCACACACAGGGTTCTTAGGGGTTTTTTTGTTTAAAGTTAACAACAGGCTTCATCTATAACTACTGCTACATCACGTATAAACTCCCCAATCAAACCAAATAGGGTATACTCAATAAAATACTTGGAATTACCCATGCCATGCAGTAATTATCTGCAAAAATTTTAAACGCATACCTTGGTATAATAGCCAGCAAACACTTTTAGCGTTACTGGTGCAATGAACTCTCTTATGAAATGCAGCCATTCATTATCCAGTCCGATTTGCTTCATATGTATATCATCTGTTGGGACATTTTCATAACCTCCCGAAATACGGCTGTCCTAATGAAAACACCATAAATAGCCTTGAAATAGGGACATGGAACGCTTCTGGCACTTCTACAAATATTTATTTGAAATCTGCAGAATCACAAAACTGCAACAAAGCAATGCTTTAATGGGCATATGTGAGCTTGCTGTACAGTAATTTCACAGCTAACTGCTGTGGAAAAAAACCTGCTGAGCTATCAATGAGCAAAAACTGGAGAGTTTTTTAAAAGGTGAGTCAATATTTGGATGTGTTGCCTGTAAATAAGGGCTTCCTGGGGTAATGGTTTTATTTATTGAGATGTAGATGCAACTGAAGTTGTATCAGATCAAGAGAGTACAGGCCTCAACTTGATATGGTAATAAATGTTGAAATAATTTGAAGACAAAAGTATGTTAAAATCCTTTCTGGAGGCTCCTCCCTGCGGTAAAATAACTGTAATTTATCTCATTTCCAAGGTACCACATCTGTGAATATGGCAAACATTCCTCTGATTTTAGCAGTAGTTAACGAATACCTTGAATTTTGTAAACACAAACACAATAGCTCGTAACATTTGTGGGTAACTGCTTAGGGGGACAAGTCTGACAATTTAGTTCTGAAGAGATAAACAAGTAAAACTTCCCTGAACACTTACCAACAGCTATCCAAGATCAGCCTTGGATAACTGTCGGATAACTACTACAGCAACTGCACCACTGTTAGTGTCTGAATTTGCTAGTTCAAGGTTAATTGAGGAATGTCTCTAAATCTAAACAACAAGCTACGTGGTAGACTAAACTAAGCATTTATACCACAAAGCAGATGTCTCGGGGTCACTGGCAATTGTTGGAATGTTTGTTTGTTTGTTGCAGTACACTGTGACTTATTACCATAAAGATACTCACTCATTAAGGTCATGTTTATATAGGCTGACACTTACTTGATGTTTTCCACCAGACCATTGTCCAAAATGTTCCATTTCTTCTACCAATTCATCACAGGCGGTGTCAGAAAATATGGGAAACCAAAACACATCTGGACATGGCTACAAAAGAAAAAAAAAATTTAAAAACTACATTCATCTTTTTCAGTGGAGTTAAGCTTTAACAGCTATCTTATTTTCAACTGCTAAAAAAGGACATCTTCACTTTTCTTGGTCACTAAAGAATATCAGCTGTTCTCATCTGAGCCATAATTCAGATACATTTAAATACTTAAGCTTCATCTTGATCCACAAGCACATTCTCACAGAATGAAGGAAAAACTATGAGCTACCTTGTAAGCCATGACCCAGCATTAACAGCTGCGTCAGTGTACCCACATATTCTGTGCCTTGGTTGCTCTAAATAGCAACCCTGAGCTTCTACGTTACAAGCTCTTAAGAAAAACAATTTAAAACTTAACATTGTTTTAAACACAAAAATCAATTTATCCCGGCTTTTTAAGGAAGCGAAGTTCATTAAATCATTGTCCCTAGCTGTCACAGAATTGATCATCCAACGCTGGTACAACAATTATCATCTTAGAAGTGCTCTGTCCAGATCAGTTGCATGAAAGCAAGCAGCCAGGCAGGTAAAAAACAAAAGAAAAAAGAAAAAAAAAAGACCTCTTCGTATCCAGCAAAAGGCTTTAGTACCTTGGATTCATGGTCGTCAGACCTTAGGAATCCATAGGGAAAGGCACACCCCAGGGAAAGTGTCTAGATGAGCTTGCCTTTACTAGATACCAGAAAACACAGTAATCTGCTACAGAAATTTTATTAGGCCTTCTGCTAGTGGTACTAGCTTATTCAACGAAATAAGCTAAATACATCTGTATTTTGGAGAAGGCAATTATTTGGGCAACTACAGTATTCTGAGCAATCTAGCAATTATTTTTTGGATTCCTCTCATCTAGTTTTCAAAATGGCAAAGATTCAGTTCTGATCCAAAACATCAAAAAGCTGTTCAGCCACAGACCAAAACAGTATTTGCATGGAAATAGTTACTGTATGCCAATTTATTATCAGTCAGTCCCACAAATTTTAAGAAAACTACTTATACCCACCTGTTCTACTATATTATCAGTGAAGATCTTTGAGTAGTTGGGATTTATATAGGTTTCCTTCCAGTCCTAAAAAACATGGGTTTAAGCCATTAAAACAGAACAAATGAGTTTATAAGTGACAAAAAATAATCTATATTCTATTCATTTGCTCGACTGAAAACACTGGAAACAATTAAACAATTTCTTATACCCATAAACAAACTGGTTCTCATCATGTCAAAAATCATGAAACCTGTTACATCAGGGCCATATCTCCAACACCTTACTCTGGTCATCGGTTGGCTTGTTGATATGATATATTGTCATCTGCTTAAATGGGTGGCAGAGAACACCTTTTAGTACACAACCAATATTTAGTGATTAATAAACAAATGTTCTCCATGTAAAGTCTTTAAATCCCAAGTCCTTTATAATACATAAACTTTACAATTTTTTCCAAATAAAATAACTGTTTCATCAATAATTAGATGCATACCACAGGATTTTCAAATATCTGCCAAAGGTCATTGTTGTAGTGGGAGGTATTGTAATTGGCTGTAGAAATAAGTCTTCCAAATTCATGTCTGTTGGTAATGTACATGAAAACACCCTATACCAAGTAGAGAAAATGTTATTAGCAAAACTGTCCATCTTAGCAAAAATGACGTTTTAAAAGAGTCTGTTTATTTATGCCTGCACTTTCATAAAATATATCACACACTTGTACATACATATTATACATGTGCTGTTCGTTTAGCATCTTTAATTTTCAAATGGTTGATTCTAATCACCAACCAGTGTTCGTAATTTCTTGTTTACAAGCATTTGCTTGAATTTCTTTTCTAAACATGTTAAACCAAAACATATCTTGTTCATAATGTAAACCCACATACAGTTATAGAAAGGAAAAAACAGAGAAGTGGTTGGTTCATTTGTTTTCCAGAAAACCTAAGCAGACACACTGGAAGTACTTGTTCTCAAACTGAAAATACTCATACAAGAAAACCAACATCTAGGGTTTAGTTTCTGATTAAAAACTGAAGGAATAAGCTAACAATAAAAGGTCTAATGGAAGTCAGAACAAGAAACTTATTTCAGAGTATTCACTACATGATCCTTCTGGTGAATTGGCCTGAAATAAAAAGATATTGACAAATACAGCATATAAGAATATTCAAATCAGGGTACAAAACAGCTGAGCACTGTGTAGTATGTTCACCTAAGCAAACATTGCAAAATATGTGCAAGATATCAAGCTTTATTATCAAGCTATTAACAGAAGATATTAACAAAACTCTTTCGATTAGAAATAGTAGCAGAAAATAGTCTTTTTAAAAAGAAATTTAGGTTCTGTGGGGTTTTTTTTTTAGTTTACTGTTTTTCAGACTAAAACTTCACTTCTGAAGTGTTTGTGACTTTTGGATTCACAGCATATGAAGACTACCATTTGGGTACTGTGGTATTTCCGTCTATGTTTTTGTCTGAAAAAGAGATAAACTGTTAGAAAGATAATGATTATGTTAAACACGTGCCCAGTTTTGGGCACTTACCAAATCATAAAATAGCTGCAGCAGGGAGAATAAGGAGGGTCTGGGTCAAGAAAAACAGCTTGAAGTGACACCGATTTCACAACTGCCCTGTGTGGTCACCCAAGGGGCCTGGCTGATCTGCTAGTGGTTTGAGCTTTAGTCCTTTCTAGGACTGCTGAACCAATTTTAGCTACGGAAGCACAGCTTCAGCACACCTTGACCTCAGAAGCACTGAGAAATCTCCCTGAGGAAACAACAAGCCTTTCTAAGATGCTTCGAGCTGGTCATGAAGAACCTCTCCCTGGCAAAAACTTGAACCTTAGAAGACTGAAGAGAAAGCTAGAGCAGTATTTCATTAGAGTAAGTGGACAGAGGAGAAGTGTCTTCCTGTGGTAGAATAATACTGCACGTAATAATAACTAATGAATAAAAAAAATAAAGCAACACCTTTGGGGGTCTGAGCATATGGAATGTTTCCGAAGAAGGGGAGTCTTTTTCCCTTTGTAAAGTCTAAAATGAAGGAGAATCATCACATCAGTTTTCTGATACATAATCTCTGTCTCTTTTTCCGACTACTATTAGGTTTCCACAGTTACATTAGGGAAATAGCAGCCTTTGATCAAAAGCTGATATGCCTTTACAGACAACATGCATCTCCAAGCAAAGCTCATAATACACGTCAAAGCTGTTTCCACCAGCCCCTTCTTATCTGCTGCAATACAAAAACAAGCACGTACCAGACCATCTTACAGCACAGACTGAGAAAGAGGAAAAAAAGAGAAAGCCATTTTCTGATGAGCCAGTCAGATTAGTTTAAGGAGCGCATGGGAAGCACAGGTTTGCAATAACTGATGCTGAGAAGGTTTGAATACAACAGAATTGGACGGGGATGTTCTGAAGAATCAGTACAAACAAAGGAGATCATGCCTTGTTATGAGGGAATAAAAAAATTAATACTTGCCAACTTTTCTTGTTCAATTCAGCAAAATTATTTTTCAATGCTATAGTGTCTGGAAATAGGTCTGGTTTAGGTCTTATTTGTTTCTGTGCTGAAACTACTGTAAATATCAGTAGAAATGTGGATTTACATATTCATATTTTTACAGTACAAATACGTTTTCTCTCATTACTTACAGCTTAATGCAAGTAACAAATTTCTGATACAGTTTTAATCTATCTGGAAAAATTAATGAGTAATTCATGCTCCCTAAGAGGATTTGTACAATTTCATAAATCACTTAGGCTTTTTGTATCAACACTGCCCATCATTAGTTCAAATATGTATCTACTTAAATATAAAATTGCAAAATATTCCAACTTAGTCTGCTAGAAGTTTCACACTGTATAAAAACGTGCATAATAGAGATGCTCTAAACGCATTGATAAGTTTGAAGTCATGTACAGCAGAGAGGTTGAGCCTTTCATCCTGTTGAGGTTGCACCAACGAGGAAGGTATTCTAACCTCAATAAGAATTTTCAGTGCATTTAAATAAAAACCATCACGCAGTCAGTGCACCAGTGCACTGGCCTTGCAAAAAACTCTGTTCTCAACAATTTAAAGAAATACACCTAAGATGTTCTATGTCACAAAAATTGGCCAGTACTTTGAATTGGAAGTAAAAATATAATATCCAAGATCAATCAAGTGAAGCAGTCAAGTGTAGCAGGACACAAAGAAGTCTGTGTGTATTTAAAAGCAAGCTGTTATAGATACACCTTACCATTTCCCTGGCATTCCTGCAGAGAGCCATATCAGGATCCAACTTATCACGCATAAAGTAGTTCTTTTCTTTCATCTCCGATCTGAGGGTTTGTCCCTTAATTAAGTATATATTAGCCATATAAGGAATATTCCATACTCCTCTAAAAAAAAAAAACCCACAACAAATGCAAATAGTTTAAAGCCATGAAAACTAATTTGTTGCCTATTCCATCAAATCAGCGTCTCTCTATTTGCTGACAAGACTAAGCAGGTTTCAAGGAAATGAAGCTGAAAGGTTCAAGACATTTGAAAAACTACAGCTGGACATTGTGGACATCTCAAACATAGGCGTAGGCAGTAGTTCTATTTTTTATAACAATATTTCATAAAAGTTGAAAGGTCAAATTCTCTGAAGAGTTTTAACTACAAATGTACTTCATGTTTCCATAGTTAAGAAAATCAGTCAAACTTTTTTATAATATTATTCTACACTACCAGATGGAGAAAGTAATTCTAAAACAGATTTTAAAGTGAGTTGAAAGACTCCACTGAGGCTTCATACAGCTGGTCTGACCTCCTCACACAAATACCCATGGACCACAGCAGGCCACGTATTTATGTCAGTTGAGCCAATATCAACAAAAAAAAAGCATTGCTGTCACAATGCTCACACTGCAGATTTCCTCCCTTCCAGCACCACGAGCATATCTTTCAGTGCAATTGAAAATGAGCCAGTCCTATTCAAGCAGCCAATCTGTTTCAGACCTTTTTGTTCTTCCAGGGCAATGAAAAGGCATCACCTCATGGGAAAGTCAAGCTTAGAACAACTTACATCACATTCCTTTAGGGAAAGAACAAACCCAAAAGGCTATGTCACAAAAGAACTTCTCAAGAGCTCCTTAGGTATATCTGACATAATATACAGGAAGAAACACGTGAAGAAATTAGTTGTTCATCTCTTTGGGGCAAACGTTTAAAGAAGTCATTTGATGAATGCAACAATCATTTCTTTTGACTGAGGTTCCTGGGATACAGAGTTTTGGGTTTGCTATTTGTTTGTCTTGCCATTTTCTGTATTATGCACTGCTAGAGTAACCAGCCACAATCGAATAGGTACTAGTAATGACTATGTCCATTACTAATACCAGCTCATCGTGTTAAACACTTTGCTTTTCTTATTCGAGCTGTGAATGGGAAAAAATAAATGGGAAAACAAATGCATTCCTATGAAACAGAAAAAGCTAAACAGTAACACTAACCTAAGCTCTTCAGGAATACCAGATTGCATGAAAATGTAAGAATATGTTGCTAATAACCATACTGGGTGCCTTAAAAATTAGCTTACAATTACTTACACTCTGTTCCCTTGGACAATATCAACATAATCTTCTGATCGAGCATAATAGCCATCTGGGCTCAAAGCACCCCAGAAATTGGACCAAAGCTTCCCATGACGAGTTACAAGCGGAGCAATTATCTTTCTGTGAAGTGACATATTGAATAAGAAAATATGAACTGTTATATGTAGACTATACGTCAAAATATACCAGCTTTCCTCAGTTTGGAGTATAGTGTAGTTAAAACACCAATAACTGTCAAATCTCAGAACAGCTTTTCTGAACATAAGCTGGAAGAAACAGCATCCAAGTACCCACTGCCCAGAAACAACATCAGTGTAACAGAAGCAAAGATTCCTATAAATCAGGAAAGCAAAAAAATACTGACCATAGAATAATGACAAAAAGCATCAGAGTCGAAGACATGGGGAAAAAAAAAAAACAAAACCAAAAAACCCACAGTGAGACTTAGCTTACCCAAAATTTAAGAGTCAAAAGGGGAAATCTAAGTTGACCAAAATAAAAAGAATAAAATGGTACTTTGTTTCAGAAGGTGCCTACTGGTAGATATATTTTGCAAAGCTTCTGTTTCTTCCACCTAGTGTACCTGGCTTTTAGCCTCTTTCTACAACAGTAAATATTACAAGGAATATAATGCACAGGACCAACAGCCACATCTTTACTTAAGCTCCATCCCTTCTCACTAGCAGGTCAAACAGACATTGATAATTTATCTTTCTGTGATACACCTGAGATTCCCAGATCTGTTATGAAGAGGCAAACACCACCTACCTACCTAACATGGGAAGTTACAAACCGGCAGGAGTGAAGCACACAGCATTCACAGCGGGCCCAGTCTGCTGAAAGCTGCTGCTGATAAAGTCACAGCTTTGTATAATTTAAGAGATCATACTAATACAAGGAGAAAACAGTCATTACAGCTGCTTCATCTCCAATACCTTTCCACTATTTTATTACATCTATGATTTCAAAAGCAAGTAATTATACTGCAATACTAGAGTAAAACTCTAGGGAGTTTTTGTTTGGTTTTGTTTTGGGGGGAGTTGTTTTTGTACGGGGTTGGTTTTTTTAACACTTTGTGTATGACCAACTTTGAAATCATTAGTCAGTGAAATCTGAATTCATTTCATAAAACCTGCTTACACCACACCATTCTTTTCAGAGGAACTTTGAAGCATTTGAAATTCACACCAGGAATTATTGCTTGAAAGGAACAAAATGCTTCATGAATTGTCGGCCTCCGAGCCCGTTACGAACTATGGCAATCAAATACCACAGGTAAACAAAGAGGACCTAACTCTGCAAGAACAGACGGGATCTTATCTTCTCTGGATGGGCCCCAGAGGGTCCCTTCAAGTTGGAAGAAATTCAGTAAAATCAAGAGATATACTACACCTGTTCTGTTCTATCAGTATCCTTAAAGTTTTCGGGTTTGTCAGCACAACATCTGCATCTATGCTGAAGTAATATTCACATGCTTTATCCTGGCGACAAAGGTCCCTAAAAAGACAAAAAGGAAGGGTTAACTCGCACGTGTCCAGAAAAGATTCACAAACAACTAAACAAAAAACCACAAAAAACCCAAACCACAACCAAGTGCTCTACTCATATATCGCATTAAAAGTCCTCTGCAGTGTAGTATAGTAAAAGAAAGGTATCTTTAGATTACAGTAGTGTGATAAACTAAAAGAAAATTTAAAAACATAGATCAGATGCCTTGTATTTTTCTTTTAATAAACTAAATGATCTCTAACCTTTACCAAGTTCAGTAAGAGCTACTACGTACTGTCCTAATGGAAAATGGAGGGGCAGGGGGTGGAAAAAAAATCAAGCCACTAATTTATATAGCTGGATATCAGTACAGTCACTTAATAGTGAAGTATGAGCTTATTAAGTAAGCTTCTCTAGTAAGTAACCGCATGTGGCTGTAACACTGTCTTCGTGCAAAGATGCTACAGATGTGATCTGCTGATCCGAATAGTAATTGAAACCTTATGAAGAGTGTAAGACAAAAAGCATAAAGAAATATATATTTGAAGACCTTTTCTTAGTCTTTTTGTGACCTACAAGAATAACACAGTTGGCAAAGAGAAATATAAAACAATTGCACAGGCGGTGAATGGAAATTAGAAAAATTAATTGAATTTGTCCCATACACTATTTCTATCAAAATAAATTATTTGCATAGATTTGCAC
>NW_008796078.1:4425991-4431742 GCF_000699145.1 Aptenodytes forsteri
TTTTTGTGGCTGTAACACTGTCTTCGTGCAAAGATGCTACAGATGTGATCTGCTGATCCGAATAGTAATTGAAACCTTATGAAGAGTGTAAGACAAAAAGCATAAAGAAATATATATTTGAAGACCTTTTCTTAGTCTTTTTGTGACCTACAAGAATAACACAGTTGGCAAAGAGAAATATAAAACAATTGCACAGGCGGTGAATGGAAATTAGAAAAATTAATTGAATTTGTCCCATACACTATTTCTATCAAAATAAATTATTTGCATAGATTCCCACAACTTCAAGAGAAAGCTTCAACCAAACAGAAGACACATTCTACTATAAATATGAAAGTAAGACATACAAATGTAGTCTGTGTGTTTCTGGCAGGCTACGCTTGCTAGGCTAAGATCCGGTATAGTGAATTCAGCTTTCCTATGCTAAGAGAATAGTAGGAGATTATAGTAAATCAAATATACTTTCAGAGGAAGTGGAACAAGCAGTAGGTTTCTATCATGCAGGTGGTATTATTGATTTTGTCTATTTTCCCCACTATTATCGACAGAACTTGCATTAATTCCATCGTAACAGCATGAAACATTAAAATTATTTTACTTTCTTGCTTTAAAATGTCTATAAATGCTGTTTTAGTTTAAGTTCCACGCAATTTGACTGTTTGTGACTGTTTTCTGCAAAGGAAAAGATCTCTGTCACTTCAGAAGAGCTGATAAATGGTGAATGTGACAGGCTACATACAAGCCAAGGCAACCGCTGGCACGGCTTCCTGCCTGCTCCTCCTCCATTCCCCTCCACTACCTAACACGGCACTTCACTCGGCGTTTAGTCTGTGTCCCGTAAGGATCGCTACCTATCAACACCTTTTGGGTCTTTTTGTTCAAACTTTCTTCTGCTCAAAGGACTTTAGAGCTATGACTTTGTTGGAATCACAGTAGAAGGTAGGGCTTTTTTATTCCATAAATCTAAGCAATCCTTCCTCTTCAAACTTGACCACTAAAGATGTAGTAAATGATTTGAGCCAAATTTTAAAAAACCAAAATGACAAAAACGGTCTTCCCACTATTGCTGAAGTCACCTTGTTTGGACACACACCCATAGTTTAAATCTTTGGTCAGTCTCTGGTTTTGCTTTAACAGACATTTCCTTCACTGACAGTTTTCTATCTTATGTATACATAAGATAGAAATTGTTTTTATGACAGCAATTCCTTAATCAGCACTTTCTCACATAATTGCCCCCACTGAAACCAGCAGGTTTTATTTTGGCCATAACACAGCCCAGCAATTAAGTCTTCACGGCATTTTCCATTACTAGCCTATTCTGTTCAAAGCTTTACAAGTACTGAACACAATTCACATGTAGCTTTATCATTAGCATAATTACAATTATTAATAGCAACCTGACTTTTATATTGCACTTGACATTAGATGTTAAATTTCTTCCAAAAATATTCAGCTCCTTTATCCTCATTCTACTAATGAGGAAACTAAACCTGAGACACCAATAAACTGGATGCCAGTCCAGTGTTCCAGCTGCAACACTGGCCAGCACCCCCCCAAAAGCAGCTAAACCTTTTGCTGCTAACAAAAATAGGAACAGAATTAATGTTTTTAATTATGAAATTGTGAAAAAAAAAATGGAACAGATTTATATTTAGTTGTAGGCAAACATGACTGGAAAATTGATTACAGAATTTCAAAGTATATGGTCCTTCAACTTTTGCCTTCCCCCCCCCCCTTTACATCCAGAGCCCCCCCCCTTTACATCCAGAGCCAGAGAATTCTATTAAAACCGGTCCAATGTGTTTAGTGTTTAAAATCCTTCTGTTCTTCATTCACATAGTAATCCAAAACACAAAATAATAAATTAGAAGTTTTGGTCTAAGTCACACTCAGTCACTCAATAATCTATTGCAAACTCTTTGAAAGCATTACTGCCTTAAATAGTCTGGAAATTCGGCTGTAGCACAAATCACCTACAATTCGAAACCTCTAACTTCAACCTCTGTAACCAAGAATATTAAATATATGTATTTATATTACGTATGTTTATATATGTGTGTGTATACATATATATATAAAAAAAGGCCAAAAATCAAAGCTACTATTCTGACCGTATTTTGACTCATTTGTCCCCCTATTTCTTTCTATACAGCATTGTAGACTGGATCACCAAATGGCAAAACTTCATGTTTAAAGCATAATTCTCCTTGCATTTCCAGATACAAGTCACCATGTCAAATGTGAAGTGTAAGTTTTGCCTTTGTACTTTAAGGTCACCAACAAAAATATACACAAAACACTTCCAGTTTCAGATATACAGAAAAAGAGTTGTAAGAGTTTCTGTCAAAATTAATAAAGCAAGCCTACTCTTAAGAAATTAATGCATCTTCGCTTTAGGCTTTCAATGTTGCCAAGTAGCTTTCCCAAAGAAATAAAAGTAATCCTGGATATTCTCATGTTTTAAAGTATTACCTTCTTACAGTGTATGCTAACCTCTCCAGATGTAGAAATCCGAGATTATATGTGAAACTATTTATTATGTATATCCAGGTCGCAGCAAGGAAGTGGAAAGTGCTTTCTAGCAATACTCACATGTACAGTAATATACTTCCTAATCTAAATTCAATGGCTAAAACCTTTAATCTACTTGCTTTACACTCCACACGCTTATAAACCAAGACCAAATATTGAAGAGAAAGCTTTATTTTTGTACATAACTTAAAGCCATTTCAGTGTAACGATTAACAAAAATTTAGTAGAAGGCCAAGACTTTTTGTTGGAAGTGTGAAGTGAAGCTCGGAAGATCAGTTTACAGTATTTTGCAATCAGAGCGATGTTTAACTTTGCTTACAAACCGCGAGCCCATCTGGAACAGTGACCTCATCTGAAAGGCTAAAGTGTCACTGCTCTTCTCTTCATCAAACTTTCCACTGAGATATTCCAAGGGGCTAGTTGTTTATAGTGGTAAGACATATAGTTTACTCAATTTCTTTACCACTGAGTAACATACTTTTTTTTTTTTTTAGACATAGTTTGAATTTGCAATTAATTCATATATCATTTTTATATCCCTCACAGTTTGGAAATACAATTCCAAATGTGGACTGTGAGCCCAAAGAGAGAGCACTTACACCATTTGACAGCCCTCTGAAAGAAAAGGTGCCCCAGACACAAGTCTGCAACACTCACTAAAAGACTGGGTGACGTTGCCTGCCATTTAGGATTACATTTTGCATCTCTCCAGATAGCCACAACAGTATAAAGAAACTCTTATCACCCATCACTAAAAACAAACAAATGCAGCCACAAAGCAGATAAAGCACTAATGTTGAGTTTTGCATCTCAGGCTTAAGTATTTACCACACCTGGAAGCTACTGAAATCGGGTATGGGTGGGAAAGTTGTTTTTCTTCTGCAACACTCAAAAGTTCAAAATGTTCCTCCCCCATCTGAGGCTGAAACCCAAAACTGCTCAAGTGTTCAGGAGAAGCAGTTCCAAAGAAATCCAGGTCTCCATCAGAAATCACTTGACATCTGGAGACACGGATTTAATCCCTGCTCTTCCTTTAAGCACAGCCAAGATACTCGCCCTACTCACAGGACCAAAAGGGAGTCCTCCTGTGTCCATGTCATCATTTATCAATACCAATGGGAGCTCGGAGACATTGACTTAATATCTTCTGACTTTCAAGAAGCACACAGGAGACCCCAAATTCAGCTCAGTGAGGTCAATGAACTCTTTAACCGATACTGATCTCTCTACTATTGTTCCTGAAACTTTTGAAAGCTTTCAATGTAAACGTCCATTAAAATGTGCACATTCCCACTAAAAGTTGAGGTAAATCACATTTTTAAAAGAGTTCAGGAAAAATCCTACCTAGTTCTATCACTAATATTTTTGAGGGAGGAAAAAAACCAACCCCCCAAAAAAACAAAACCCTAAAGTCCATAAGTACTGCGGGAAAAAAGATTATGGATAATAAGCTTTTTATAAATAAAACCTGAGAAGCGAATGAGATAATTCTCGTATTTCTCCACTTTATGTTATAGCTTGAACATATTTCATGTTGTTATTTTACATTTTCTGTCATAACAAATTCTGCAACAGCTGGCTGAAATCTCATCTCCAAACAAGGCAAAACCACAGATGAGTTTTTTCTTAAAGAAAAAAAAAGAACCAACTGTAAGAACTCTAATAGATTCCTTGTAGACAAAGGCAAAAAAAAAAAAAAAAAAAGCATGGAAATGCTATTTTAGGGTCTCAAGGGATGTACGTGCAGAGAGTATACTCAGACAACATGCAGCTAAACTTCCCTTCTCTTTATTCTACTTTATTTTCCTCTCTTTTTATTCTGTTTCAGCCCACAATATGGAAAGCTGTGCACTCCTGTTTGCCAATATTGTTGAATTGTAGCAAGTCTTTGCTGACTGCACAATTCTGGATCCTTTCCAACGCCTATCCAACTTTTACAAGCGCAGGAGAGGGCTTTCCACGTCACGAAGAAGCAAGACAGTAAATGCTTCAGTTATTCTTTATTATGTGAATGAGAAAAGTAGACAGAGGTTTGCTGCATGGCTATGGGTGAAATTAAAAAATGTTATTTTCTCACATTTATATTGACATAAGAGTCTCATTTACTGAGAACCTCACTGTCATTTATCACCAATTTTTACTGAGCCAAAAAGGCGGGGGGGAAGTAAGGCAAAAACTGACCCAAGCGCATTATATACTCAAAAGTATTCTGCTGAAAACAAACCAGACCTTCAATGCTTAAGTTCGCTTTTTTTTTTAATTCTGTCACTAGGCACTGAACTGTATTAATTGAAGCTTGTTTTGCTGCTTCAGATAAATAGACTTTTTGTATGAAATGTGCAAGTGAGGAGACCAAATTAATTCTAAGTCTACCAGAAATTAACAGAGAGATACTAAAATCAGCTAATTTGGAAAAAGAGAGAAAGCAAGTGTTTGAGGCAGATGGAAAAAAACTATCAGTCAATAATGCAGACAGAGGCAGGAGAAAATTAATCAGAAGACTGAATATATCAATCTCTGTAAATCAAGCCATTAAACAGGTTTAAAGAATCACTCTTTTCAAGTTCTTCCCATTGCAGTATCAGTGAGAAACAAATGAGGTTATTATGTTGGAAGCCAGCTGAAGGGTTGAAAGCAAGTAATTTTTTATAGTATCTGCCTTTGCCATGAACATCCCATACTTCTGAGCTAGATTTTTTGAGGACAAGTAAAATGCAGTTGTTCCAGAGAAGCTGGTGATGTTCACAAGGGCAGCCAAGCAGACCAGGAGTGCAAAGGAAGCAGCAGATGAACTGAACCTGCTTCAGTCAAATTGAAAGGAGCCATCAAATCTTATCTACATTGTTCACATGAAAAATCCTACTACTAACACTTATACTTTCTGGATGACTCAGTATTTTGGCATGGTCTCATTTCACATGCACTATACTTCACGTTTTCTCTATATGCTACGTATCTCTTTAGGACAGAATCTTTATTAAAAAGGCCTTTCAAAGCAGGAGCAACATGGGTCAAAGAGGGACCTGGACAGGCTGGATTGATGGGCCCAGGCCAACTGTATGAGGTTCAACAAGGCCAAGTGCCGGGTCCTGCACTTCAGCCACAACAACCCCATGCAGCGCTACAGGCTTGGGGAAGAGTGGCTGGAAAGCTGCCCAGCAGAGAAAGACCTGGGGGTGTTGGTCGACAGCCGGCTGAACATGAGCCGGCAGTGTG
>NW_008796078.1:4432367-4446141 GCF_000699145.1 Aptenodytes forsteri
GGTTGACGGTTGGACTCGATGATCTTAGAGGTCTTTTCCAACCTCAATGATTCTATGATTCTATGATTCTATGATAAATTATATCCAGACAATGGATAACACATCACAATGTAGTGTATCCAGTGGTACACATCACAAGTATGATTATCTCCCTGCCTTACATAACAGAATTTGAAGTTATTTTGTGCAAATACACATTTAAATTACTATTTTTTTATCCACAGATCAAGCAAAGAAGCAAAGACCATGTATCATATTAAAACCTCTGTCACATTGTAAGTCAGTAGGTTCTATCACAAGATGACAGGTTTAAAGATCTTCGGGTGCAACTTAGTACCAGTATAGAAATTGTTTACACTAAAGATTCTGCCTTATGGCGTCTATATAACATCAAAGAGGAAAAGGCAACTCCAGGAATTCCACCACTGTTACACATAACATACGCTACTTCAAAAAGTTTGCACACATAGTAGATTTGCTTTAGAGGCTATTGGAAATAAAGAAAGAATGATTTATAAACATGTGAAAGGCTGCTTACACTACCACTGGACATCTGTAGTGTTTCCTAGAAAGGCTACGGGAGAGGCTTGGACCTCAGCCAAATACCAGTTTCCCAGTGGCTTCAGCACAACAAAACCCCATTCAAACAAATTTCCAAGAACACCACGGAGACTCAGGACTAGTCCTTCATTCTTTCAGTTGATGCCATGAACAGCCTATGCTATGCTCTTAACCTCTGGGTATAAAAGGAAAGAGTCTTTTGAAAGTAATTTCTCTGCTCTGACACTCATGGAAGATTTGGGAGAAAAAGAGAGTGGAAGAATTATGCGAGAATGAAGCCTGCTCAAGAGCCACAGCGAGGTCTTGGTGGGATCCTGGTCTGTAAAACTCCATAATCTGACTGATGGACATACCGGGAGAGCCATGAGCAACTCTGTGGTAGCAGCCAGTGCTGCAGCCACTAAAGAGACCCCTTGACAGGCAGGTCTGACGCAGGATACAAGGTTCAAATTTAGGCCTGGCAAGTGCCAGGTTTAAAAGCTGAAGAGTTGGATTCCCTAGTAAGAACGAAAGGAAAAAAGAAAAAAAGCAAGACCCAGGATAAGACAAAGTCAGTTGCCTTTGCAAGTCTTTATTTTTTTCCTGAAAGCAGAAACTTCTGCTGGAGCACTTCTAAAGGATATTCCTGTCTCTCTGAACCATAGGAAGAACTGTAATTCTGTCACCTGTATGCCCAGGTCAAGCTTTAACCATATTTTTACTTAAATGTAATGTCATTTAAAAAAAGAAAAGGAGGAGAGACTAGGACAACAAAAGTGCAATTGTTAAATGCATATCCAATGCAAGAGGTACTTCTGTGAAACCACTCTGTGACAAGTTAGCTTGAAAAGGCTTTGGATAAAAAAATAAAACCAAATACATTTTTAGAAGGTACACTGCAATTAGAATTTCTATTTACATTTGCACCTGCTTCCACCTTTTGTTTTCCCTATATTACTGCTACATATAACTTTCTGCACAAACTTTTTATTAAAGTTTGTTGTATTGTACCCCATCTATTTCAATAACAATATTTTAAAAAAAATTTAAACTTTACAGTTTATGCTCATCATGTTTTAATATATAACCATGTTTGAGACAACTATAATGTAAAAATAATCTGACACCTCTTACTTCTTTGTGGACTACTACTGTCTATGCCTTCATTATATTAAAGTTTGTTGTATTGTACCCCATCTATTTCAATAACAATATTTTAAAAAAAATTTAAACTTTACAGTTTATGCTCATCATGTTTTAATATATAACCATGTTTGAGACAACTATAATGTAAAAATAATCTGACACCTCTTACTTCTTTGTAGTCTACTACTGTCTATGCCTTCATTAGAAGACAAGATGACAGACTATCGAAGTAGTCCAAACCAGAGAGAGGTTTTCACAATGACCAACAGCTGTTTTGTATTAGACAGAAACCATAAAATACTTAACAGTTCATATCTTATATCTAGATCTAGTTCGACCACAAAAACTCCCACTTTTCTATCTTAAGATGTAAAGTTGTTACTGTTTAAGATGCAAAATAATATACATAAAAGATGAAAAAATGTTAGCGTATGCATCATAATAACGGATTTATAAATTAGACTTTACATTCCCATGTTCCGGGCTTCTGCTTGACTCAGATTTTCTTCAGGTCCAACGATTTTTATATTTCTGATAATGTTCTTGCCTTTTTCCCAGAATTTCTTGATGTGCTTTTCATGGTAAACCTCCTGTAATCATGTCAACATTGTTTATAGTGAATGAAAAGTACAAGTTGCCATGAAATCATAAACATAGTGTCTGAGAACACATTGTATTCTATCCTAAACAAACAGATAGCAAACAGTATTTGAAGATATTCCAGTATATTTGTCATTAAAATTAAGCTCTTCTGTCCAAAATTTTCACAAAAGAATCCAGCACATCAGCAATATAAATCAAAGCTGTACCTCCAGACCAATGATGCAAGATTCACAGGCTGTTCATGCAGTATTTTTTCAGGATATTTATTTTACAATCTTCAAAACCCATCCTACAACCTCAGTGGCACACAGGAGTATTTTATGCCACTCCAGAATGGCTTTAGAGAGGGAGCTGCCACCTGTACCCAGGTGGACAATCACAGTCATTGTTTCTTTAAAATGTTGTCACAGTGATTGGTTCTACAATTTCTAATTACCCTACCTTTAATTTAAGAGATCTCAGCTGCATGTAATGCTTCCACCCAGTGCCCTAATTTGTAGCTTTTGCATATTACGGCTGACATTAAAATAATTAAAATACTGGTAGGGTTTTTCCCCCTCTATGATAAAAAAAGCTATTCAGTCTTTTATATTCATTTCAAATACCATATGACTTCTGGCTGACACAATGAAACCTAGCATAGCCTACAATTCCTATGTGCATATCACATTTATACCTTTAAAAAACCCTTATAAAAGCACACTGGAGACTTTAAAGATAAGCTCTACTTGTATTACTCAGGCCTTTTGTGCTATGATATCAACAGTAATGCACGCCAAGTGAAAAAGGGCAGAATTTATTTTCCTCCCATTTCTCTTCCAGCCCAGGTTTTTTCCAAAAGACTTACACACGTCTGTCACCTCACTCATGAAAACAGCAGTACTGAAATCACTGGTGAAGTATCAGCAACACCAGATCATTAGGTAATTAGTGAAAAGCATTAAAAATTATTCAGAAAAACAACTTATCTGTCTGTACTGCCATTCAAAACATACCTGGACACACCAGTCTTTCCCATGGCACCCAGCAGGAGCACCAAGAGAAACATAAATGCACTGGGGTATCAAGAAGATGGAAAGCAAATCCAATGTTAACTATTGGATAATAGTTATTAATAACATGCTATAACTTTTGGTCAGTCCTGAAGTGGTCGGGCAGTTGGCCTAGATGATCGCTGTAGGTCCCTTCCAACTGGAACTATTCTACTCTTATTCTACTCTATTGTTTTATCTCAATCAGTACTTCCCCCAGAAGCATACACTTTAAAAGACAATCTTTTTCATTACTAAAAGAGAAAGAATCTAAGCAGTTTCTTTAAATAGACTTCAGCAAGCACTGCCACAATTTCATTTAATTTGTGTCTTTTTTCCACTTCTGCATATTAAATTCTGCAAGATTATCTCTTCCTATGCAGTTTAACTATGTACATATATAGAATCCATATACTCCCTCACACACTTTCATTCATACCATAATTTCCAAAATTGAAGCTTTGCACAATAGTAACATCATACTTACATTATTATGAATGAAGATACCGAGTGCCTCCTTTGGGTAGTCCAGAGTCAACAGTCTGTCTAAAAATTTAGGTAGGAAAGGAGTGGGTTGTTCAATGAAAACACCAATTTTTACTCTTGGATATTCCTAAAAAAAATGATATTTTGACACAACCAATAAGACTTGCCTCCTTTCTAAGATTAGTTATATTAAAAAGCAGCTAATGTCATATTGTAGTAACTCAGGCCACACAGCTTTCAATCAATCAAAATGAACTAGCTCAAAAATGCTATGCCCCGTTTATTTTCACTGACCGCTAAATAAGCAAAGATAATGGATTTAATATTGCTAGAAAACTCTTTGAATACCAATAACAGAAACTGGAAGTGGAAAATAATGTATTACAGTTTTTTAAAATTCTTACTTTAAAAAAAAATATTAAAACAGCAAAAAAAGTATTTAAGGAAATACACCTAGCACTGCATGGCAGATTCATTTTTTGAAAGTAACATACATATATATGTTAAGAAAAGAAACAAGAAAATATAGGGAAGACCATTTTTTTTTTAAAAGTAGTTAAAGAATACATACCACAAAAGATCTTACTCATCTGTACTTTAAGCCAAAGACTGCAATACCCTTCCATGCACTTATATGCACTATTTCCCCCGACCATTAAAAGTGGGCTCTGCATTACTTTCCTACTCCCTGATTTTATCAAGACCTTTGATGAACTAACTAGAGCTCCTCCCCTTGCATCCAAGGATACTGAAGTTTCATCCACCTTATTTTAATGTGAAGTCACCTCTTTTGAACAGTGGTATTAATTCCTGGTTTGTATGTGCTCGATATAGAGATCATGACCACTAAAACTAACCTGGACAGAACTTTTGTGTATTCCTAAAATATATTATTACATTATGCGAGACAAAGAAATTTAACCTTCAAAGGCCTTGACTCCTACACAAAGAAATGCACTGATTAAACAAAAATTTTTTCTACCTCTAAAACAGACAGTATAAACATCTAACCCACTAGAAGGCTCGGAGAGAAACCTTATATGAGTAGAAAAGGCTGCAAGTTAGCTTTTCTTAAGCGAGCCAACACCACTTGAAAAGTGTCTGGATAAACCATCAGTGCATGTTGAGATTTCACAGTGTCGCTGTCTACATTGGAAATCCAGAAACATACTGGCAAGTGCACCAGATCGGAAACATTAGGCACCAATGTTTACCCTGACTACCTCCTATTCACAACTTCATCTGCAAACCTAATACATACTCATGCAGACATCCTAGTAACTTCAAAACAGCTGATGAAGACAAGTACACTGATGTGTCTTGAAAAAAGCAACTGTGGTATTCTCTGGCAACCACTCCACTGAGGCTGGTGTCATGGTAACTGGTACCACTGATTGCGAGCAATGAGGAAAGCTTGCTAAACTGAACATGCCCATGTGCTACCAATAAAACAACAACAATTATTTTTCATTTTTCATATATCCCTAAGCCTAAGCCATTTTCCCCTTATTCTCCAGGACAAAGAGAAGCGGGTTCAGGCTGGATCTGCAAAGGTTATAGGGACAATCAGGAATTACTAACACTCCTTCGCTGATTGCAAGCGATGAGGAAAGCTTGCTAAACTGAACATGCCCATGTGCTACCAATAATAGAACCACTGCAATGATTTATTTTGCATATTTCTCTAATCCTAAGGCATTTTCCCCTTATTCTCCAGGACAAAGAGAAGCGGGTTCAGGCTGGATCTGCAAAGGTTATAGGGACAATCAGGAATTACTAACACTCCTTCAATACACTGAACTGTGAACCGCTTGGCTCCAGTGTCTACACTAAAATCTCAGGAGCATGACCAAAGCAAAACAGTGTTTAAAAAATTAAGAATAAAAATTCCTGCAAACTGCATCTCCTCAAAGCAGAGAGTTCATTGATCTAGACCCTGGTTCACCATACTATAAAAAGTTGTCACTGCATAATCTGAATCTAGGTCAGAATGAACAACTTTTATTACCCAGCATTTTGAGTATATCAAGTCTGAAGTTTTGGTTCTTCCCAACTATGCCTCAGCAAAAACACTTCGGGAATACCCAGTCTGCACCGCGATGTTACATTTTCTCCGACAGATTTTCTCATTTTCACTAAGGTCATACATTTGCCTTTTAAAGCTTACTTTTTCACAACCAGTAGGTGAGCATATGACAATTTTTGGAAGAAATACAGGACAATGCTCTGTGTAGTCGTACTGAGACAAAGTCCAGAAACCCTTGCCACAAGAGGCACCAGTGAAGTGAGAGGATGAGCGAGGTCATCCTTTCCAGCCTCACCGGGAAGTCTCCATATCAGTAACAAACCTTAGGATTTAAGAAGTAGCTCTAGGGTGATTAAGTTTGTTGTCCAATTTAATTTAAGTTTTAGCAAAAAAAAAAAAACCTGAAGTGGCAAAAATTTACACTCATTGAGCCAAGGTGCATTCTTCAACTTATTTACCATTACCATGCTTTGACCTGGGCAGGTAGCTAATTTGGGGTTGGCAGGGGCTGCTGACATTAGCAGAGAAGAAAGCAGTTACTGAGTGTTTCTACACGTTAGCCGTGGTCAGAGCATGGGAGGTTCACAGGAGCAAGACAGGACAAGGACCGAGCAAAAGACTCGGCATTTGTCGCTCTCAGCTCCTTCACAGGTAACCCCAAAGCTCAGCTTTTCACAGGCCATGCTCCCAGCACCCACCCACACTGACCCTGGTAGTACTGAGGGCTCTTCTGTTCTTCCATCGCAGAACAACCCGCACAGCCCATGGCAATGCTTCCACCCACCTCTGCCTTGCATATACCTACCCCTGACCTTCACAGAAAGAATGATATCCTTGTGCCCATGATGGAAAGCAGCATTATTTCAGCTCTTTGTTCTATGCTGGAGCTTATCTGTTTTGTAATGCTAAAGCTAAGGTCTGTAGGTAAGCCCAGCCCAAAACCTTGAAACCACAACACCTAAGCATATCGAGTCAAGGACCCATTCATGCCAGAATTCATCTACAGGAACTCAAAGCCCAAAACATAGTTGGTATCAACAAATCTGATTCTCTACTTGCTTATGAGAAGAACAAGCAAAATCCTCAGAAGGTATGAATGCATCAATGCAGAAAGTTAAATAAAACAATATGGGAAAAATTATTAGAGACACAGAGTTGGCATTGCTCTTTTCACTGAAGATTTCTCGTTAAGTAGCAACCGGCCAGGCCAGCACAGAAAGCACATTCAGAAAATGAAATAGTGCTTGTACTCAGAAATGCCTCAAGTAAACACTTCCACTGAGGCCGAGGAAAAGTCTTGTTATTTCTGCTGGCAGAGTGAGGTATGAAGTCCAAAGAATGGATTACAGTAAGGAAAACACGTTCCAAGTAGATGTACATAAACTATAGGAAGGGTGGACTGTCTGGTGGGTGAGGAATTGGTTAGATGGTCGCATCCAGAGGGCAGTGGTCAACGGCTCAATGTTCAGATGGAGATTGGTGACGAGTGGCATCCCGCAGGGGTCCATATTGGGACCGGTACTGTTTAGTATCTTCATCTATGACATAGACAGTGGGATCGAGTGCACCCTCAGCAAGTTTGCAGATGACACCAAGCTGAGTGGTGTGGTCGACACACCAGAGGGACGGGATGCCATCCAGAGGGACCTGGACAAGCTCAAAAGTGGGCCTGTGTGAACCTCATGAGGTTCAACAAGGCCAAGCAAAATAAATTCCAAATCAAATTAAAAATAATTAGAGCAGAACTTTGATAGGAGACACTCCACTAATCAATGCAACTTAATATTTTATATAAAAAAAAAAAAATTAAAATGCTCAGGTATTTGGCCTGATAAAGAATCTGCTACTAAATATTGCTGACAAGTAGGAGAAAGGATTATTTATTGTATATGATTTATAAACAAGAATTAACATACTAAGTGGTATTTATCAAAGAATTAACAATTAAAAGGATTAATTACCAATTAAACATTAAATTAAAAATTGAAATGAATAACTAATTATTAAAAAGAAATCCTCTGAGCTGGAAGTAGTTGGAGGCTAGTTGTATATGAAAGGGAAGCAGCCATATATGTTTGCCCTGTTTTACTTTACTCTAAGTACCCTTTAACTGTGCTGAAAACAGAGTAGTGGAGCAGGTGGGCTTTTAATTGGGACCACCATTCTAGTTCATGTGTTTTCAGGAAGAACATTTTTGCACCTTTTTCATTTTTTCTGCCCAGGATGCTTACACACTCCCAACACCTGTCACTGAATGAATCTGAATTTCTTCCAGGTATGGAAAGTCATAAGTTGGACAGGGCTCTGAGCAACCTGATCTAGTTGAAGATGTCCCTGCCCACGGCAGGGGGGTGGGCTAGATGACCTTTAGAGGTCCCTTCCCACCCCAACTATTCTATGATTCTATACATCATTGCAAGTTACTCCCCATTACTGGCTTTAAGATTTAACTGCTCCCCAACCATGCTTTAATTGCCAACACCATTATGAAAAAAACTTAGACAACTTCTTTTCCTCAGTTAAACTTTAGTGTTTGCACTCTCAACATATTTCAGTAGAACACCATTCTAATGTTGTATTTTCAAAGCAAAATTAAAATTAAAAAAGATATAAAAAGAATCTGAAAGTTACTACAATTCCAGCAATAACTTTTTAAATTTATATTCCAGTCCATAAACTGCTTATTGTCCAGAAATTCTTTCACTTTGTCCTTTCATTACAAAGATAACAAGCCACTACTTCTTTCACGCTATCCTCAACATGACCCTCTAAGACCTGTTCTCATTCAAATCTTCAATACAGAGCAGAAACGAAACAGCTGCTGGAAACAGCCTGTTAAGAATAATCAGAATGTTCTCTTAAGTACAAGACTTACATTTCCACATGGTAGATCTTAGTATTTACTCTGCCTAAAATTTACTGAGTACAAGCTGAAATATTCATAAAGACACTAAAGACACCATGCTTGGAGACAAAGAGCCAAATTAAGTTCCCAAATATGTGATATACATAAACATGCATGTGTACGTGTATGTTTGCCCTACGAGAATTCTGAAGACTGAACTGATATCCAATCTCAGTTACATCAGATTTATTCTACAGATACACATTTGCATATACAATACAGATATCTCTATCACCCTTTACAAGGTGAAGCAGTTTTGACTATTTCTGTGTATCTCTCAGAAAATAGTAACTGTTAACCATGTTACAGTTAACTGTTAACCTCTATTTGTAACAGAAATCACTGAACGGATGCATATGCAAGTTTTTTGTAGGTCTGCAGTTAAAAATTTGAAATATCTAAAGAGTTTTTCTACCTCCCAAAAATTCTCATTATTCACTTGAATCTTGCATGATTTAAAAATAATTCATTCACCCTCAGTGAACAGAGGTAAGGGTCTGGAGGGCTTTTGGGGATGGGATCATCTTCAGTAATACTGGGGAAACCTATATTAAAATGCATGCATAAAAACATTTCTAGAAGTATTGATATTTCCAGTAAATTAAAATTCCATCTTTACAGTTTCATATACCAGAAAAAAATATCCTGAGGTGTCTACAGAACATAATATTGCATACCAAAGCCGCTTTGCCTTAGAAATCACTATACACCTATCAAATGCATTCAAAAGGGTTTTGTTCTTGTGAAAAGTACTCTTACCGTTACTGTTGACAGGTCTAGTAAGTCTAAATCACAAATACCGCAACCAGTTTCCCGTGTCCAAGCATTGGGGATATAGTTTCCCAAATAATTCAAGTGAATCTGGTAAATAAGTGAACAATTCAGATTAACGAAACACGCATGCACATGGTGATTTGTACCTTTTAAAGAATTCAGGCTTAGTCGTTGAATCCCTTATACCTAAAGGCAATTGACTGACTGGTTTTCTTTATTTAACATTAAAAAAACCACAAAACCAAACATAAAAAAAACCAGCTGGTAAAAGCTTTTTCTTCTTTTCATTTACAAACCAGAGATGATATTCTCCTAGCATCTACATTTATTGCTTCAGTTAAACCAGAAAGTTGTTGCAAGCGTAACAACTACCAACTAAATGCTTGCATGACTTCCAAGACACAGACTATAGATCATTCAGCTCTCAAAAGCTGCTAGGTGTGATTTAAAGTAAAAAAACAAAACAAAAAAATTATTATAGTTTAATTCTCTTCCCAAATCTGAGAA
This sequence comes from Aptenodytes forsteri, assembly GCF_000699145.1. Lineage (NCBI taxonomy): Eukaryota > Metazoa > Chordata > Aves > Sphenisciformes > Spheniscidae > Aptenodytes > Aptenodytes forsteri. The sequence goes on from NW_008796078.1 coordinate 4,442,386, forward strand.
TCACCAACACTTTACACAAAACACAAGGAGTGACCATATGAAAAACACATAGAAAATGTAGAAGATACATCATCTGGGCACCTATTTTTGACAATCTATGCCAAGATTCAGAAGCCAGCCAGCGGAATACGTTTTAAAGCAGCATCTAGCTTCTTAACACATTTTGAATTGGCACTGAACAAAATATGTACTTTTTCTGTCGATGGGCTGCCTGGGCTGCCCTGTCCTCCTGGAGTCCACAGGAAGTTTGTGCAGAACTTCACTCTTCTCTACTGCCATTTGCAACGGTTAAGGGATCTCTTATGCCGAGGAAAGTCTGCCTGAGTGAAGGCTGCTATTCATTCCTGCTTTACTACCCTCATCAAAACCCAGAAAGATAGAATACAATTTTGCATAGAAAACACACTCCAGCCCAATACTCAATCTCCATTTTATCAGATTTTGGGCATTTATTTATGCATATTGAAAATCATTCTAGACAGATTATAAATAGAATTGCTTGAACTTAATTTCAGAGATGTACAATAAAGTCTACAAAAATGAATATTTCACAAGCCATTGCAGTTGAGAAAAAAAAAAATTACATGTTAGGATGTCAGGATAATTTAGTATCCATTTCAAAGAAGTGTCTCTGACCAATGCTATTTACTAATCTGCAAACTGAAGACATTAAATACAAAACAGAACATTCTTATAAACAAAAAACTTTTTACTATTTGGAGTTAATTCTGGGAATTAGTAAATAAACTACCATGAAAGTAACTAGTGAAAACTTTTTCCCATCCCATTACATTATTGCCCTCTTTTATTCTATGTTTAAAACAGAAGAATCTAATCACACTGACAAAGTGATATACAGCAAGAGTTTCCTCTCTGTTTTCAGAGCTACATCACTACATGCAGAGATTGAGTTTTGTTTAATGTAGCATAACTTGTGGATTAGTATAAAGAGTTCCAACATAAAACTGCTTGCCCAACTGTAAAATACAGTACCTTTCTTTTCATTGGCCAAGTGCCAGCAAAGCCAGCGATGATAGATAACTTGAGGATTTAATTGAGGCAAAAATAACTGTAGCAACATGGAAGAAAATGGTCATATATTTCACCACTACTGAGTAGTTACAAGCCAAACAGATAACGGCATCATTCTATTCACTAATTCCAAAGATGAAAAACGGTGCAAAAACTAAGAAGCAGCAGTCATTGGGATATTAATGAGTTTCAAGCTTTATTTCATTCTCCTGGGAGGCATTTTTCTGAAAATAAGAAGCTACAGTAAGGAACGTGTATTCAGAACAACTTAGAAAGTAGCCGTGCCCAATCCTTCAGCCAACAGAGGCTCTTAGAAATGATACACCTTTACGCTTCTTTGCCATGTAACAAAAAAACAAAAACAAAACCAAAAAACCCAACTGCCATATGACCAAAATGTAGTCATTTCTCCCAGAGAAAACTGTGCCAGGTCCTCTGGACCACTGAATCCTTACACATGGACAGAAGCTGCCGAAACAGCTATTTCACAGGGCAGACAATGCTCTACCATGAACCCAGAGATCATGAGCCATGAGTACATTGCAGGCAGTGATCAACGACACTGAAGATGCAACAAAAAAAGCCAGCTGTGTGTGCGTATATACACACACAAATATATATTTTTTTTGCCTATATACAGTATATTTTTTAATGTATGTGTATACAAACACACACCAAGGTCTGCAGTAGGATCAGATGTGTTACTGTTTTGTACCCCAGCCTGTGACTCTTGGTTAGATTTTTCTCCCCCTGAAAACCTATTCTTCTGATTACATTTAATAACCAGATAGACATTCTTCACTAGCTTCAAGAATTGTTTTGTGATAGTGAACAAATTAACATAAGCTTACGCGCTTCTAATATCCCATGCTACAATGAATTTGGGAGCAGAATGAGTTCTTTCAGCAGCAATATCAAGTTACAGTGATACCAGAATAACATGATGGAGAGAACTATTAGGATGGGGTTGTTTATCCTTGCAATTCTTATTAACGTTAAATGGAAATGAGCAGTGGTGTGCTATGACTGTTTCAGACTCTTCCACTGTTGTTTTTGCCTCTATTAAAATTGCCATCTTTGCACAAAAATAAAAACAAACTGTCACTCACTTTAGTTGGACCATTTCCATGAACAGTGATCGGTAATGTGTCGTACACTGAATTCCTTGCTCTTACTTTTCCTTCTTCAAATTTCAAAAGGACTTCATCTGAAAATCAAAGATCGTACAGTAGTAACAGTTTATAAATAAAAGCTAAAACTTCAGAGTTCTTGCTGATACAATATACCCTGCTGTTGTTATCATTGTCAATGTTACTTATTTGGAAGCTTTTGTTCATTTTTTTTTAACTAGACCTTGAATTCTAAGCTCCTTATGCTAAATAAGGTTACATCAAACTTCAGCATTTGCCATCAGCAGCCTTCAGTATTTGAATAAAACCTGCTTTGAAAATAAAACTAATTTTGTGCAAATGCTATTTATAGAGAAATCAGTTATTTCAGATATGATCTCATTATAAACAGCTGTTCATTATTGGAGGTTAAAAGTAAGAAAGGAAGTTTGCACAGATGCCATTTTTCAATTTAAATTCATAACAATTAAATAAAGGAAATTCCACATTATTCCCAATTCCATTTCATTACGTATAGCCATTTCCTTAAGAACATCTAAAATGCAATTGTTATTACCAGTCTTACTCCTGTAACTAAGTTTGTAAAAGGCAGATGGAAAAATGGTTCTTAACTTTGTATTTATTGCTAACTTCATTTATTGAAAACTATTTTTTCTATTTTAAATCAAATATTTTATCAATGGCAGAAATCAATTAGCATTAAACCCAAGACACCTGTAACTAATCTGGTAATCAGGTTTACCCATCCAAATATTTCTTTAACACACACATATGTTTAGGGAATGATATTCATGGTTAAGCAAAAAAAGTGTTAATAACAGTTAATAGAACACACAACAGGCAAATCATACACTTACCAACAGCTCCATTTAGGGTCTGGAAAATTTTACATTTGTGGTCCAAAGTAATGTTAATGTGTTCCTGAAATAGAAGTAGCAAAGATGTTGAGGCATTCTAAAAGCCGATGTTTTCATGATAATGTTACAGTTATACTGCAGTGGCAGCAAGTAATCAGGCAAAACTACTCTACATGTTCCACTCTTAGATATAATTCTCAATTTTATACTGTTAAGTTTTTCTATATTCCTGAGTTGTGCAACTGTATACCAATCAGTTTTATATATGCAAAAACTATCTAAACTTGAAGGATAAAGGTCATAACTCTCCAAAGAAACTTCAATTTGGCAGTATAAGCCAAAGAAAATGTGTCTTACCTTAAAAAAAAAATTAATAAGTCTTGGCCAAGCAACCAAACATACTGCGTTTCACAGTCTCAAAAATATAAAAGCCCAATCTAAGTATCATGTCAGAATAGAAAACACCACTGGTTTTAAAACATGTTCCTAATATTGTATTACTAATCCTACTTAGATTCTTTTTTAAAGTACCTTGTTTTGAAGTTTTAACATGTTGCTCAAAGTATGTAACCTTTAAAACACACTTAAAAACCCTTATACAGATAACATACTCTGTTTTGGTCTTCCAAGATTTTGTTACGTATTCTACAGCATTGGACATCACCGTACAGACAATTAGTGCTAATGTATAGTACAGTATATAGTACAGCAATGTGCGCTCGCAGCCCAGAAGGCCA
>NW_008796078.1:4446604-4448078 GCF_000699145.1 Aptenodytes forsteri
GTTGCCCAGAGAGGTGGTGGATGCCCCATCCCTGGCAACATTCAAGGTCAGGTTGGACGGGGCTCTGAGCAACCTGATCTAGTTGAAGATGTCCCTGCCCACGGCAGGGGGGTTGGACTAGGTGACCTTTAGAGGTCCCTTCCAACCCAAACTATTCTATGATTCTATGATCCTAAGCTAAGCACCATGGAGGCATTTTGAATCACAGTGCAGTAGTGCACTGTGCAGAGGTACACATTTTTTGTCTAGAAGACAGTCTGTTTAGACAGCTAATTATATTACTTCTGACTTTGGTGCAGAGTCAGCTTTAATGTCTCTACACCCTGTCCTTTCAAGTGCATATCTAGCATCTGACTTAACTTGCATAAAATTAATTCAAACATGAAGGGCTGGAAGAAGTGTCCAATGAGGAGTGGCTAAGGACTTTGGGCTTGTCTAGTTTGTAAAAGGCAGATGGAAAAATGGTTCTTAACTTTGTATTTATTGCTAACTTCATTTATTGAAAACTATTTTTTCTATTTTAAATCAAATATTTTATCAATGGCAGAAATCAATTAGCATTAAACCCAAGACACCTGTAACTAATCTGGTAATCAGGTTTACCCATCCAAATATTTCTTTAACACACACATATGTTTAGGGAATGATATTCATGGTTAAGCAAAAAAAGTGTTAATAACAGTTAATAGAACACACAACAGGCAAATCATACACTTACCAACAGCTCCATTTAGGGTCTGGAAAATTTTACATTTGTGGTCCAAAGTAATGTTAATGTGTTCCTGAAATAGAAGTAGCAAAGATGTTGAGGCATTCTAAAAGCCGATGTTTTCATGATAATGTTACAGTTATACTGCAGTGGCAGCAAGTAATCAGGCAAAACTACTCTACATGTTCCACTCTTAGATATAATTCTCAATTTTATACTGTTAAGTTTTTCTATATTCCTGAGTTGTGCAACTGTATACCAATCAGTTTTATATATGCAAAAACTATCTAAACTTGAAGGATAAAGGTCATAACTCTCCAAAGAAACTTCAATTTGGCAGTATAAGCCAAAGAAAATGTGTCTTACCTTAAAAAAAAGATTAATAAGTCTTGGCCAAGCAACCAAACATACTGCGTTTCACAGTCTCAAAAATATAAAAGCCCAATCTAAGTATCATGTCAGAATAGAAAACACCACTGGTTTTAAAACATGTTCCTAATATTGTATTACTAATCCTACTTAGATTCTTTTTTAAAGTACCTTGTTTTGAAGTTTTAACATGTTGCTCAAAGTATGTAACCTTTAAAACACACTTAAAAACCCTTATACAGATAACATACTCTGTTTTGGTCTTCCAAGATTTTGTTACGTATTCTACAGCATTGGACATCACCGTACAGACAATTAGTGCTAATGTATAGTACAGTATATAGTACAGCAATGTGCGCTCGCAGCCCAGAAGGCCAACCCTATCCTGGGCTGCAT
>NW_008796078.1:4448969-4457592 GCF_000699145.1 Aptenodytes forsteri
GATCCAGTGATAGGATGGGTGGGTTTGGTTCAATTCTGTGCCAGGGAAGATTTAGACTGGACATTAGGAAGCATTTCTTTACCGAGAGGGTGGTCAAACACTGGAAGAGGCTTCCTAGAGAGGTGGTCGATGCCCCAAGCCTATCAGTGTTTTAAGAGGCATTTGGACAACACCCTTAATAACATGTTTTAACTTTTGGTCAGCCCCGTATTGGTCAGGCAGTTGAACTGCCTAGATGATCCTTGTAGGTCCCTTTCAACTGAAATATTCTATTCTATTCTATTTCTGTACCTGTATCTAAACATGCCTGATGTTTCAGGCATCACTTAATAGAAAAACATGTATGTATTTCAGAAACTTCACATCTGCCTTAAGTATACAAATGCTCAAAATCAACCTCAAAATTCTGCAATATCAGCTTCTAAAAGTCTTTTTGCATCAATACATTGTTAACTTTCCTTAGTCCTCTTTTTCCAGCATCAGGGCCCATGCCTCTGACATCTATCATGCTTTACTGCTGCTACTCAGCAGAGAACTTTGTTAAGCTAGGGCACGGCGAGGTCTTCATCAAAAATTTACGATGCAGCTTTATTGAACGTATCTACACAAAAAGCTGAAGAGTGAAAGAGAGCTGCAGGCAGGATCTGAAATGGCAGCAAGCCAAAATATAAAACACTGGATCAGCAAGTAGTTCAGTGACACCCTGGAAAAATGCCACATTCTCTGGCCGTCAAACTGCCAAATACATGGGACCCTCATTGAGATGAATGTGTCCAATCATATACCTCAGAGCTATTATTCCTAACAACGAAGTACAAACTGCCTGGATCTGCAGACAGCCTGAAATAATATATTAAGTCATGACCCTTTGGAAGCCTGTTCATCACTCCAACAGTAGGAACCTCCAGAGAACAAACACAACCATCAACATGGCACTCAGGAATAAAGAGACAGCATTCCTTTTATTTTTATCTCCTGATGTTTTATGAGGAGCAGCATGTTATTTCAAGCATAAAGAAATGAGAAAGCCAGTCACTACCTACCCTTGCCAATGGGTCAACATAGATTTTGGTGTAAAAGAGCTGGTCATCATCATTATCCTGCAGATTCCATTGCTGCACAATACGGTTTATATATGGAGCATAACCAATAAATCCTGCAATATCACACACACATAAGTTATTTCCATAAAAAGCACTACTCTGCCAATGCTGTCCGCCACTCAGGGACTTCATTCTGACTCTTTGGTGCCAGCAAAGGAAAAGTATGAAATTCATACAACTTGGCTCAAAATCCAGTTTTCTTCCTGTGATACGTACCAGTTCTGTTTTAAAGAATTCATAATTAAGGAATGTTTTTATACTAATGCTATTTTAGGGGAAAAAGTAGGAAACAGATGTGTTTAGGATGGTCCTGAGAACTCCAAAGCGTGAGATTAGACTACTACTGTTCCCAAGAAGGCCATCTGTGGAAAAAGTTTCATTTTCATCAGTCACTTCTTGCTGGCAGAGAAGCCTGAATCTAATACTGCCAGAACTACAAAGAGAACTCAACTCAAAACCAATATACATTATGTTTAAGCCAAAACAAAAAAAGATAGGGCAGATAGGTGAGGTAAAGAAGGGAGGGAAAGGAACAGGGACACTCCCAGATCTACACGCTGCCCAGGACCATGTACCTAGGAGAAGTGACATACTGTGCTCTGTAGCAGTTAATACATGCACTGATACTGATATTGTTTAATCAACTGCAAAATTATTACGAAAGCTGGCATTTAAAGGAAGACTCCAGAATTAACACGTCATTGAGATTAACAGGAGTAACTCACACTTCTCTTGGAATGAACTGCCTAGGCCATGCTGACGGGCCAGGCAGAGCTACCAGCACATCTACACTGTATGCACAGATCCCCAAGAACATCGTAGCCAAGTCAGGAAATTCTGTGACCATAAATAGCATATACTGCTTTCACTGGGCTTGTACACTAGATTGCTTCTGAAGTAGATTCAATCAGTGGCAATTGGGTCATCCCTGCACAGCATTTTGTTGCAAGGCACAGTTGCTTGCTAGGCTGTTACCTTATTTACCTGCTTTTTACAAGTTATTGCCAACAAATACTATGTAAGTTTGAATGGAAACTATTCCTGAGCACAGAAGAGGAGCTATTCAAGTGGGGAGGGAGAAGGGAAAAGGAGTACAGCAAATCCAGTCCTCGATTTTATACTTGGGGAATTCAGGAACAGTTCCACATACAAATACATAGAACAGGTAACAGAAGTGAGTCATGTTCAAGTTCAAGAGTTTACTGTGTTCAAGAATCACACTTGCCTCCTGAGTTCAGGAATCGTTTTCCACTCCGGACGACAGGATACTTGTCAGCTAGCCTTTTATCAGGCCAAATTAGTCCATCTGCTGCAAATACCACTTTATGATTAGTTTCCCGAAATTTCTTTAGCAGTTCTTCAGGGCCCCCCGCAAAGATAACATCATAGCTGAAAATAAAGAAAAGACATCTGTTAGATGAGTTTAATTTTAATGTCTCTGTGTTCAAAACAACAAGTGGTTGGACTATTCAAATTTTAAAAATCATAGACAGTCCTTTTATTCTGAAAAAGGACTCATTAAATCATGTTTTACCACCATGTAAAAGTCTTATACACTTCTAGGAGAAAAACTTCAGTCAATACTATTTATCCAATACAGTTTCCCCTTCTATTTACATTCATTTTTTTTTAACCTTCCACATTTTGGACATTCTTTTTCCTTCAGATTTTGTCTACCCGAAAATTGATTTTCACATTTCATGTATTTTGAGTAAAAAATATATTTTCCCCTTTAGAAAACTGTTTATGTGTTTAAGAACCAAACACAAAACAAAAAAAATTCAGAACTTAACAGATGAAACAGAGTAGGACTGAAAGATGATTTAGGTGGCTCTCACTTTGAAACTCTAGATGATTTTGTCCCAAAACACAACGGCACTGACTTCCTTCTGAAAAGTCTTATCAAGGATGTACTTAGATATTTCTCAAAAAGTCTAGTTGCCCATAAACTTAAACTGTGTTGAATCCTGACAATATATAGATTTCTCCTTCAACCTCTTTAATGTGCTGAAGACTTCAGAAGGCTCTAAACTTCACAATATCTATTTATGAAAAACTTCACCTGCCTTTATGTGTTCATCAGATTTGACTCCCAACTCCTATTGAGGACAAAGACCTAAAGGTGGAGGGCTCATCTCTAAAAACAGCAGTTACCCACAGCTGAAGGTCAGCACTACCCCAAAACAGAAAGAAATATGCACAGGTTTTGCAAAGGTCATGTTAGGATGTGGTACCACAAGCCTAGTGGTTTCTTGTTGTTGAACCATATTTAAATCAATGCCTCTGAGAAAAAAAAAACACCAAACCAAAACCTCAAAATATGGATAAATGATTAAATTATTCAGAGTATAAGGTTCCTTTGTTCGTACTTGAGATCTACATACAAAAGCATTAATGTGCAAACCACTTCAAGGTTCATTTTACACAGCGTGAAACCGTGACACAGTAATATTGGAATCATGTCATAGATTAGTCTCTGGCTGAAAAAGCAGAATGTTTGGATTTAATGGCAGCATCTCAGCCTCACAGCTTCCTCATCCAAATGCAGGTATATTCTTATTCCACACATCTACCTCAGTAACTGAAAATCATCAGCCCTGATATAGGGCAAACGAATGGTACAGCTACCAAAAAACAAAAGGTCTAACCTTGACCAAGATTTTGTTCTTGCAAAGTCTTTTAGCCGGGCTAAGAAGGAGGACAGCAGTACCCCCACCTGCAGTACACAGAACTTTTTGCATTGCAATGTATTACTCAGCAATAGTGCCAACAGATCAGTCATTACTGACTTCTGGTACTTCTTTATTACAGTTCTGAAATTATTTTAAACGTCCTTTCTTCAAAGGGGATTTCATGCAATTGGCCTGAGAGAACTGAACAACAGCTGGCTTACAAATGCAAACGAGAAGAAGATTTCCACTGCAGAGCATAGTATGAACCCTGGCGAGGAAGTGTGTTATGTAGTCTATATAAAGTAAGTGGGTTTCCGAAAACTCTCACTGTTTTGTTTTTCTGTAACTTTGGCAGAAGAATGTATGAAAAAAAAAATTGTACATTTTGGACCTTCCCCAGTTTTGCAAAAACTGCCTGCTTCTGCCCAAATATACAGGAATACACTTCCCTCCCTTTTCCATTCAATTGGTGTAGCCCGATTCAAAGCCAGAATGAGCCTGAACAAGAAGCAAGAAACAGGAGACAAGTTGAAGACAGACAAAAACAGGGATTTGTCTGAGTCTTTAACTTAATAGCTTATGGCAGGCTGTGCTTCTCTTTGATCAGGTTAGTGCTGCTGCTGCAATGACTTACAGCTGCAGGAAAGAACCAAACACCCCTGGAACATTGCTTCCAAGGACTGTCATTCTGGAAAAGAAAGCCAAAGTTGAGCAACGTGCTGGGCTAGCCACAGGCTCTGCTTGTGAAAGGAATACGCTACTTAATACAGCACAGTTTATAATACAAAGCACAGTACAGAGCTGCTAAATTGCATTACCAATTATTGTGAACTTTACACGCTAATGGATATTATGCAGGAGTATGAATCCTGTATGAATCGACCTCCGTTTTCCAATAATTTTCATGGCCCTTTGTTTTGTCAAGAGGTGACTTACTGCCACCACACCTCCTCCCGAGCAGGACCTCCACCAGCCTTCCGCCCCTCGCTGCCAGTCTCCCCATCAGCTGCTTTGAGGCTCCTGCTTTTCTCTCCAGGCAACACGAAAACTTCTAGAGTCAAACTAAAACCTGTAAATCCATCATTTGCCTTGCTTATCTGCTATGTCAGATTATGTTCAGTCTATCTAGCATTCCACTCCTACTGTAAGGGAGGATTCACCTCAGGTCTACACCACTAAGACCGTCACAAAATGGGTCCCAGGACTATCCTTGACAGTTCATACTGTTATTATGGGTGATGCACATGGCTTACTTTAAACAGGGCTTCAAAATTTGACAGGGGAGAAAAAGTGTGGATATATCCAGGAAAAAGCAGGCTGCCTTGGCAAGGTGGAAAAGCTCAGATACTCTTTTATTTATTCTTTATAAATCCTTCCGATTAAGCAGAAAGCAAGGGGGGGGGGGAACCAACAACCCACAAAACCACACCACACGAAACTTCCACAACTCCAATCCCATTTCCTGAAGCTCCCAGATGGCAGATGCTTGGGGCTGGAATCCACCCATCCCTCCTCCTCTTTTGCAGCAGCAAAGCACCCTGGCTACGTATCCAGCGCGCCCAGCAACACAGGGAAACAGCAATGGTGGCTGGGATCCTCTAGAACTGAACATGCAACTTTTGCATCCACATCTTTTATAACAAGGACACGTTGCTATTGGAGCTGCAGGTTAGGAGCTCAAAATACAAAAAAGAGAGGGCTTACTAGTAACCAGCAATTCCGGTCCCGTATGTCATCCTATTTAACTGGACTGTTCAGCTGCACAGCCATTTTGTCATTTACACTGTATCCCCATCACGATCACACTTTAACCATTTTGAGATATGTAAAAAATGTAATTATCCTCCACTTTCTGACAAATATTTAAAACAAAACAAAAAACCTGAGAGGCTTCAAAAGTCTTCCACGATACAAATAGATGGCTGTGGGAGTTCTGGATGAACAATCACAGCATCAACCATTTCATCCAGTCTATGCTGGCCGTTAGCCAGTTCAATCTGAAATGGTCCAAAGTAAACCAGAGGTTAGTTCTCACAAAAGCAAGCCTAATTTAAATAGCATTCCATCTGCAGGCAAAGCATTTTGCTATCTGCACCTAGAAACAAGCTGTTCACAGAAGAAGTTCAAACTATTTCGAGAATTGTGAGCCATATAAAAAAAACTGCTCAAAAAAAAAAGAAAAAAGGCAAAAAGCTAAGTTTAAGTAAACAGTTCACTAGAAATTACTTGCCTAGTTACAGTAAGTAAACCAGACATTTCCTTCCCCCCCTCCAAGATTAATATTCCAAATGCTTCACAATAAATATAATGAAAAACACTTGAAAAAGAAAGGAAGTTCACTATATTTGTCTTTTCCAAACTTACTGCTACATTAATTAACATTTCAATTGCAAACCAGGATTCCTGGAAATGAAAAAGCTCATTAGAATTAAAACATAATGCTAGAATCAGCAAACTTTTTTTTTTTCTCCTATTTGGAATCAGTTCCGCTGGCTTTAAATCAATATGTACTTGGGATTATGGACCTCAAGAACTTGGGAGGTCTTAAATCCTGTGATTTTTCATGGCAAGAAAGATTATGGCATCTCCACTTCAACACACATGGTCCTCTGTACTCTCTCATCCATGCCAGCAGACAGCCTGCCCCTCGAGAGAATAAATTATGTTGGAGAAGAATTTCAGCTATACCCAAATCTGATAACAAATTTGCATATTTTACCATATAGGGAGAAAATAGTGATGAATCAGGATAATGAATTTGAAAACAAAAATTCAATGTAAGTAGCAAATATTTGGGAAACATTTGATTCATCTGAGCGTTTAGTAAAGAACAAAACAATCTCCCAAATTAATCCTAAAAAGTTTCAGTCATTGCATGATCAGTAGAACAACACTATGAACAAACATGCAGTGTATTTACTTTTAGAAAGATACTTTTTCCACTTACCGAATGCAAAACCGATCAAGTCAATAAGAAAAAAATTCAAAAACTGAATGTGTACTTCCAAACTGTTACCTTTACTGTCAATTAAGTGTACAAAGAAAATATTCAGTGTAGTAAGTTTCCCTTATAAAGCTTATTCATAAGTTGGTTAAGATGATTTAGACATTGGCTTTCTAGCTCTATCTTCTACTTATCACAAGAGGTACGATTAAAAAAGAAAACTGAGTAGCAGCTTTAAATTTGCTACCAGTTTAGCAGGCTACTCCAACTTTCCTAAACTCTTAACTTACGCAAAACAACAAAGGAATTTTCCAGCAAATACCTCTGTCAGACCATTTTCTCTCTTGTGATGTCTGCTGTACAAATCCTGCTGAATCTCTAACTTGCAAAAGGGTCCCTAAAATTCTTCAGCTATCAAATTTTAAAAAATAAATAAATTAAAAAAGCAGGTTCAAAGATGAAAGAAAATTCTGGAGCAGTCATTCCAACATGACTCGGTAACAGCAGCGTGAACCCATGCACGAACCTCTCCAAGCTTGCACTCAGCTACCTCCCCAAGGCTGCCTGTCTGCAATCGGGGCTTTATGTCCCCAGTTCGGGACTTGGTCCCATACCTTCCTTGCAGGGATTCTTTTAGAACTGTGAGCCTGCTTTGGTTAACGCTGGCGTGGAAGAGTTTGGCGGCTGCTGTGAGCTGGATTCTTAGCTGCTCTGATCATGCTCTCATCACAGGAGCAAAAGAACAGGAGGAGGAGAAACAAAAGCAGAGGGAAGCAATGGAAAAAGTAGGATTTGAACATGTTTGAGCTCCCTGTTCTCTGTGACAGGAAGAAACCTATCTGGCCTCCAGTGAGGATGTTCAGGCATAGCTGTGCTATGAGCTGTGATCTGGCACCTGCAGCAGCACTGTCTCTCCATCGTTCCATCGCACAGACAGCACAGGCACCAGGGGTATATCCAGCACCAAGCCTCTTGTTTCAGTTCTCTAACATGTAAAAGAAGTTCTCCTGTTAAGTGCTTTCCTCAGGGGCCCATTTTCCAGCTTCCTCCATATCACTGTTACTTACTGAACAAGATCACACTCTGGTCCCTACTGGCCACTTTCTTTCTGGCGCTGCTTTTGCTCCCCCCCTGCCCCGATTCCACCCTCCCAGCCCGCAGCCACGTCCTGCCCTCACCGCAGCTGAACAGGGAGAGGACAAACGCTTGCCTAAAAGCCTGTCAGATCCCAGTAACATTTTTTTATCCCCTCAAAGCAGCAGAACTATGAACAACTCCTACATCTGCAAATCCATTAAAAAAGTAACGATTGCTCCAAGAGCGATCTACTATTTTTATGAATGGAGAAAAATGGAAGCAAAGTCTCTCAAATAAACAGTGAGGGGGAAAAGCAGCATGTAACTTTCAGCATGTCACAGCAGCTACTTTTGCATGCCTACCCAGACTAAAATGTAAAGGCAACAAGCCAGGTTTGCTCACCATTCAACAAACATTACAACCATGTCCTCTTGATCAGCATAGCTTTTTATGCCTTCTTTCAGCAGTCGAACTTTCTGCCCTCCGCCAATAGAGTTAGGCAGCTCACCACCTTTCCACTCTTCACCTTTTCCAAGTACCTGGAATAAGAAAAAAGCACTTTCTGCTAGTACCCAAAAACAAGAGGCTTTTTAAAGCAGACCCTTATTGAAAACAGATGTTAAAGCAGAAGCAACACATTAAAGCATAGCAAGCCAGCATTTCCAGCATCATAAGTTTTCCATGTCTGAAGCAGCGTTCAGCACAATGACATCACTGCAAAAACATGAGAGAGACATTTCTTAACCAAATAAGAATCGAGCAATTGCCTGCTACCACCATTTATTCAAACATGTCTCCCACCGGGGGGGGGGGGGGACCAAAAGAAA
>NW_008796078.1:4457657-4467140 GCF_000699145.1 Aptenodytes forsteri
ATTCCCCCCCCCGGGGGTGGGGGGAGAACAAAAGAAAAGAACAAAGCTAATAATTGTTTCGAAATTTGTATTAGAAAAACATTCTGAATGAGACCTTTAAAAGTCAATATAATCACTTTAGGAACAGGAAGTGTAAGAGACCTTGGTGAATCAGGGTATTACTAATACAAATTGCAAGCTCCAGTCTTTCTGAAATCCCTCCAGAACACTTTTGTACAAGGAAAGGATAGGTTCCCCAATATACAGCTGGCTGCTAAAATCAGCTAAACAAGATTCCTCCTTAGCCAAGCGCTATAGCGAATTACATCTCAAAAACAGAAAAAAAACCTTAAATATTTTTTAGGTTTTGAGCATAATATTTTGGGAACTTATAAAACCTGGAAGAACTACACTGCATGTTGTTTTGGACAAATCTGTAAACCTAATAGATGTATCCAGAGCTCAGGCTTCACAGGTGCTTTAGTACAGCATTATCATACTAGGAAGGGTTACCTCGGTCTTCCAAGTTCAGTGGCAGAAGTCAAACTTCAGAGACCCAAATAATTTCCTATTTATAGTGTAGACACTGTGATAAGTAAGCAGAAAAATTTCATAACACCACCTGAATCCCTGGATTTTCTCTTGCAGAACCAATTTGTGGGAAAAGTTTAGAAGAAGGTTAGTGCCTTCCCTTTTTCCCAAGGTCACACGGAGACCAACCTCAGTATGTGACATACGGAGACATGGAGCAAGGCAGAAAAGGCTGGCAAGAATGACAGAAACGTTTTGTCCTCTCAAAGAAGTACAGGTTCTTGGGAAACACAATGAAACTTTCAGTTGTGGCCCTCCCTCCTTCCCCGCAGCAGGGATCCAGCCTTGTTTAAGTAGGAAGGAGACATCCAAAGCCCTCTGAGTGCAGTGCAGCTTCCAGAAGCATTCATGCAAACAAAATCAGCCGCACTGAAAAGCAAGGCTATATGGTAAATCATGACAGAACCTGTAAGTGTCTGAGGACGCTGACCACAATAGCTACTAATCTGTAAAACAGTTCCTAAGGCAGTGGAAGAAGCACCCTCCCATGGTCGTTCAGACGGGGACCAGCAGGTAAGCAACAGGGACAGCAGCAGGGCCACGTGCAAGCGTCCTACCCGCCCCCAAGCTCTGTAATTGTTTTACTTTGCCACAGCATGCAAGGAAGCTAATGCAACTTAAGTTACTATTGCTCTGTTTCTGTCCTAAAGGCAGTATAGTATGTATATTTGGTATGAAAACGTGCAATACCTTTACTGTGTAGTTGAAGTGCTTTGCAGTTCGCATGAAACGGTGAAAGCCATCGGTTTCTTTAGTCGCTACAGTAAAAACTAGTAGTTTATCTGAGGGAGAAAAAGAAGGAACATGTATTAATATGTTTTCAGGCCACAGTTCATAACAAAAAAATGCACTGAACAGCACTGGATCAGGGGGCTTTATGACTTGCCTGCATCTCATTCAAAGACAGGAGGCAAATACACTGTCATGTTATAGGCATGAGACATTATCAAACAAGAACTGCTATGGACAAGGATGCTGTATTTAAAATTATCCTCAGGAAGAGGAAGCAAAGAAATCTATCTACTCTGTAAACAACTAGCTCAATACACGAAAACAAAGCTAGTATGACTACTGGACAGGAAGGAATCTTCAAAACAAAAATAACTTACTACATTTCAGTCTGAGCTAATCCTGTGACCTCTTATCACAGGACTGAATGGTAGCAGAGAACTTCACCCAACCTCAGTAACTCCCCAGAAAGCAAGTGGTTCACGTTCTTCATGAAAACGGGGTGGGAAAAAAAAACAACCACGGAAACCAGTTCCCCAACAGGCAGCATTTACTGCTTTTAAGTCCTTGGGCAGAGACAAAAGAGTAAGGTTGGGGTTTTTTTTATTCAGAGCCTCTGTAAATTATAGCAGTGCTAATTTTGCCCTCTTACTGCATGCAGGCAAATGACCATGCAACCAATGTCCTTTTCATACCCCGGGGCTTTTGACATAGTTCAAATGAGGCCATGAATTCCCACTAAACAGCTTCCCGATTAAACTACTGAACAACGTTCAGCACCCTATACAATATACTGCATAACCCAGGTACATAATTCAAAGCTATGAGAAAGACAGCACCCCTCTCCAACATCAATCAGACCAGCCTGGATCCCAGAGCACGTTGCAGCTCCCCAATTTGGTTTGAGTTCAAGCAACAGCTGCCCTCTAAACAGAGCCCATGAGATCAATCCTTACAAGAAAGTAAAATTAATCGCCCCAACAGACACAATGCCTGTTGTTGCTTCACTTTCCCAAAAAACATCCTCCGGGTTTATCTTTACCAGCACAGTAACATGTGCTAGAAGTGGCTGGTGTGAAAGACACCCCTATTAACCCTTCAGCCTTGTCCACCACCACAGACTTAGCAGCCCTCAGATACCCAAGATATCATCCTTGGTGTATTCAAATCAATCACCGCTTGCCATTTTGTTTTATTTGACACCAGCAAAATTAACACACAAGATGATGATCCGCTTCCCACTTTGTAGAAGAAATGCACCTTGCTAGTTACTCATGCAATGCTCTGCAGCCAAGCACCAGGGTACTTCAAGTGTACCTCTGCTCAGTCAAGCAAAAATACCTGTAGGAGCACAGACATAGTTTGCAGAGCAACATAAAAAACAGACATTCTAATGTATCATAGAATCATTAAGGTTAGAAAAGACCTCCAAGATCGAGTCCAACCGTCAACCCAACACCACCATGCCCACTAAACCATGTCCCTAAGCGCCTCACCTACAAAGCGCCTCACCTACAAGTCTTTTAAATACCTCCAGGGATGAACATAAAAAACAGACATTCTAATGTATCATAGAATCATTAAGGTTAGAAAAGACCTCCAAGATCGAGTCCAACCGTCAACCCAACACCACCATGCCCACTAAACCATGTCCCTAAGCGCCTCACCTACAAAGCGCCTCACCTACAAGTCTTTTAAATACCTCCAGGGATGGGGACTCCACCACTTCCCTGGGCAGCCTGGTCCAATGTTTCACCACTCTTTCAGGGAGTTGTAGAGAGCGATGAGGTCTCCCCTCAGCCTCCTCTTCTCCAGGCTAAAATACATGAGCCTTTCTCTTCCAAAGCTGAACAAGAAATGTCCATTTAACCTTGTGATAAGGACAGGGGCAGGAAACTTCAGATTAGTTGAATCGAGCAGAGGAGGGATTTAAAACTGAGTCTACATCTCAGACAGACAGCCCTACAACTAAGCACTGGAATATGACATAGGCCACAATTCCAACTCCACTTAACAAATTAATGAGCTCGGGATAAAATGCAGGGAAAATCAGGGATCAGGACTCAGGGCTTCTTCACCAAAGCGTTCCCGTTCTGTAACCTCATCCTTTTTTGCAGAGCTCTAACATGAGCGGTACAAAATGACCCTATTCCAGTACTCCCCTAGCAAGTCGATACAACCAATTTGAACCCTGGCAAGGTGATCACACTCACACCATCTGCCACAACCTGGATGGATTTCCCATGAGGAAAATATGCAAAAGACAGAAGACAAAAGCATCCCTTCCACTCCATCCCCCTCTGTTTCTCAGCAAAGGGGCACACAGCTGCCGGGCTTCATGCTGCGGCTGCAGGTGGGTGACAGCTGTTGTTGGAGCCCCCCAATGGGTTCCTCACCTCCAGGGATTGGGGGGGAGTCCGAGTTTCACTCTGCACATCTCTGAATTGGCAGCTGAATGCAGGAAGAAACCAGGCATTTAGCTGTTCAGCCCATGGTGTTGTGAGTGAACTTAGGTTTCAGCAGCTGGGGAACTAAGAGAAAAAAATGGAAGCGCTGATTGTAAGTACTTCAGAGGCTAGCTCATACTGGAGAGGAGGCTGTCAGAATTGTTCTCCTGGATTTAAGCATTTAATCCTGCAATGTGAATCTCGTCTGTATCCTCTTTTTTTTTCTTTTTTTTTTTTTCTATTATTTTAACTATAGAAACTCACAAAATTACTAGATACAAGTAAAGTAACACTACATTAGATTTTTATTTTTAGTTGTCAGAAAATCTTTACCTGAAATACAGTTGAATCCACGTAAATCAATACATGTTAAGGGAATACACCTATTAAAAGACAAAAGGTAAATTACAAGTATAACTCAACTTTATAAAAGGAATAAAATCACTGAAAGGATTTTAGTTTAAGTCAATAATCATGATGATGATTATAGCCATATCAAACTCTTCTGAGCTAATAATTCTTAATGGAAAAAAAAAAGTTAAAATATACTTTCTGTGAACAAAGGTTAAGCACTCAGCCAATTTTAAATGTGTTCTTGATGGCTGGAAATCAATGTATACCTTTGGGCAGATATTGTGTATAAACATACATAAAAGCAATGACTAACACAATATTATAACTTGAAAGTGCCCAGTAGGTGTGTCTTATCTACAATGTTATCCTACTGCAAAATCACAGGCACCTTGTCTCTAACGACAACATCATGAAATTCAAGTCTGTCTAAAACAGCCACAGCAGGCAAACTATGGAGACTAGTCTCAGGAGCCACTGATATTTTTTCCACTGAAATAAGGCTTGGATTCAGCACTAGTCAACAGGTCACTTCCGAGAACACTCCTACCAAGTCAGACAGTGGTCTGGCTAGTGCATCCTCAACAGCAGCTATAACAGTGTACATGAGGAAGAGCAAGGATAAGACAAGCATATACGATGCTTTCTCTGCTTTTTCTACCAGTCTCAGTTTATGGGTTTTCCTGACCTGGATGGGGTTTCCGTATACTCCGAAACACTCGGTCCCCTTTGTGACCTTGCTCTTACCTAGTCACTCCTTGAACTGATGTAACCTTTAAGCAGTGACAGCACCATGTGCCCCCCCCAAAAAAAAAAAAACACCCACAAAAAAAAACCCCAAACACAACAACAAAAAAAATCTTCTGTGCCCTGAGCAGGGCTCCTACAGTTTTGAATCTGACACAGCCCAAGTTCTTCAACTACAGACAACATCTCTACCTGTCCTCCCCACCACGCACAATTTTGTGGATTTCTCTCACATCGTGCCACAGCTTTTTTTTTTTTTTTTTTTGGCTCCTTTTGCTCAACAGCCCTAGTGAAGATTTTAACTGCTGGCTCTACTGAACCAGTCTGACACTCCTGCAATACATTACACAGTAGAGAAGAAACTGAAAATACTTGAAATGATTCAATCAACTCAACTTGAACACCCAAAAATTTTGGGAAGACAGTTTTAGAAGATTAATTGCTCCATCTTTTTCTCACTTAAGTGCTAGCAGTCTTTTGTAGGCAAGAATCAGAAGAAAATCCCATGAGTACATGTCAGAAGGACAGGAGGACCGCCACAGAGAATTCCAGTGCAATGCATTCACAGATGCACTGACTCACCGATAGACATAAACACCGCAATAATGGTTCAACACCTCCAAAACAGTTTATTCTAAAGGTCATGCAATCTAAAGTAATTCTACAGGAGTCACCACAGAATGAATAAAGAACATGATATCTTAGACTATGACTAAAACAGAACTGAAGACAGAGGATAGGATTTTTCTCTATGGAAGAGATTAAGTTATGATTATTTTTTTTGTTCAAGCACTGCATTTTCCAATTAGAGGGAACTGGAAAAATCTGATAATACCAGACTGCATCGCCAAGCCAAGTGAATCCATTATTGAAAGTTTCCTAGGTGACCAGTCAAGCACTGACTATAACCATGGAATTTGGTTTGGGTAGACATATTTCACACCTACCCCTTCCTGAGGAATGCTAACAGCAAGGATTTCAAAAATCTGTACTTGACAACATGATCTAAATGACAACATGTGGGCTGCATCAGATTCCTCCTGTAGTCACTAAGTCAAAGAAAGTATTAAATCAACCTATAAGTACAGTTTGGCAAGCAAAAAATACTCTACTGTTCTTTATGGGATATTGTTACTCTCTTTTAATGGAACCCACAGTAATTCTACCTATACGTTGCTCATGTATTTCAAGATTCACTATGGAGCCTGGTATGTTACTTGAGTTTTGTGGAACAGGAGGAAAGAGAATGATGTGCCAGTCATAAGAGTTTTCAACCTGAGCTATATAAAATGGAGAAAGCTGAGCAGACAAATAAAGCAGTTTATACCGACATGAAACTGCAAGAGAACCTGTATTACACTCACAGCCAATGAAGCAATGAAGCTGCCTGAGTCAGGTTTGCATACGGTCACAGAACAAACAGGAAGCTATTTTTATACAGGTATTATTCACATTGGAAAAGTTTTCTTTTTAGCAAACTTGCCAATGGTCAGTTTTTTAAAATTACAGATGAAGAGGTTTAAAAGGCTTTACTTCCATGTCTCTGCTGCACTACAGAATTTTAGGTGCATGTGATACTTAAATAATTTTTAAGTGCAGCAGAAGTGTAATTATAGCACTTAGAGTCCATTTAGAATTAGAGTTTCTTTATAGACTATTTAGTCTTTGTTGTTTGTTTTTTTTTGGGGGGGGTGATTTTTTGTTTGTTTGGGTTTGTTTTGTGGGTTTTTGTTTTGTTAACATACTTTTATTCTGTCTATAGTGTGTATGGAGAGACAATGCAAAGTGCATTAAATGATAGTTACCTTGGCACATTATAGAGGCTATTATTAACCAAATGAGGAAAGCAGCACCATTCTCTTCCAGCTAGTAAGACGTTACAACAATATTAGTGTAATTCCTGTAGGCTCCTGTGACTTTATTTAGATGTAAATGAGAACTTGCACCAGTTTTACTGGCAGAGTTCCACTAAGCATAGCATGGGAGATATTTGTTTCTTCCTGTGGAAGTGAGTGAACGCTTCTGACCACCAAATACTTCTGCTAATTTTTTTAACCTTTTAACTTCATTCACTTTGAAAAATCTATTCCTTGTTTGCTACATTTAGGTACAACCACCCCTTACAACACCTGTCCCATTTGTATCCAGTAACACAACTCCAAAGTGACTTTCATGAACTCACAAAAGTGTAAACGTGCAAGTACAACACAGATCCCAGGGGAGTAAGTTTATCCAAGTGCTGTTTCCATTTCAGGATGTGCTCGGTTAGATCTATTTTAGCTGCAGCCACCCACAGTGTCCCTGCTGTGCGGAGCAGGTTTGGCCTCACGAAGAGCCCTGCCAGTGCAGAGGTTCAGTGCAGCACCAGGGCCCTTACCGCAGGCGGAGTTGCATGCAAATGTCGCGCTGAGAGGTTGAGTGACTGGCCCAGAGTCCCCAGCAGCATCGCTGTGCCAGCTCCAGGGCTCCAGCTGTGCAATGAAGACCCAGGCGTAGCAGCAGAAAGCTGTCTGCAATTACTCAGACCCCAAGTTACCACTATGGCCCAGTACTCCGCAGCAAGCGAGCCGCAAAATTCTCAGTCTTCGCAAAAACCCCAAGACGAAGTCTAGCTGCAGCAACACTGTTCCTGCTTCACCATCCACTTTGGCACAAATCCCTGCCCTGCCCTCCACCCAGGTGTCTACCCCTGGGTAGACCCCTACAGCTCTCCTGTGTGCTCTTACATACAGACTTGAGCTATCCAGTTTCTTAAGCCTGACTATCCCCCTCATGCAAGGGGACAAATACACACTCAGTAATAGTTTCCAACAAACAGGAACAGCATCCTTAAAATGCAAACATGTATGAAACCAAGAACACAGCAGGCGGTCACAGCCCTCCACACTTGCAGGGTACTGGGACACCACAAAGGGCACGGGCTGCCCAGCAGGACTGGGCTCCCCCGGCATGCAGCCTGCCAGAGGCATCTTGGCAGTCACTGGAGGAGATTACCAAGCTTGGCATTTATTTCCACAAGTAAAGTCAGTTTGCGTAAAAAGGAAATGCAAACCCTATACTGAAGTTCAACAGGAAGGCATGGGGGGGGAAAAAAAAAAAAATCTCTGAAGAGTTCATGCTAGGTATGAGGGTGCTGAAGTTACTAGAGTGCAATTATTCCAGACAGCTTTCCGATAGTTACATTCACAAAACTGCTGTTCTGTTTTGAAAACAAGCCTGAGAGAGCACGTGTTTGGCCAAGAAAAGTATATCCAGTGACAAACAGAATTCATTTTTACATGCAAATTAGGAAACCCTTCGGCACTCAAGTTGTGAAAGACAACACTGCATATAGAGCACATGCAACATCTTAGGAAATTCAGTGAAGGTTTATCAAAACATCTCACTCCTTTAGTCAATCTTTTGTGCTGCTACCATCAGGGATCTGACTGCATCATGAATATTTATTTCCAGAAATAAGGACTATAAACCAGAGCCTTTGTCTTCAGTGAATTGCCTGGCAAGGTCTCAGCCAGGAATTGCCATGGCAGGACTGCTTTAAGTAGCAGTGACCTCTCTCCTTGTACCTTGGCAAAGACGTACGCAAAGAACTGCGGTCATTCCTCACACACCCACATGGTTCTTATTTATCTTGAATGAACACTGACAAAGATTACTACATAATTTCTACCAGGGGTTGCGGGCACTAGTACAGTAGCTTCAGAGCAGCCAAAACTGAGGATATTGCTCACAGCCACACAGGAGCTGACATTTAGTCCTTGGATTCAAGTGCCGTGGACTTCTCTGGAGTAGGAGCGAGCTTTAAGATCAAAGGACATCTATGCATGGTACCACATTATGCCATTAAAATCTATCTCTATCTTTAAAACTAGCGGCTTATAACGGTAAACAAATATGTTTGGTTCCTGGAATACAGTTTTATCCATGTTCTAGGGTCTACATAAAACACAGTCTACTTTGCCATTTGCAGATTATGTCCCACCGAGAACTGCTCAACGGAGTAACAACAGTGCATCAACCTCTGCATTAAATGAGCAAAGACATGTACAATTGCAAAATAATTCACCAAAGGTTTCTAGCAAGCAAATAAACAAGTTCCTAGAGATCATTGAAAAAGCTTGGGAACTGGAAGCATACTAGGAATACCTCCATGGGTTTTTAAAAAAAAAAAAAAAAATTTACATACACACTGTCAAAGAAAGGACAGGTAGTAACCCTGGCAGTGATCTGCATGACCTTCATCTAAGGCATAGGCTGGGCAAATACCTGGAAGAGAAGATGGATGAGATGGATACCTGGAAGAGGCACATGGATGCATCCCAGCCCATTAATTAAGCTATGTAATTGTGCCTATTATTATGTCTCCTGCATCTCTGGAGATGTGGGAGACCAACAGGGTAGTTTCCCACAAAAACAACTGCTGTGGTTTAACCTCAGTCGGCAACTGAGTTCCACACAGCCGCTCGCTCACTCCTCCCCCTCGCCCCCTGGTGGGATGGGGGAGAGAATTGGAAGAGTAGAAGTGAGAAAAACTCATGGGTTGAGATAAAAACAGTTTAATAATTGAAATAAAATAACAACAACAATAACAATAATGTAATAATGATGATAATAATAATAATATACAAAGCAAGTGATG
>NW_008796078.1:4467220-4478705 GCF_000699145.1 Aptenodytes forsteri
TTGGCCAGTTTGGCTGTGCCCCCTCCCATCTTCTTGTGCACCTGCAGCCTTCTCAGTGGGTAGAGCATGGGAAATTAAAAAGTCCTTGACTAGTGTAAGCACTACCTAGCAACAACTAAAACATCCGTGTGTTATCAACATTGTTCTCATCCTAAATCCAAAACACAGCACTGTACCAGCTCCTAGGAAGGAAATTAACTCTATCCCTGCCGAAACCAGGACAACAACAAAAAAAAACCCAAACAAAACCACCAACCCACAGACTGGATTAAGCTTGCCTTTACACCACATAGGAGCATCACATAGGAGCATGCTTCCCCATCACTGGAGAGATGCACTAAAGCACAACACAACTTTAAAAAGTGTTTTCAGCCTGATTCCTCACGTCACACTTCAAGAGCACAGTAATGAGGAATGTTCAAAAGCAAGTTGAACTGAGAAGTAGCTGTCAGAGTGACAGTAAACAGTCCCAACTAACTGCAGACTTCTGATTGCATTTCCGCTATTATTTATTGTTTCCACAGATTAACTGTTAAAAAAAAAAAGAAAAGAAAAGGAGGAAAAAAGCTTGTTTGGTTTTGGATTGAAGTTTTCAATATGCCTGTTTATTTCCAAGGCAGGCAACCTAGCCCATGTATAATCATCTCAAATTTGTAAGTCCTGATTTGGCCATGTCACCTTCCCTTCCAACTTCTGTACTCAGCCAGTAACAAGAAGGTGAACTAGAGGAATTGTCCTCAACAAGTTCTGTTTTCCTTCCTTACGCACCTCAACCTAAAGCACATACTCCATCAACAAAATCCATGTTCTGAGACTTTACAGTAGTCTGAGTTAGAAACAAAATGTAATTAGCAGTTTCCTTGACCTTCCTATCCATTCTGCTCCCCTAAAAGGGGAATATTTCTGTGCCTGGAGGAGAAATCACAGTCCTCAGCTCTGCCCTCAGCGTAGCTGCCTGCACACCAGAAGCTTCTGATGGGTGCTTTCCAGCATGTCACCAGCCTTGTTTGGAGAACATGCCATTTCAGTATCATTGCCCTGATAAGCATATTGAGTACAACACATTTGAGTTAGCAAATAAAAGGATAATAGAGCAGGTTGAGCTATGTGCGGCTCAGGTTACAGTACGTGAAGGCATGATCCATAACTGGGATTCAAGATCTAGAGTTTCTCATAACTTCATGATAAAACTGGTAAATTTTGGAAGAATAAGACTTTAAACACTAGGAATACAATGTCGCTATACAACTAACCTTCTGTAATTTCTTTAACAGATGAGTTGTATTTCTGGAAGATATCCTGGAAAATGTAAAATACTCTACAATATCTTCTGAAAAAGACAAAACTGACTGAGATAAAAAAAAAATGGATGATATAAAGCCTGTCAGAAAATATCTTTATTAGCCGATATAAAGCCTGTCAGAAAATATCTTTATAGGCTCAAGTGCTGTTTCCTCCATAAAACTGAGTAACATAACAGTCTGAGTTCCCAATTAACTGCAAAACTGTGAAAGAGCTTTCAAAGAGAACGCAGCACAAGGTTTAAGCCCACAATGGTAAAGAAAGCATTCAAAAAACTGAAACGGATCATTGGGCTACACAATACTGTATGGAGTCAATACAGTCATGATAACCAATTCTCTTCCCACGCAGTTTTGAAGACTTTACTAAAACCAATTCTTCCATATGCTTCCGAGCCATGTTGAAGCTCTGCAGATAGCTAGAGGGTCACCAATGGTGCCAACAGCAAGTTCCCTTCCCTATTTATATGGGCTCAGACCATATGTTCAAAACCCAAAGAACCGTCAAGCCAACTAAAAAGTTGAAATATCATAGAGCACTTTCAAAATCCAGATTTTTAGCACAACACGATCCTCCACTTATCACTCAAGAAGGCAATATTAGACTTCTCAAAAGGAAAGTTGATTTTTTTCCCCCCCTATAAATAGGAGTTATAGCCTAAACTTAAGATTCTACATCAAATAAAACTTTTGAAAATCCACATACTCTGAAAAGATGTCAAACAGCTGGAGACAGGAGAAACCCATCATATACAATGTAACCATGATTATAAGTTATACCTACATACATATACTTGGTTAATGTAATCCAGCAGCAAACAAAGATCTTAAGTACACAATGTGAAAAACACAAACTTTAAACATATGTATCTACCCAGTGTCAGTTTATATGACGTACATATGGTCAAAGAAAGTAGTAAACCAACAGAAGAATTTCTGGTCAAATAAAACTTTTGGCATAAAGAGGGAAAAGACAGAGCCATCTGACAGCTGTTTATTTTCCCCCAGGATTCTTTAGAAACACGACAATGTGCTGAAATAGCAAAGATGGTCATCTTCTTTTCTCAGGAAAGAAATGTGTATTACACTCCAGGAGGGGGAAAGATGACTGGCGCATGAACAATACTACTTTATATTTGGAAGTTCTGGGGGTTTTTTTAACCTGATCTTTTTATTATACAGTCAACTTCTGTTCTGCACAGAACACTTTGCTGCATGCCTCCACTCATCCCACAGCTTACTGCTTCCCAGAGAGGCAAACTGGTTTCAAAGTCCCGTTAACTATAGCCATGATCACCTTGTAAGATTGGATCCTCTGCAATTTAATAGCATTGTTGGACTGCTGTTAAAAAATATCCTTAGAGGGGAGACAAAATATGCTTGAAAAACTCATGAAAGACTGGAAAGTTATAAGATTTAAAATAAAAGATGAAATTAGAATTAACAGATAGCAAGTTAAGAACAGTCATGGGTTGCCAAACACATAGTACATACTGATTTCCTATACCAATACACATTCTTGTGTGAGAGAGATGGATTTCTAAGAACCAATGCTTCAAATAAATCTTAAAAGGCCAGATTTTGAAGAAGCAGACCTTCCTGTACAGACCTCTTCTGAAAGTTTGGTCCGTTTTCCCCTGTATCACAAACCTCCTGTTAATCACTACACTTCAATACATACATGTCTCACTGCAAGATACGAAGAGCAGCACAAACATTTATGTAACTTCCAGAAAAGTAGGAGACTCTTCTTGGCTAGCTATTAGCAGACTTCTACCTTCTCCACTTTAAACCAGACATATTAAATTAAAGCAAAGTAAATAGAAGTCTGTCTTTTGATGGTATAAGCATAGTTATTGCAGAACTAATGTAGGTACACAGGTATCACTTCTGCTACCACCTGATCCTCAAAATGGTTCAAACTGCAGAAAAAAAAAAATACTGCTGCCTTTAAACTGTTGCAAACAGTTTATGACCACAACTGGCATTTGTGGTTATCAGGGATCACTCAATGCACGGGCTTTCCGTGGATAATCCTTCCTGTGCTCTTCCAGGTTATTTGTAGACCTTGCTGAAGCTACAGAGCAATAGCTATTGGTATCAAAACTCCCAACGCTGTCCCGAGCCAGGGAGCAGAACTAGTAAAGGCAGGAAGTTTTCAGAAGCTGTCTAGGGAAAGTTACTTTCGAATAGCTGGTACTGTTGCAACTTCCTCAGCCACAGCAGATGTTGCCTGTTACAGGGTTCTCCCTCTTCTCATGTGTCTCAAAGGAACAAAGAAGCTGGGTTAGCAGAAATGCGTGCTTATATTAAGCAAGAGCTGCTCTGAATTTTTTCTTAATACAGAATTTATGCTAGATTCGCACTTGCTAACACACAGGCCCTGGACAGGATACTAGAGTGTTCTTTTCCCCTCCCCCCCCCCAACTAACTGAATCCAAACTGAAGTTTTCCAAGACTTAGAAAGATGCTTACCATTCAAGAGTCCCATTATTGTTAAACACCATCTACAATCTAAATCCATTTATGAAGAGGTGAACAGTGTTATAGCAACCATGCATTTCAGAATCTAAAGTTTGTTATGAAAATACCAAAGACTTCTCACGCAAACAAATTCTCTTGTGCTTTAATTCACAGCCCACAGGGATTTGAACAGGCATTTCCCTCTTCCATGTGTACTGACTGAAATGGCAAGCCTGCCGAGCTGCTGCTTACTGCCTGCCTTTTATCACATCATTTCTGATGTCACATAGATACAGCGTCTAAAATGTTTACATGGAAATGATCAACTGTTGAATAGAGCCAGTTCTAAAAGAAATAAATAAAAACCCACCACCCACAGACTGTATCTCGGTAACTATTTTTCTGTATATGCATATATACATACACACACTTTCAGGCAAAGATTAGCAGTTACTCCCAATATTAATACACAACCGATTTCAGAAAACATTTGAAAGCTGATTCTGCCTCAGCTCTTAATTTACTTTCTTTTAATTTAGTAGTATTGAATATACAGTCAACAAGAGCTCATTAAGACCTGTATGTGCACTCATCAATCACCCGCGTCAGTCCCGGGTGCAGCGCTGGCCGGTGCTCAGGCCCGCACTCATTCTAATGCAAGATTTCCTCGTTTTGATAGCTGAACAAAACCAGATACAAGCAGCAGTAGTCAAGAGTTTTTCCATCAGTTTCAGTGGACTTGGATGAGACCCTGTTTACTGAATCAGTTACTCTGTAGTAAAGCAAAGCTAAGACACATTCCTTCGTTCCCAGATAAGAAAGAAAATTAAAATCAACTCTTTGTAAATGACATCATTGCCATGCATGAAGCAACTCCTCCAACAAGACCTGCCTAACTTCCTGACAAGCGGGGAACAGATCAGGTTACAGCTGTTTATTAGTGCCCAGACAGCAATCAAACCACAAAAATCTTCTTGAGAGTGGGAGTGGATGGAGTCATGGCACAGGCTGGGTCTTGCTTGAACGCGCCGATTGGATGGCCCTGCTATAAACTGTCATCGGGGCTGTGCAGCTGAGAGCAGGACACAATTAACATCAGCTGTCTAAGTGAGAAAGTTTACTCAGCTTCTGCCTTTTAGTAGCCTTGCCCTCTCTGTGTCTCTCATAAAATATGTATCTAGAGAAGAGCATGCTTCTTCTTAAGCTGTTGTTTAGCAAATCCAGCTGTTTAAACAGAAGCAGTCACACACAGCACCAGGCATTGTTAAAGTCCGTTTTCTGACAGCTAATCAATCCATCAATGAAACTCAGCAGTTAAGATTTGCAAAAATGGTTTCTCCTTAGACTAGTCTTTGCGTAAAAAAGGAGAAATTGGAGCTGGAACTGGAGCCGTCCTGAAGATGCGTAACTGTCCTTCATGCCTGCACCATGGTTCATGTTGTCAGCAGACACTACCTCGCTGATTAGTCAGTTCTTTTGAAAAAAGCTGCCCTACAGCTTCACGTCTGGCCATATGTCCAGATACTGGACATGTAAAGTTCTCCAAACAGAAACACAGGCCATGCAACCCTGGAAGGAGGAAAAAAAAACCCACCGTACTTTTCAAAGATCCCTTTTCTGTGTGAACAAGCAACTTAAACTCCACACTTGTGAGATACAGGTAAGTGCCCTGCCCCAAACAACTCAGTCCTTCAAATCATGAAATAGCATCAAAAACTTCACTTCTGAAACAAGACATCATGACAGGTCACGTATGACACATATTTCAAGATGCTTTTAACATCAAACACCTGGGCCGGCAACTTCAGTCATTAAGTTTATGGACCTGGTTCTGATCTCACACCAACATGTGGACGATTGTTTTACAGTGATGTAAAACAGAATTAGTAAACTGCTTACGAGGATAGCCTAAGGAAACACTTTGCTGTATTAAAGTTTCATGTGAACTACAAAACTAAAGGTAAAAAATCCTTTTTTACTTTTTTGCAAAAAAGAGTAAAAAAAAATTACAACAGCAATTCTATTAGATACTGATTATTTTCTGCACAGCTGATTTCAGCGAGAACCCCTAACGGGCTCATTCAGTACATTAACACTTAGACCCACAGATACAGAATTAACTCTCAGGGGAATGGCACTTAAATGCCAAACCTACTTTTGTTTAACATTCTGTCTTTTTTCCTTACAGTTTGTTTGCATTAATTACAAACACCGCATGTGTCAGCTTTAAAAACATACTTGCAGTTACGTTGCAAGAATCAGTACTACTACCAAAAAGGACTCCCCCCCCCACCTCCCCCCATGTCTATTTTCCAAGAAAATCCACAGTGAATTAATAAATTTGCAACTTGTCCAAGAAGGAACCCTGGAATACTTTCAAAGGGCAGACCATAAAAGCTGGTGAGCCAACCACTAAAATAAGGGGGTTTCTTCAGAATTGTCCTATAAATTTTGATGTAATGTTTTAAGCCAAGGCAGAGTTCTACTGTTTAGCCTTAAACTATTAAGGAAATTAGTCTGTAATTACTTTGTGCTCCATTACAAAAACAGTCATGTGGTTTAAAAGAAATTATACAGTAATCCACAGTATCTTTAATTTTGGTTCAAGCAGAATGAAATGATTAAATACGTCAACTGTATAATTTGTCAATAATCTAAATATTTCAACAATTAGTAGGTACCTAAGTTTCTGCAGTCTCACCGCTCAGTTAGAACCAATATCATTAAAATATTACATATATTAAAAAAAGGCATATAGACATGCGCACACACTGAGAACATGAAGAAGCCAGATTACTCTGACCATCAAATAGAAGATTTACTCTGTTTCTTTAGTGGACTTGTCATTTGTTTGTTTTTCCTTCTACTACAAATTGTAAAAGGAATTCTAACTCCTGGAAATAAAGATATCTGGGATGAAACAGTGACTTTACATATTTAGTCTCCTCATGAGCAGTGTAATCCATGTTTTGAAAACTGAATTCTCCGTAAGGAAATACTCCAGAAGCCATTCTATTAAACCACCTAAAGCCACTTGTGGTGTCACAGGCTGTGCTTGCAAGCACGTATTCCTTGATGATTAAGTGTCATTTATTCTCTAGAGCTACAACATTCCCACACAGACAGACACATTCCTGCTACTGATCTGTTTGGTCAAGTTGTGTTTTGTGCTGGAGGGAACCATGCTCTGTGTTTAAATTAAGAGGGAACAAAAATATTCTTCACTTTCAAACTTGTTTGCCTTGCAACTGGTCCCTCAGGGGTCCCTTAATGTCAATAAAAAAATTGACATTATAAATTAAAACAAAAATGCCCTTATTGTGACCATACTTACTCTTCATGACAAGGGAATTCACTTGAGCAGCATGTCAAGTAATTTATATTTCAGACTAGCAGCTCTACACAAATGGAAAGATACTGCTTTTGACTACACAGTGTAATAGTACTAACTCAAGAGACGAACTAAACACTTCCCCATGAAGACACCGAGTCACTTTTGCTTAAGTAAGCAGCAGCAAGGGAAAAAGCCAAGAACTCGGACGTAAATCATGACTCTCCAGAATATGCCACCAATGTAAAGAAAACTTTGAGAAATAATCCGTTAGTTTAGATCCTTGCCAGGAACACGTTTCACACAAAACCCCCCTAGCTCAGATAACCATGGTGGTCATTCCACTGTACCTTTACACTGCAATTTACAGCATCAAATATTGATGATAAATGTCACAACTGTTTTATTTTTTTCCTGTTTTAATTAGAAATACATTTTACAGTCAAAGCTGCAGTGATCCTATCCAACCCCACTGCATATCGCAGAGAAAAGCAGTGTCACATCCACCACTGTGGTCTGCCTCCACAGCCTAATTATTCCGTCCACCTAAGGAAAGAAAGAAAAGCCTGGCCAAAAAACCTCTAAAATTTTTTTTTTTTTTTTTTTAATTTTGCAACAGAGACCGGCATTGTGCAGCCTCTAAACCAGGTGCTATGAAGAACTCAGACTGCCAGCTTTGGGTGCTTTCAAGGACAAGTATTTTCAAGGGAAAAATATGTGACGGAAGAACAACTTTGCTGCTTTGCACCTCCTCCACAGCCATGTTCACTTACTTTTAACTAATTTCCAAACACACACACCCCACACTACACAGTGTTTCATTTGTTATTCACCATTTATTTCAAAGCTGGAGCCTAAAGGTATCTACGCGAGTGATCGTTACCCACCTGAAGTGGTGCACACTGATGCTACACGCGTTCCTAAATACTCCCCAGGGAGTCGGGATGATGGCGTCCCTGGGGCAGGGGTAACCCAAACGCTGTCTCCTGCTGGGTCGGGTCCTGGGTACGTCACTCTGTGCCTTTACCCTTCACCTGTAAGAGGCGGGTGGCAGCTTTTTCGTACAGCCTTCACAAAAAGGGAACAAAACTCCCAAGAGACCTAGAGGAGGTTTTTCCCCAACACGGGTTTATGCAGCAGTTTTAGATACTGTGGTGACAAGATGGGACAAAATTAGCATCAGTAGAGAAGCAAGAAACAGAAAATCAGACAGAGAGACGGAGGCAGGCGTAGAGTGCTGTAGTTAGGGCCTCTCCTCCACCAAGCAGGCCAACTCTTTCAGTACTCCTAATAAGTATGTCAAGATGGTTGAATGACCGAATTCCCTTGTTTGTGCACCACAGGTGCCTCAGAGGGAAAGGCCTATCGATCGCTCACTGTCACTCACAGCAACCATTTTGGCTGAGCCCAAAAAAGTCAACAGAAATGGCAATAGTATGTATCTCCAAGTGAGTCCTTGCACAGCTAGATCAGTCAGCAATTACTGCTTGAAGCATTTGTGACCGGCATTTGGCGGACGCCGGGGTGGAGGAAAGCCTGCTGGCTCAGAGCGCTCCCACAGCCTGCTGGGCTGCTCGCACCTCCCGGACGGGCTGGCTCTGGAAAGCCACCCACGCTGCCAGGGCCCCCTCCGTGACAAACCCCCTCCCAACCCACCTTCCCACCCTTCACATTTCGGGAGCACATACAGACAGCAATGAACCACGGGGCCCACCTCAAAAGCTGCCCGTTTGCCGCCGTTACAACCTGCAGCCCGAACGCCTCAGCGCAGCCCCACTCCAGCCGGCCAAGTCCCCACAGCTGTTCTGGGGAACAGACTCAAAGGCAGCAAAGCCATTTCCCGTGCAAACAGCTGATTAATAAAACATTTTAGGTAGGAACATCATTTATGTCTGTTGCCAAGAGCAGTGTCTGCTTCTAGCGCAATGACAAATGTCTTTTCCATTCGCTTTCCACACGTCCTGGACTGCATTAACACGATAAGCAACGTGCATGCAGCAAGTATGGTGCAATGGAAATATTTTAACGCTGTTGTATTAACACAGAAACTTTTGTATCTTCACCATACAGGAGCCGGTGTTTCAGAGCTCAACAGTGCTCTTTTCTGTGATTGCTTGAAACACAAAGCTGAGACAAAGGAGCACAGGAGGGATTTCTGCAAACATGGTTTGCCGCAGGGCTGCGCTGACTGCTCATTGCTCAAGTAACCACTGCTGTGCAACAGGCAGTTCTCTTGCTATAACTTTTCCAAGCAAAGCAGTAAAGTCTTATTAAGAAGTAAAGATGCAACTTGGCAGCCAGTTTTAGACACTCTTGTTACAGCTGATTTCTGAAGCGAGCAATACTGATGGACCGCTTTAAAATCTGACAGGGTGTCTTTGGTGCTGCTTTACACCAAGTTGTACAAAGTAGCAAGAGACTAGAAATTAAAACCCAGATTTCTAGAACTGGAGGCACGCTAAGGTCTGCCCCTCTTCAAGCAATACAGCACAGGCTCAGGGAAAACATTTAAGGGTTAAAACTGGAATAAAAACAAGTAACACAGCAGGCAGTGTCTGGGGTCACGAAACTACTCAAGGAGTGGTTGCAACTCAGCAGAGCCTGCTACAATTCAGGCTACGCATGTTTAAATTTAAAAGAATTAAGATTTTCCTGTGTGAACACCTATATATAAATGTATCAGTGCTTTCTAGCACTGTAATTTGTGTAGCATCATTTTTATTATTTATATAGATGTAGCATTTTGGTTTGCCAAATCATACAGCGCTGTCTGGACTACGCACTCTTTGCTTTTCACACCTTTGAATACCAGCAAGATTAAAGAAAAATCCTTACCGTGCCAGCTATCAGCTTATATCAGCTTGAGATCCCACAACTCAAGTATGTAGTTAAAAGCGGCATTATTTGAATAGATATTTTTGAGAAAATATAACTGCGATTGCAATAACTGATTTCCAAAGGAGCTCGACTTACAATCTCACTGCCCTGACTACAGACACAGGAGCTCAACGTTCTACTCAAAACATGCCCCCGTGGGCTGCACCTCCGAGGGACAGTCTGAAGGCTGAACGGTAATGCTCACACGCCCCTGACAGACTGCGAACTACAGTGCACACCACAACCTTCCGAGAAATCCTCTGAACAGCTAAAAGCAGCAAAGCATTAAGAAAACTGGAAATGAGAAGCTAATTGAGTACTCTGGTATTCATCAACACTTTTTTTTTTTTTTTTTTTTTTTTTTTTTTTTTTTTTTTTTTTTTTTTTTTTTTTTTTTTTTTTTTTTTTTTTTTTTTTTTTTTTTTTTTTTTTTTTTTTTTTTTTTTTTTTTTTTTTTTTTTTTTTTTTTTTTTTTTTTTTTTTTTTTTTTTTTTTTTTTTTTTTTTTTTTTTTTTTTTTTTTTTTTTTTTTTTTTTTTTTTTTTTTTTTTTTTTTTTTTTTTTTTTTTTTTTTTTTTTTTTTTTTTTTTTTTTTTTTTTTTTTTTTTTTTTTTTTTTTTTTTTTTTTTTTTTTTTTTTTTTTTTTTTTTTTTTTTTTTTTTTTTTTTTTTTTTTTTTTTTTTTTTTTTTTTTTTTTTTTTTTTTTTTTTTTTTTTTAAACACTAGTTATCAACCAAGTCAGCAGTTTTCCTATCAAAATTAGAACTTGCTGACAAAACTTGCCTCTCAAAAAAAGGAGCTTCCTCCCGCACACCAGAAGAAAATTAAGCTCAATATTAAAAATAACTTGATTACACCCTTGAGTAAACAAGCCAAGAACTGAAACTATTTTGGATTTCATGTGGTAATAATCTAGTGGGATGAAATACCTTTGTACGCCTAGAATAGAAATCAGAGATTCTAAAACAGTATTAGAGCAAGAAATATGTTTTGGCATATAGTTGGACATACATGTACTTGGACACATCTCTCTGAGGGAAATTTCCTGTATACATTTTTTTATTTTACATGCCGAAGATAAAATTTCTTTCTCTCTTCTGGCTCCTTGAAACTAAAGTGACTACAGAACGCAACGAGCACAAAGCGAGCAAGCCTCTGAGGGACGGGAAGGGGCACCGAAGTCTCCAGCCGACTTTTGCATGAAGTAGGAAACTTCATCAGCAGTTGCAACAGTTCAGGGAAGAAGCGAATGACGCTATGCTTTTGCCAGCCTTGGAAAAACATGTTCATTAATACCTTGTCTCAGGGAAAGGGAAGAAAAGCCGGGGGGGGAGGAGAAAGTCAGGGAGACTCACTTCCCATTAAGGAATCTTTTTCTTCTTCAAGGGGGGGTTGTGCATCTATTTCTGTATGACTATCTCCGGCGGGCTGAAACACTTTTCAGCCAAGCGGTTCCTCTCGAGAGCAACCTGGGGAGCCCTGCCCCGGCCGGCGCCGCAGCCCCCTCCCGCACC
>NW_008796078.1:4479624-4487309 GCF_000699145.1 Aptenodytes forsteri
CTCCTGGAAACGTTCCCGGCGGTGCTGGCCGCATGGGGAATTATACTCGCCTCCCCCTCAAAGCATTTTGTCAGTGGTTTCGTTGGCCGCCATTACGTCCCGGTAAACGTATTCCTGAAAATGTAAGGTTGTTCGGGAGATTGTGAGCAACCGAAGCCGTTACTCCACGACCCAACAAAAAACAACCTAACCCTTTCGCGTATGGGCGTTAGCGCTGTTGGCATCGGGGCCGCACTGCGCATCCGATCTGCTTGCGAACGACATAACCTGTCAAACCCTCCATCATTTTGTCATTCGGATTTTCATAAAAGAACACAGTTCGTTTGCCTAATCTTAACACACAAAACTATTACACTTTTATCATTAAAGAAACCACCCAACAAACCGCCAAATTACTGAAGGCAAGCACGGTGATGATGAAGGAGAGGTACTGGCCCACCTCCACTATTTTTCCTATTGCGATACAAAGTATTTTCGAAAAAATACTGTAAACAACAGCTTAAATGTTTAAAAGCCATGTAAAATTATAAAAGCAGATGGTAGCCTATTGGAATCAGTGTGGATTTACACCTTGCAAATAGTTTTTGAGGACCAAAGGCATAATCCCAAACAAAACTTAGTGCTGAAAGCAGGATTCATGTATTTGAGATCCACCTATATAATCGTCAAATAGACACCTCATTTTTTATCCTAAATGTCTCTATGGGCCTAACAGATGTGCTTTTCTGGAGCCACATTGGAAAGAAAAAAAGGGGGAAAGAAGGGAAAACTTGACCTTGGCTACTGCAACTGTAAGAACTACATGCTTTTGTTTGGAACCCTGAGCAGAAATCAGAGCCTGCATCATGTGCCCAGATGCTTTTATGGTTAATTGGGAGAGGTCATTCTTTCTGGACCAGGCAGCACACACAGCAGGGAGGGAGGTAGAGCAAACCAAAGAAAAAGACTGGGTCCTCGTTCCCAAGGAGCTCCTAGAAGAGAGAAGGCCCAGGAGAGCAGCAATCGAGAAATACTGAAAATGCGTTCATGCAATGATGAAGCTGCAGTTGCCAACTATAGGAGAAACAAAAAAGACCCTCCAGTTCTTGGGCAATTACTCATGACCTATTTTCTCCTGCCACCTCTGTCAGGCACACAGAGATTCACCAGAGAACAAATATCTTTTGAATGCAGACAGCATGACCACGTTTATGCACACATCCATGAACGGCCTCTGCTTACTCTTCCAAGAACCAGCACTACTGCTGCTGATCAGCTTACGTAGGTACATAGACTGTGTTAGCGGAAAGCGAGCAATGCCACCACTGGGATGATACTGCAAGTACTCTATCTTCATTTTTTTAAAAATCAAGTTCAAGATTTCAAATAAAAAATTGGGCCTATGAAAAATGAAGATGGAAAAAATAGTTACTATATTACAGCTATAGTTTTAAGGTGAAAAACAGGTAAACAAATGTTTCAAAAGAGATCCTTAACAGATCGAACCTCACCTCAGATCCAGAACAGCTTAACGGTAACACTTGTACTTGGAGATACAAAGGAAGTGTAATTACAAAGCTGAAAAATTAAGAACTCATCGAGAAGGAATTAAATCACAAGAGACACGTAGAACACACTTAATACCATCAACCATGAAAGAAATGACAGATGACTTCAATAAAGTCTGAGGGGAAAAAGACAGGACTGTTGGGCATCATTTCAGAATACTATGGAGATGATGTCACGGCTCCCACGGACGGGACGGGTAGCAGGTGAAGCTTCAGCCGTGAGAATTGAGAGTAAAATCAGCAGCTGAGTGTCACGTACACACACAGTGCTCTGAGAAATCGCAGCCCGGCACCTCACCTCTGTCAGAAGCAGCAGCTAGTTTCACCAGAGACTAATGCACAGGTCCTGAAACAGCACTGTTAGGTGGAAACCAACAGGCGTAAAGAGGAGGGAGCATCCAAGAGAAATCCTAAGAGGCATTTTGTTATCAAAAACTACGTGTAAACAGTAGCAGGGAAGAATGAAAAGAATTAGTGAAAGAAGGCTGCAAATATGCAATAATGAAAGAAAAGGAAATAGCTGGCAAAGACCGATTTCGAATGTATGAGGAAAATGGGTTGAGAGAACTGTGATATAAAGACAGCTCATACCTACAAGTGCAAGCCCAGACTTTGACTAGAAACTTTTACATTTTCTTGTCATTTTCCTTGGTCTCTTGAAAGCCAATTTCATTTTCGACTGTTCTTAAAAAATGCAAGCTTTGCCCCCAGAGAGAAAACAGAGCTGAAAGCTACCCAAAACACTGCTTTCAAAGTGACAGATGTGGCCAAGACATCTCCTGTCCCCCGAGACTTCACTCGGACACTGGCCGATGGAAGGGAAAATGCTTGTGAAACTTCAGAACTGAGCTCCGCCAGCTGCGCAGTGTCCAAGGGCTCCGTCTCACCCTGCCTCCACAGACACTTGGGTTAGAAATGCTACTTTCATCCAGAAATACCAACTTCAAGGCCTGAACTGGCAGCTGGTGGTTAGCAGGGTCTTCAGCTCTCCTGGTGCTGTTGCAAGCTGCTTCAGTACGGTATTACTGTTATAGCGTACTCAACACTTAAATCTCTGAACTGCTAAGTAGGAACTTACCCTCAAATCAAAATAATTTTAAATAATAACATAGAGTGTAATACAATGTCCATGTATGCACATTATACTACAGAGGTTAACTCCAGAAACAATTCCTTACAAGTGTCCCAAGAAACAGTCTCACCTTCTTGCTGTTGTCACTATTTGCTCCTTTGACTTTTGACTTTATCAAGCCTTTTTCATAAAGAATAAAACCTTCCTTTTCCTCTGCAACAAGGCAATTTCTTCATGAGAAATGACTCAGTTTGGTTAAGTAGGCGTGGAGGAGGGGAGAGAGTTCATTCATTAGCTGTGGGGCTCTGAACGTGGGAGCCCAAGGAGTTTTCTTCAACTCCAGCAACAGTGAGCAAAACCAGAAAGGGAGCAACTGCAAGCAGTCCTTGCTTCAGAAAGTCACTATGAAAAGTGATTTTCTGCAGCCTCACAATCAGTTGCCAAACTAATTTTTTTTTTTCAGACCCAGTGCATTTTCAACAGATCAGCAATAATATCTAGAATTCAGCTGGCAGATACTTGGGCAAAATTCTACAGGACCTCTTCAGGAGGCAACAGCTTCCTGACCTATTAGTAATCTCCATTCCTTCAGTGCCTTTTCCTCAGATGTATAGATAGTTCTTTTGCAGTCTCAGTAACTCCCTGTCTGTATTCAGACCCAGCATTTTCAACAGATCAGCAATAATATCTAGAATTCAGCTGGCAGATACTTGGGCAAAATTCTACAGGACCTCTTCAGGAGGCAACAGCTTCCTGACCTATTAGTAATCTCCATTCCTTCAGTGCCTTTTCCTCAGATGTATAGATAGTTCTTTTGCAGTCTCAGTAACTCCCTGTCTGTATTTGCCTATCCCTACCTCCTTTTCCCCGTCTCTTTCCTAATTGTCTGTAGGAAATCATCATGGGGTTGGCAACTTCCATCTTCCCCAAACCACCGACAATTTTATATTTCAAAATGCATATAGCTGGTGCCACATGGAATGGAAGCAGACGTAGTTCATTGCATCGCCAGCCCGTCACTGCAGCCAGATGGAGCTAGGTCCTGTAGTAGGAATCTGCCTTCTGAATCACAGGAGCTTCTCATAAGAGACCTTTTTCACATCCTCTAACTAGTCTTCATTTCACTGTCTTTAAGAAGAACACAGTCTGTGCTCCTCCTGTGCTTTACCTGTCCTTGAACTCACCTCACCTTGCATCTAGGTCTCAAAATCTCTTCTTTTATTCTGGAGCCCCACTAGAATACCTTTTCCACAGATGCTAAAATGGAGCGGTGTTGGTCACATGAACCTCCTTCCCTAATCTTGCAACACTGAAATTGTTCATTATACAGTAATAAAATCAAAAGAAAAGAAAAATAACAAGATTGGTCTGTAGAAAGCCATGGGACAGAAGGAATTGTCAACAATGCACCAGCAGTATTCCAAGGATTAAAAAAAAAGTCATCCTGCAAGGATCCTAAGTCCCTTACCTCAATAAAGATCATAAAGAGTTTTCTAACAGATAATGAATTTGACATATAACAGTCAAAAGTCTACTTCGTCTGGGCAAAAGTCAGTCATTCCCCATGTATTTTCAATAGCAGCAGTCATTAGTCATTTGTTACAAAGAACAAATTAATTCCTCTCCCATTCTGTCATAGCTTGTCCCCGCAAATATCTTTCTAGTTTCATAAAATTTGTCCTCTCTTTGTGTTACAGAGGTAATTCCGTAGCCCTGTGATTTCACTGCCCGGGTCAAGTGCATACAAACTATAGAATTGAACAGAAGTTTTTGGCTTCATGTGGTTATATCACTGATCTAATTTATTATATCAAAGTAGTAACCCTGAGTTTAGTTTTGAGATTAGATTAGTAAAACACCTTTGAGTTAGTAAGTCATACTTATTTTTTCCAGTTAAATGACTTACCCTGTGTAATTCCTAAAAAGAAAATACTGGTTTTGAATTATAAATTCAACACTTATCAGTATTTTACATGAGTCAGGGGTAGCTGAAAATAGAAGTTTGTTATTATAGAATAATACTAATAGAAATTAACATTCCAAAGTAATAGAAAGCTTAAAAAATCCGTTTTCTGTCAGAGGAAAAAATGTTCTTCAGATACATTAGGTTTAGATGCTTGTAGCTGTTTTAATTTGACCTCAAGCCAATGAAACACTAGAACCAAACTAGAATTAAAAAAAGGAAGTATGTATATTTTGTGCAAAAATACATCAATATGAATGTAAAGGCCCATCTGGCAATAATATGGCATTAAAATGTGCATCACATTGCCTGACTTAGTATGTGCATGCGAGCCTTTAATAAGGGCCTCTTAAGTACTTCAACCCTAATAAGAAATCTTCCGTAGACATTTCATTTCCAAGGAATCAGGCTAAATGTTACTGAAATTCTACTCTTGCTGCCTGAAAATAGTTTCTCTTTGGTTGCCTCCCTTTAATTTATCCTCAACTTCAATAAGAACATTCCTTTGAGTTGCCACCCCAGTCTTGTTATTATGGGTGCGATCCAGCCCGTTGCCGAGACGTGCTGAGCACTCCTCAGGGGTGCTGAGACCCCACTGGTTTCAGCGGATGCTCAGCACCTTTCGCTATTGAGTGCTGAGTGAATACTTCGGGCTGCAGTCATAGTTTCTTTCCCAAGCCACCCAATCAGAAATTACTTTGCTTCATTCACTCATTTATAATTATAACTATAAACAGCCTATACGAGCAAAAGATTAATAGTGTTAGCAAGCGTTTCCAGGGTATAATCAGCTGTCATCCCATAATTAACTCAAAAGATTGAACGAGTGGCTTTGAAATTACAAGGAGAGCTACATTCCTTTACTGAGACTGAGCAGCAAGACATGAGTGCCCATGAAAAGCACTGCTAGGTTTTCGTCTGTGGTCCATCCTTTGGCATTTATGACATGACTGCTCCAGCCTCAAGGTCCTATCCTGCACTACAGAAGTCAGTGAGCATCATAAGAGAATAAATCCTGCTGACCTGGCCTTACACCAGATGCTTTAGACCTCCGTCTCTGCTTCTGGTGGACACAAAGATCTGATCGACATTTTTTGCTTTCATTGCATTCATTTTTACGTGATTTATATAGGCACAAGAAACTAAGAATTAAATCCCGCAGAGTGTATCTTGTAAACCCTGCTGATCAGGGTTGATCTTGTAAAGATTTCAGTCCCATCACCCAATAAACTATAAAACGCTTCCCAGAGCCTCAAATGAGAGGTGTTGAAACGGACAATTAATCATAGTGACTAATTTAAAGTCTTGCTTTTCTTATAGTTTAGGGATGCAGAAAAGAATATAGTGGAAAAGGAACTGACATTCAAGAAAACTGGCTGAAAGAAAAATAACTTTAAACATCTACTGTGGGATTAATAGGAACTAGTGGAAAAAAGCATTTATGAAATTGTCTGAAGCTGGGAGTCTATGTGAGTGTTTGTGTCTATGTCAACAAACCATCGTAATGTAAAAAATGTTCCTCTGAAGTAAGCCTGTGGTATTAAACAGACTGAAGTGTGTCACGTGTATGACCAATAGAGGAGGGGAGGTCAGTATGTGTTTTACAATAGTTACCCTAAAGCCTACTTTTTTTGTGATTTCAGAAGCCTAGTGGAGACTCCTAGAGTGGCAATTTGGGAAAACCGCTGGAGCAGAGAAGCATGTCCCACAAGTATTCCCCTACGGGAAGACATCAGATTTCATATTTTCGATTACTGGAATGGTTTTGGTCAAAGTTTCTTTTCCTGCCCCTGCTCTGGGAGTTTTATGACTGTCCCGCCACAATGATCTCATTCTCTCCAGCTGACTTATATAAGGTAAACAGAAAATGCTGTCTGACAAAACCTAATTTTGACAGGTAGGTCTTTTTAGTCATCTAGTTTGATTTATAACAAAATTGCCATTAAATTAATCTTATTCCCTACTTCCTGTATGATCTAAATGAGAAATCCCAGATGGTCCCAGAACAACTTCTGGCAGCATTTCTGGAGTGCTGGATTCAAGAAAGAAAGGAGATGGGCTGGCCATTATTTTGCTGCTGCTAAAGTCCCCTTGCACAGAGCCTTCCAACTTCCACTTTTCAGCAGGCGTTGTGTGAAAGAGCGACCACGGGAAAGGTGAGGAAAAGCTAAGAGCCACAGATCTTACTTAATTTAGTGCCTGTCTGGTTGGTCAAAATATCATATGGCTTTGCAATACCTAACTATTTTGCCTTTTGACAAGAAAACCTTTTGCAGGGAAAAAGAGGTGGCAGCCAATAAAAACAAGGCGTGGAAAGTAAAAATACTATGTTTAAATGAATAGTTAAATACAGTTGCCAGGAAAGTTGAGGTTGTGAGCATTGTCCCTGACACGAGCAAGAAAGCAAGAAAATCTCATGACTGAATCAGTAGGAGAACGTGCTTTCAAGCTTAGAAACATTTAGGAGCTAAACACTGCCTTTGAGGTTTTTTTTCTCATCCTGTTCTCCATCTTGCATTGCATGTGCACATAGTTTAATTTGGTAAAAAGGAATATGAAGCAAGGTTATGTTTGGATGACTACTAGAAAACTTTCTCTGCAGAGCAGGGGTCACAGCTGTTAACCCACGCTAGTGTACTTAATCACTTAAGTCAGTGACCGGTAGGGTAAGTGTGAGAGCAGAATAGATTCAGACCTTTAACACTAAAACCACCAGGAGTTACTGAAGCAATGAAAAAGTTTTAGGGTTTGGGCTGTGTACTGTGAAAGTGAAATGCATTCAGTCTGGATGCTTCTTCTTGATTGTACTTCTTAGGCCAGCGAGCAAAAGCACGTATGCCTTTTTTTAAGACTGGGAGCTTGACTGTTCTCAGCTTACACAGGAAAGGGCACAGAGGAGGCAAGCTTCGAATAGCAGCATAGTTCTGATAAATGTGATCCACTCTGCATTCAAGACAACTCACCTATCTGCTTGTCGTGGTTTAACCCCAGCCGGCGACTGAGCCCCACACAGCCACTTGCTCACTCCCCCCTGGTGGGATGGGGGAGAGAATCGGAAGGGTAAAAGTGAGAAAACTCATGGGTTAAGATAAAGACAGTTTAA
>NW_008796078.1:4487331-4491916 GCF_000699145.1 Aptenodytes forsteri
AGGTAAAGCAAAAGCTGCGCACGCAAGCAAAGCAAAACAAGGAATCCATTCACTGCTTCCCATGGGCCGGCAGGTGTGCAGCCATCTCAGGAAAGCAGGGCTCCATCACGCATAATGGTTACTTGGGAAGACAAACGCCATCACTCCAAACATCCCCCCTCTTCCTTCTTCTTCCCCCAGCTTTACATGCTGAGCATGACGTGATATGGTATGGAATATCCCTTGGGTCAGTTGGGGTCAGCTGTCCCGGCTGTGTCCCCTCCCAACTTCTTGTGCACCCCCAGCCTGCTCACTGGTGGAGTGGGGTGAGAAGCAGATATAGAACGCTTCATGGATTTGCCTATCATCCTTGCGCAGGGGCCATGCTAATCTTCTCTGTATTGTTCCAATTTTAGTATATGTGCTGCCAAAGCGAGGACACTGCTGTTCAGGGAATGACTGAAATAAATTGAGAACTTCCAATAGATCCTCAAGAGGGCTCTTTTCAAAAGATTTGGAAATTTAATTATTTTTTAGCACATCACTCAACAGAAGCCAGAAGGATGGCTACTTTGAATCTTTGAAATAATGTCTTAGAGACTGCAGTTTGTGCTTCTTTAGTTCGGATGCTCAGGAAGATGAAGCCTCTAGCTAAGATAATTCTGATGACTTGTCAAGGTTGGCAAAACCTGACATTGGCAGTACATCTTCCTCCTGTAGTCTGGGCTTTAGGAGGGTAGTTTCAGAGGTGATCTGGCTGCTTCACTTCCAGATAATCCAAAGCCTGTACTGTTCAAGGCAACATACAGATTGATTCTACATTAGGGAATGTGATGGAATGAAATTCCTTCCTATTTAAAGAAAACTAAACAAACTTACTTTATGTATTGGGAGAAGGCAGCAACCTCCTCCAGAATGGGGAGGAACATCGTGATGAATACATAGCAGGAGTCACAGGTAGCCCAGCAGTGCTCCAGCACTGTGAATGGCTGTTCATAAAATCCCAAGCAGAATTAAGAAAGTGGCCAAAATTGCACATAGCCTGAGCATCACATGCTAACGACCCTGGGTCACTGTCTTCTTCTGATCTTCCCTCTTCCTCAGTCTTTCTTCAGTCCATAAAGAGGATATGCATAGTATATAAGGCTGTAGCCAAAATCACTTTCATAGGGTTTAGAAGAGTAGAAATCACAATACTCAACCTAATAGTGTCCCCAGATAAACTGTGCAGGCAGCCTCTATTCCAGGGTACCTAAAGGAGGAGGGAAACTTGGTAGGCACAGAGCGCATATCCCCAGGACGCTCCTAGTAAATGGCCAGGTAAAAGCCATCTTGTTATAGCAAAGAAAAGGGGTAGACACAAGTCCCCTTTCCTTGTATCCCTGTACCAATGTAAAGAAATTCTTTGCCTTTGAGATATTTACACATTAACAACATTCTTTGATGTAGCCAGAAAGAAATAAGGAAAACCTTATAGCCTCTATATCTGACTCTGGCAGGCAGCTATCTAGCAAATTATCACCTCTGCAAAACCCTTACTTACTGGAAAGTCTTATTAATGTGGCTGTCTCATTGCGCTTACATTCTGCCTGCTAGAATTCAGAATTCTGCTGAAATAAAGCCTGCAGAACTCACTGTTGCTCAGCTGTAATGCTCCCCACGTGTAGTGGGGAATATTGATATTCTTGCATTCAGGTTCCCAGAGTGGG
Source organism: Aptenodytes forsteri (assembly GCF_000699145.1). NCBI lineage: Eukaryota > Metazoa > Chordata > Aves > Sphenisciformes > Spheniscidae > Aptenodytes > Aptenodytes forsteri. Next base: position 4,489,020 of record NW_008796078.1, read on the forward strand.
ATTTGTATACCTGATTCAGGAAAAAAAAAAAAAATCAGTAATACTACTCTTGTTACTCTGCTTGGAAAGGCTAGGTAAACATTTGTGTTAAGCTACTAAGTTGTTTCTAACCAGATAGATTTGATACAAATTATAAACAAAAAATATCCTTTATGCCAGTCACTTTCATATCATTTCCCTTGCACGTATCCCCGTTTTCAAGATGCTGCTTCTTCACTTTTTCTACCAAAATATGCTCATGCCATGTAGCCAGAGCTGTATTAGTACTGTATTAGCCTAGTCTCAGTGTAAAAGCTCCGCAGGTCCATACAGACTTCATTCTCTGTGTTTCATGACAGGGACATGTGACTACCTGTAGCTCAGTCCCCCTTTTTTTGTGTATAATCTTTTGTTCTGCCAGCTCTGCGTGGAGACGACTCAACCGCCTCCAGTCTGTCCGCCAGCCTGCTCCAACCTGGAGCAGTGCTCAGAAACACCGACACGCCTCTCCAGCCCTTTGGTAAACGCCCTCAGCCGTGAGTACAGCATTTCCAGTCGTGTGGCCTTCATCTTTTTTTCAAGATCCTTTTGAAGCTGTTGGTTCGTGAGATGCAAGAGTCGGATCCCAAGACCGTGGATCACTTAATCCTCTCACTTTGCATGTGTTTTTACGCTAGCCAGTTGGAGTGTTTGTACCTAAACTGAATGCAGATCGAAGGAGTTGTTGGATCAGGCCCCTGGAGGTTAGTGCCATCTGAAAGATTTCAAGCTGCCAGATGACATAAAAGCCACGGTTTCTGGTTCTCAAAATAGTGTCCATGAAAGTCATTTTGAAATTGTACTGTGTGCAAGGAACTAGGAACTACTACAAACATTGTTAGTTTCTCATCCAAAGGCAAGGCAATTTTTTTTTTTTTTCCCAACCTTGCCTTCCTGAATAGCACATCCATATTATAAACAATTTTGGAAGTTTTTCAAGACAAAAAGCGTTTAGTGGACATCTTTCCTCAGACAGGAACATCAAGTAATCCCAGTAGATTATTATTAATTTGATTTTATTGTTGCTATCCGTTTGGTAAATTTGGTATTGTTTGACTCCAGAGGAGCGTCAGACACATTGTGCACAGCGTTGTAGTGACAGTCTGCAAAAGCCTACAGAGCACCACCCGGGCTAGCAGGGGACTAGCAATCTGAATGATGATGTTGAGACTATTATTAAATATTTACTGAGCCATCAGGACTCCTCAAATCACTGTATAAAGCTGTTGTGAGGTATTAGTATTGCCACAGGCTATTCATGTTACCCAGTTTTAAGGTTCACCCCCCTAGAGATAATAGTGATAACCTCCCCAGCTTTCCAATCCAAAGAATAGAAATCACTTGCTCCCAAAACAAAATATAATCTTTAAATTGGACCATGCCTGAAGTAGCTACCAAAGCCAGAGAGGGCACTACGATGCAATTTCCAAAGGAAAACGAAGACAAGGTAAAGGCAGAAAAAAAATCCCTCTAAATCACAGAAATTCAAGAAAACGCATACATCGCCAAAGCCAGGCTTCTGCAAAATCTCAGTTGCAGCCTCTTTCTCTTCTTGGTACCTTGTGTGTCTTTTTTCAAATCAGTGTCAGAGAGGTTGAAGATTCTTGTTTCATTTCTGATTTCATTTAATCCTGCTCTTCCTATCTTCCTTCTGCTGTTCGTGAGCAGCCCAGCTTGCTGTATATCAATATGCATTTGTTCTGTTGAATTATGACAAATAATTCTCTAGTTCTCAAACATGATTCTAGCGTTTTATTCCCCTTATGCTCTAGGACTATAATTGAGACAGCTGATGGTGCAGCTGAATATAAGCTTCCATAAACAAACGCTGTGCATTTGAACTCAACTGCACGTAGGCCATCCACACACTTTTTCCACTCTGGCTGTTTCTCCCTGCAGCCAGTTGGGGAACATGTTTTGGCCATGACTCCACTGTAGATTACTCCACATCAGACCGACATCTGATTGGAGTAAGGAAAAAGCTACTGGTTAAATATCCATGATTTTCAGTCAGCATGCCAAGAGCTTCAGAGGAGATGCACTCCCTCTCTCTTTTGAAAAGGATCAGCGCTCTCAGGCTGACCTTCAAAGCCGAGCTCTGTTTGTGGGAGTGTGTACTCTTCACCTCTCAAAGGCAGGGAACTTACTGCAGCACTTGAAATTTTACTGGCTGTGTTTGCTTTTCATATAGTGCAGACAGGGGATATTAGGCAGGGATTTGCTTTACAATCACCCTTTATATAATTTACTCTTTTTCTTTTCATCCCAGAGAAAGCCTAACCTTTTTCCCATGGAATTTCTTTTAAGTGAGTCACAGAAGTCAACTGTTGCCCAGGCACTTACAGGAAAGATGGATTTACATTTTATGTGCATTTTTAGGAACACTCTTCTGTCACACCATACATCTCAATGACTAAATTAGGTCATTCCTTTGCTTTTTCCCTCTTTGCATTGTAGAGGAAAACAGACGTGATTTATCAGTCTGTCATTATGGAGGAGGTTTGATTCTGAGTTTGTCCATCCACTTCTAACTCCACACAAGCCTCAATCTGTGATTCCCATCATTTTGGGGCTCCATAACCGGAGAGCATGACTGGCCAGAGAAAGGCTTTGATACTTTGGTGATTAAACATTTAAAAAACACCTAATGTAGATGATGGATGGATGACAGCAAGGAAGCAGTGTCTCTCTGTGACTGGTCTCCCCCTAACCCACTGAAAAATACTTGGCGGTCAGCAAAGATTCAGAAAGCAGGTACTAGCAAATATGCTGTGTTTCTCCACGTATGCTGTGCCTGAGGTGGCTGTTCGTGACAAGTCACTGGGGGACAGCTCATGTCACTGGCAACAGGACCTGCAGCCACTCGGCACCACTCCATG
>NW_008796078.1:4492118-4506766 GCF_000699145.1 Aptenodytes forsteri
AGGACCTGCAGCCACTCGCGGCACAACGTTGGTCCTCCCCAGCTGCCGCAAGATTGCGCCCTATAGCACTGCTATAGGGAACCCAGTGGTGATAGCAGAAGCGAATATTGCTTTTAAGGAGATGATTTGTGTGAATGCTTTTCAGTCTTCTACAGATTTTAAACTTCTGGTATAAATTCTTAATCTTGCACTAAAACTCATTCAGGAGTTGCGTATGTAAACTTTTAAACCAAAGTAACCTTTTGCACTAGTCATCTGCTCCATTATTAGCAAGGAACTGATGGCGCTTAGAAGAAACTTAGTTACTGCTCCACAGGCACAGAAATCTCCACTAAACAGGGCACTGTCTAACTAAATCTAATACAATCATTAATTCAAGTATCATTATTTAGAGAATTCCATCATATATGAAAATATAAAATCCTTAAGCACAAAATTGCTATATTAACAGGAGCATCTTCATAATTCTACCTGGCTGCTTTTTTTTCTTTCTTTTGGGAGAAAAAAATGAGAGTTCTTATATTTTAGTGTGAGAAGAGACATTTGATCAGCTGTTCTGACCAGAATGTGACACTCATTGCATTCCTCTTATGTACCCTCATATTACAGCCAAGAACATGAGTTAGATTAAAACATTTCGGTCCTCAGCAGAGTAAACCATTGACGCCATGCTGACAGCCTGTTAACAGCAACCAGCTATTAGTGGAATTGCTGTGGGAGTTTGCAGGAAGGCATTTGCAAATGCTTTATCAATACAGATTTACCTCAGCAGCAAAAAGGACAGACAGCATCAGTTGTTGCGGCCTGGGTGGATATGACATATTCTTCCTCCTAGCCGAAGAAAAAGCCCTTGAATCAGTATGAATTGCAGGTGGATAGCTCAGGTGGAGCGGAAGGTGACGGTCTCAGGGAAGGGATGAAGTTTCAGGAATTGCAACGGCTTTCCATGTACGTGTAAAGGCAGCACCAAAGCACACCTCCAAGGCAAGCACTCATCATGCGCTCTTATCCGTTTGCTCCAGGCTGCAGCTTGATTATGCTGAGATTTCAAGCCCTGATATTTTTAGCACACTTCTCTTGCTTTTTTCCATTGTCAGCAGGTACATTTGTATTTTTAAATGGTCAAATTCTAATCTTAAATGTACATTAACCAAAAATCCCCTAATCTGTACCTGGATAGAAATAACTGGTGTGGCTGGATCTGAGCTGAGATGCAGAGGTTTATCAGTGGTGCGAGGTGCCCTCTGGACCAGGCAGCTAATTGCCTTTGACTTCACTGAGCTTTGGCTCAATAGGATTTTGAAGTCAAACATATTTCATAGATGTTTACACCTCATTACATCTTTTTGAAAAGATAAAAACTTGACTAGTGCATATTTCTGTTTGCAAATTTGGCTCGAGTTTATCTGATAGTGAAAGCTTTCGCTAAATTTCACCACGTAATTACTGAAGTGCAAATCCCCAGGAAAAACAATTTGCTGTAAAGATTTCATATTTGCAGCTTAAGAGGCATTGACTAGTTGATGTTTTACTCTGGCACCGCATTGTAGTAGTTCCCTTAAAGCATACATAACCACTGACATTTTTATAATTTACTTTTCATTACTTTTCTTTACTATGCACTTTTGCACAAATATTTCCTTCAACTAAACTTATTGCTTAGAAAGTTGAACACCGTAAACGGAGCACAAACAATGTGCATAAATTTAGTTGATTTATTCAACAGAGATTTTACCTTCCTCTCTCTTGCTCTCTTCTCTACCCCTGAAACATTAACTATTTGCTCTTTTCCTTTTTTCCCCCCTTTTTTTCTTTTTTTTTCCATGGAAAAAAGTGTGCTGCAACGCACAGGTAAGTTCTTGTTCATTTCGATGGCTGGCTTTAATTCTTTGTGCATTTTAATATTAGCTCACTACCTCTCATGGCCTTTCCAAAGTTTGTTCAGTGGAAAAAGAGGACAGGGCACAGTGAGCCCTTGTCTGTGTTGAACAACTTGCTTGTATTTCTTTTCTATCCTAAGCTGGCAACAAGCAGAATACGGACATAAACAGAGTGCCGGCAAGCTCAGCCTCAGTCTACTGAAAGACCTATGTTTTCCAGGAGCCACAAATTCTGCTCCCTGAAAATGAGAAATTCGCTGACACAATAAAGCAGTGTGCCTCGTTCCATTGTACAGCCATACTCGGTGCGATAAAAAATAGTTTTATACCAGTTAAAAAGTTTTATACGAGTTAAAAAGCAGGACTGGCTGCAGGAGTAAAAGAAGACAGGATTTAGCTGCTAAACTTTAGGTCTCTGGCAAACGTACACAACCCTTGCAGTATTAGGATTCATTTTGTTCAAATTCCCCAGGGCAAGCGTTGCTCCGTGTCATACTGCATGGCTGGAGAGAGCCACAGTAAAACCAGGAGACAGAGCTTGAGCTGAAATGTCAGCTGGAGGGATTGGGAAAGATCATAAAGAACTGAAGGAACAACTTACAGAATGTAAAGACTGTTGGAGTGAGCTCATCAGTGATGTACACGGCAGCTCAGTTGTATAGCAGGATATAACTGAATAGAAAGTGGACCAGCACAAAGCACTGCTTGTGCAAGTTCAGATACTTTGGGAGGTTGTGCTGTTCAAATTGTGCCAAAAAAAATCCCAACACTCAGGAGGAACTGTACACTTACACAGTCCCAACGCTCAGGAGGAACTGTACACTTACACAGTCCCAACGCTCAGGAGGAACTGTACACTTACACAGTCCCAACGCTCAGGAGGAACTGTACACTTACACATACTTCAGAGCAGCAACGTGCAACCAGGATCTCAAGTACAGAACACTGTTGCACTGACGTGCTGGTTATACATAATACCAGCAGAACGTTGCTGTAAGCCACAAAGTCAAGGCAGCCCCAAGGTCTTTAGTGTCTTCAGGGTCAAAATCTATGACTGTGTCATTTAAATTAGCAGGTTACCTTTTGTTTATACTTTTCTTCTTATGAATATCTTTAATTATAGCTTTCACCATAAACGCCAGCTTCCCCAGTTTGCATAGGAGTTGCCACGCAGCATTTGCTACCCACCACTCGCTCTTGGGGCTCAGTGCCAGCTCACAGCATCGTCACAGTGCCACCACCACAGTGCCAGCGCCATCTCTCAGCTTCGTATGCCGTGCTATGGCAGTGTTGCAGCATTTGACCACTTACCTTTGAAATACGCCTTTGTCCGTGCTCCTCGCAGTCGTGACGTAGGGTTGCACTGGAATTTTCCTGTTGCTGATTGTCTCCGCGTCACTCCCTCGCTGCAGCGCGCACAAGGCGCACGAGGCTCCTGGCCAGAAGGCCAGGCCAGCGGTCCCTGCATTGCACTAGCCCACTCCCCAGTTTTTATTTTGGCATGCATTTGTAATCCGGGACTGAAGCTGGTTGCGCGGCGGGGCCGGGGACACCAGGAGTTGCTGAGGCCCTGGTGCGTACAGCAGCAGCACAGGCTCCCCTCTGCACGTGTTGCCCAGCCTTGTACCAGTTTCTGTTTGCTCCTCAGTAAATGGCAATCAACAAAGGAGAAATACTGAGTTCCTCAGCTGCTGCCAGCTGCCCTGATTCAATAACTAGGTCAGCTAAAGGTTAAACCAGCCGAGGCATGAGCAGCAAGTTTAAATTTAAAAAAAAAGAAAAGAAAAGAAAAACACAAGCAAAGCCTAGGGGGAAGCCTGGAGCAGATTCCCAGGCCCGCCTGGCCGTAGGTCTCCCGTCCCTCGCCCTCTCCTCTGTCCCTCGCCCTCGCCCCCACTGCCCCACAGTGCTTGCGGTCCACGTCACAGCCACGCACACTGAAGCCATCTCATGTCTAGGGAGCTAAATGCACCTCGGATGTAAAACAGTGACACTAAACCAGCAATGAAATTAGCCTGTTTGCTTTGACGTACCCTGCTGTGATATATTAATAACTTTTTGCGTTATGTAGTAAATTATGTCAGAAATCACAGTCCAATTCCAAATTCTACCATTTACCAAGCCTAATGCAACTTTAAGGACATTACACAGTATTTGTGTGAGGTTTTTTAAATCAATCATAGTTTAACATACTTTCACACACATTTTTTCATGTTCCTAGTGGCACGTAATTGCATTTGAAGCTTAAGATTTTGCAGCTTTGGTGGGAAAGACACATCTAGGTTTCCACACTCATGTAGGGAATACATACTTTGGAGATAGTGTAATCTGAAATTCTTCCACTGAGAAAATCAGAATGACAACTAACCAAACTGCCTGTGAATCGCAGAGTGAGGTTTTAAGCGGTGAAAAAAAAATTCCAGTGCTAACACTGCCACCTATTGCCACCCATTGAAAATAGGAGAGAGTCATTGTAAATCCCTGTTCTCATCTCTTCTCCCTCTTTGGTATTTGTTGCAATGCTTTCATGTGCATTTTCTCCTCGCTGCTGTCTTTAATAACGTAGTGTTATCAGGGAAAAAATGCAAATAAACCAAAACCAAGTGATAAGTCAAATATATCCATAGAACAGAGGATAAAGTCTCTCCAGAACAAAATCAGCAATGCATGGAAGTCTCCCTGTGAGTGGTGACAAGGAGCTACTAGAGTCCTAGAGCAATCTGTTCCAGTACATAAGCATAGCATGTTCAAGTATTTATGTCATGAAAGCACATACAGAGCCCTGATCCAACACAATAGAATTCTCCACTAGCTGGGCTCTTCCCTCCACCCTGGGAGAGCTGCACCTTTTTCTTTGTTATTCTCTCCCTCTGACCTCTTGTTGTTTTCTGTGGGGTTTTTATACCTTTTTTACCTCCTGTCTCACTAATTTTAAGATCAAATCTTACCACATGATTGCTTTTTGCTTGACATGGCTTCTTCATCTTGTGCTGTACTGGTGGTTTCCCCTCCATGCAACCTGTATCTGCTTCCTTGCCCTGGTCGTGAGAGGTTCCCTTATCTGCAAGTTCCTCTGATTCCACAACTCCCTCCCTCCATCATCCTTTTACCTTTACCATTTATCAATTTTGTAAGTATTCCTGCCACAGATTATTAGCATTCATATCATACAGTGCCCATTAGTAGTCAAACACTTCAGCCATGCAACTTTACAATACATCCCCTTGAACAAAGATTCGATTTTCTTTATTACCCCTAGCATTTCCAATGAGTTAGCGCTGCACCTCCAGTAAATGAGCTAAATTCAGTTCAGGAAAGCCAGTTGCTTTCTCCTTCCCTGACTCACCTTTTATTGTGCAGTCCCTGCTCCTGCTGACGGCTTTTGGGCAAAGTTATTCTCATTAGTAAAACCAAGATGAGGTACGTGAGGGATGTAAGGGCTGTCCTTGGGTCTACAAAAAGACCCAAGGAGGCCTTTTTATGAACTTTGCTAATATGAATTAAAATGTTTTTAGGAGGCCAACGGTATACAATACACTTTAAAACAATGCTCCTCCTCTTCTCTGATTAGCAAAATTATCCTCTCTCCTCAATTAACAAAACCCCAATCTTGCTTAAGACTAAAGAAGGAGTAAATTACTTTTTTTTTTTCTTTTTTTTTTTTTTACACTTATAATTTTGGTTTCTGGAAACTGGAATTAACTATGCTTTTCTACTGAGAAACATCATATAAATTATGCCTTTCTGTACCGTATAGACCCTAGGGTTTCATTGTGACTGCATCTCCTGTACAGCTGGAGATGAAAAACTTACAGGGATGATACAGATGGAAAGGTCATTAACAGAACTAGAGAAATCCATCTGCAAATCTCACTCTTTAAAGGTTTTATGTAACAGCTCTATCTAACTGAGATGGTATTGAATAACAGGCGGCGTGCTGAAAGTCTTCTAATGCTTTCCAAAGCCTGGATTTATGGATAGGGGAATAAATCATTGTATTGCTTATAGTCTGATGGATGAAGAGTGGAGAGTTCTAGAGCCTGGTGATTTATTAAATATGGATGCTGTTATGGGTTCTTTCAAAATGAAGAAAGACAGCTCAAAGAATGATTTATTCTGCATTTAGCACAATCAGTTTCAGAAATGAGCGAGTACAGCTGTCTCCAGAAGCTCTTGAAAAATTTAAGGAATAAGCATTTTTCAATTAAATATCATTAGGAAAAAGTGAAAGAGATTGCAAAGGTCATAAGATATTGTTTGGTTAACTAAAGAGTTACCCCTTGATAGCTTTAGTTAGGACTTCTCATGCAATATTTTTACCACATGAGAGACTGTGAACCATTTCACAAAACAAAAGTTTATGAGCTGTGTAACCAGCATCAGAGCTATCCAGTTACCCAACTGATGGAAAGTTCCCCTAGTCCAATGCTCTCTCTGTCCTTTTGTGATCCGAGGTTGTGGAACTTCTTTTCCTGTTCTTACCACAATTCTGGATACCACAAATCTAAGAGGCTTAGCTTGAACTTCTACACCTTACTATGTAGCTGGATTCACATACTGATTCCCTTGGGCTATCGAATTCTTCACCTTATTTACTAATTTTGCTAAATACATGGTAAAGAAATAAGCTGTAGCAATTTGACCACTGGACTCAAGCAGCACAAAATCAAAAAATCTAAATGACAACAGCACAACTTACACAACTTCCCTGTTGGGTTTCACTGTATTTGAGAAACCTTGTTTGTAAGCAAAGATATCTTTGCTTTGATTACACTTTACAGAATTGTTACTGCTTGCAACTGCAATTCTACTTAAGATACAAGAGTTGCAAGATTTTTTTCCGACACATCTTGATGTGAAGCTGATCATTCTTGACTGTTTGCATTCTGACATTCTTCTCTTACTGCTTGACAGAGATGTATGTGAATTTTTCTACATAATTTTGTATGCAAGGTTGTTGGGACAACAGTGCTTCCAGGACTTACGGTGAATACTTAAGCACAACATTTGAACATAACATTTTGAATTACTTGGAGGAATGAAAATAAAGTCTCCTGGTTATGTCCCATTAGCCCAAGGTCCTAATACCTCACTTAAATTTGCATACACTCCCCAGTTTATTGTCAAGGGATGAATTTATGATGCAAGATGCTTTTCAGCATAGGCAAAGGTATCACTGTTTTGCCTACTTGCAAAATATTATTCCATCTATTCTTCAAACAGCCACAAACAGACCTCACTCTAATGCAAAAAGTAAACTGAAATTCTGTGCAGGACCTGCCACGGAATTAAACAGGTATTTTCAAATATCTCCAAAAAAAATGTTTACGGGATATTTGAGTAACGGCTCTCTGTTGAAAGTGCAGCTATTGAACGTGCTTGAGCCTGGGACTTCAGAGCTACAGGCAGAACCAAAGCTGTGTGTCCCCCCTTGCAGGAAAATTAATACTGATGGGCTTAGCCATATGAATCCCTACAGGACAGGTCTGGTCCTGGGTGCGTTACTCTGGTGTCTATACATGTAGCTTCTATTCCTAATTGAAGCAATCAGAAACTTTTAGCAGATTTTACCAAGACTGAATTTCCGGTATCTCATTAATAGCTGGTCAATAAAGCACAAAATATTTTCAAAATAACAATAATTTAATACCCCAAGAATAGTGCTGATGAATCAAAAATGCACCTCCAGCATCCCTATTACTAAAGACACCATATTCAGGGAATTTTGTCTCTAGCAACAGAAGCTAATTTAACAAGGCATAATATCCAACTTTAAAGACTTTCAGAACAGTATAGATTGTTGTCACGAGTTTGTACAATTCTTATAACATCAAAGAGAGTCCAGGTACATAGCAGAAATGGCACTCCTCTTTTCCTCTGCTTTTTGACTGGCCAGGAGCAATCAATAAATTGAAAATACTGAACAAAAGGAATCTTTAGCAGAACTAGAATACAACTGAAAATATTGGCAAGGACCTCTCCCCATAGCTGGATCCCAAGAACTGCTATATGCACATGCTTGTGTGAAGCTGGGGTAAGAAATTGCAGCTTTTTCCATTGCTTGCACATTTAAATAAAGCTATAAATGCTAAGAATTGCATGCCATGTCATGCGTCTGCTTTTGAAGTGGAATTGTTCTGTTTATTATTCCTGCGCCCTCACACCTACAGACAAGACTTACCATCTGTGAAAACCATGGACTAAATGAAGAGGAAAGAGGACTGGAGAAACTGAAATGTAAGTAACTAGTTTTTCCTTGCCTCAGGAAAAAACACACTCATGCACAAAGCAATTACTAAAGGATTATTAAACAGAAGCAACCACAGGCATTTATATTTCCTGTCTCCTCTAAACTTCTGTTGGTGAAAATCAAAGCCTTAAGTTTCAAAACAACCCAAATGATGAAACTAAGTTACACTAAAGGAGTCATATTTGACAGCAGATTTGTCCCTAGATTAATACAATTTTACAGTGATTTCTGATAGTTCTGCTCACTTAGATTTCTTTGTTTTGAACGTATATATTTGCTAAGAAGTTGGAAACAACAGAATGTGAACGCCAAGGCAAAACTACCAAAGAAGGATACACAGGAAAAGATCAGGACCTCTTGATTAGGCTCATTGGTGATATTAATATTGAATATAGAAGTAGTCCTCTTTTTTAGAAATTAAAGTAACTACAAGTAGTTATTTTACAATTCCAAATTTCTTGGGAAAAAAGGCAGCTATATATTTCTATAAATTACAGTATTCATCTGTACAGACAAAGGGTTCTTATTTGAATACTACAATTTATTTCATCAGATTACAAAAAAAAAAAAAAAAGACCATAAAGCTTTTAGTTTATAGAAATATAACTGCAAGCACAAGATGTACGTTTCTCACATTCTTCCTGGAGCTCTGCAATCCACTGGAAAGTTGGGAGATTTATGTTCTTCTTCCTTCTATATAAAAGTTGTAGAGTCCATTGCCAAACTCTTGTTCACTATTAGTTACTATGCTCAAAAAACATGAAGTCCTAAGAGAGAAACAAAAAGCAAACAAAACAAATACTTCTTAAAGGCGGTTCTTAGTTCAGAGATCTCCTGGTTGCTTTGCAAGGTATTCAAAGCACCTTCCTCTCGGAAACCTCAAATGATAAGAAGGTCGGGGCACCTCTCTCCATCCCCTCGTCATCTGGGTCTCTCAGAATAGGACACCCACAGGGAGAGAAAGAGGCAGTGAAAGACCTACGTGGAAACTTTAAATTATCACTAGCCGAAGCTATTCTTCCTTTACTCAGGATTCCTGCCCTGGCTTTGTTCGACCTGACTCGGTCCCTTCAATTTTACCTCAAACTGGAGTCCATATAATGGTGACTATCTTCAGTTTACATCTGGGGGCCCGATCTTCTGTGTCAGGAGTCCTGGCTTGCTCGCACTCACTAACGCTGTGCTTCATGCACATGGCAGCACACGAACACACACGGCTAAGGAAAACTTGGTTCGTGCACAGGGCTGTTAAAGGCTGGTGAGAACTTTCCAAACTCAAGGGGCTTCACATACCCCTTTCCTCCCCCTCTGCAGCGCTGCCAGCACAGAAGCAGTGCACTTTTTGAAATGGTACCTGATGCTGAATTGCACAGGTAAGTGGAAACACGAGCGTGTCGCACACTGTTTTCAAAGAGCAAAGCGAGCTGCACTGCAGTATTTGACATGGCATAGTCAGCGCGCAGCTGAAAAGCGCTGTATCGAGTTAGATGTGCTTTGCCTCCACAGAAGTCCCTCCCATTGGAAAGGACTCCTCTGAGAGCATTTAATCCTGCTCAGCTCAGTGCTTCACATACTTCCAAGAAGGAGAGTCGGGAGGAACTGGCTGCAGCATTCAGCCAGCAGGTGAGCAGCTCTGGCTTTGGATGGGTCTCTTGGCTATTGCTGATCTGCACTTTTCTGGTTTCACCATCCGCACAAACGTGCTTGCCTCTGCTAATGTGTCTGTAAGGAGTCTTCCCTTTACAGGGTTTCTCAGTCCCATCACATATGAGGCTCTCCTTAAATACAGTTAGCACTTCCTGTAGTCTAGGATAAGCTTATTATCTGAAATAATTCTTTGTTGCCCTCCGTGGTTAGTTTTACACACAGGAAGTTCACAACAAGCTGTCGCCCACTTCAGGGAGCTCAGAGTCAAATCCTTGACCAGCACAATTTGAACATGGAGATGAAAAAGTCAGTTCATATTCAAGTATTAGTGAATGACAGACTTACAATAAGGAAGCAAGCACCGATCATGACAGCTTTCATTTTTACATCAAGGTCCATTGGGAATGTGATTCCAAAGTTATCTGTATCTGTAAAGGCTTCTCTCAAAAACCCGGTCCACTGCTTAGAAATCCTCCCAACAGTAGAAGTCTCATCCACAGACTTCACCTAGTTTAATATAAAATTAAAAAACCAAATCTGTCATTCATAATATTCCCAAATCCTTTTCATGATAGATCCATTTGAAAGCTTCAGGTTGTGTTATTTGAATTAATGCAGTCATTGAATGCAACTGTTGGTACCAAAAGGCAACCCTGACTATCAGAAAGTCAGTCTTAAGTAGCACAGACATGAACTTAATTCTAAATCTGACTGCGGAGTTCAATGGTTTAATGGTGTTGGAAGACAGCTGCCGCACGCACACACACACGCTCTGCTGGAAGTGTTGTCTTTCAGCCAAGAGAGTGAATTAGTTTCTCCTGCCATGTATCAGGAACTGCTCAAGTGAAAATTAAACCAATTACATTCTTCTGTTCCAAAGCAGAGATTAGCCCTTTGTCAACATTATGTTTCCTAAAGTTAGATCCAGTCTTCAGGGTCATGTGAAAGACTAGTCCCCAAAATAAAATTATACTAAATTTGCTTTAGCAACTATTTGCAACATCATTTGAAATATTAAATGGTTGACTAGTGTAATCTACTGCTTAATGTGTATGAAAATAATGATGCGTTAATCACTATAATTTCTAAGTGAAAGTTGTAACTCTTCAGTCATTCAAATCTATATTTTAGGTCTAAATTATCTTGATTTACTTGGTCATTGAATGATTATTAAATGACTAAATGAGTGGTTGTAGGAAGTCATTTTAATAAATACCTGTTACAGCTGCGAATAACATTTTTTTGTTAGGGCCTAATATAATAGATTCAAAAAGATTTCGCTGCTAAATATTTCAATTAAGAATTTGTGTGCAACCACAGGGAATCAGTCTCACTGATCACTGATGAGTGGCTTTAAGACATCATTTCTGGAATTTTGTCTGGCTTATCTAGAGTAATCAAGGTATCTAGAGAAGTGAGTTGATTATACTAGCATTAAAAGATTATGTACTAATTACTTAATATATACTACAGTTCAGTTGACAGGCAATGAGTCAAGCAACAAACTACTATCGAACTACTATCTGAAAGAAGGTACATACAAACGATTTTTAGCATTGCATACCTCAAAATGAACGTCCTCACAGCAGCTGCAGACAACACACGGGCCAGTAATTTTCAGTATATCCATTCTTTTCTCATCTTGAATGGTAAACTTTGGCAGGCAGGCGTGCCAGTTCTGGACAACGTAACCAACTGGTGTTCCTGGAGGCGCCTGAACTTCCAGCTTCACAGGAAAAAGAAAACCTCCACGTGAACGTTCATGCTTTGATACGCGTGTTAGACAAAACCCACACTAGCACACAGACCAACCACAACTTATTTTTCCACAGCAATCTGGCTTTCCAATGCATGAAGCTGCATGGGGTTTTCTGTGAATGTTTTCAGAAAACGGCACACAAATTGCAGAGCTCATACGCAACTTTTGCCTTCACTGAAAATAATAAGATACTCCTAAGGCTGTGGAGCACACAAGCCATGCATCTACAGTATAAAGATCAAAGTCTAGTGAAAGAAAGGCTGTGAGCATCCTGAAAGCATTCAGTGAAGACATTACAGGATGCAGCTACTACAAATGCCTCAGGAAGAACTCTAAGTAGGCTCAGATTTGAGGTTTCAGAAGTTGCATCACCCCGTAATTATTTTAATATTTAAAAAGCTCATCATCTCGTGTTGAATTTCATTACAGCTTTCACAGCAGTAAAGTGAAAACTCTAGCCGTTATTTTACGAAAGCCGTTGCCTAACTCTTAACATTGCAAGTCCATCTCCAGCCCAGATTTCGGCACTAGCCGCAAGTTCCCTGACATGCTGTTGAAACAAACTTTTCGTTACTGTAATCAGAAGTGGCCAGCGTGAATCTAACTGTTGCAGCACACTTGCTTCTTCCCAGACCAAGGATCCCATGCACAAATCCCACAGGATCTCTCTCCCCACAACTTACAGGCAAAACCTGACTTGTTTCACCTTGCCTCCTGATTCAAGACAACCCCATCTTAAAACTGCACGGGTGGACCGTGTCCCACGTGAAGGCAGATGGTGAGAGGGAGCAACTCACCTCCTGTAAGCAGCAGGGAAAGCAGCATGAAGAACACCGGAGGGGTCTCTGCAGTGTTATCACCTCGTGGCCCAGGTTGTCTATAATCCGCAGGGTGAAGGGTCGTGATGGCCCACAGCAATTCCTGGTACAGCAGTCAGTGTCCTCTGCTGCAAAGTACACCCTTTGCCCCAGTGTATTCTTGATTTCATATTTGTTTTGTGTTTCAAAGCCAGTCAAAACTGAAAAATAGGAACAGAACTGTTAAATTTCTGCGGTGCGTCTGGTCAGAAAAGTCACCATGCTAACTCTAAAGCTACCCTTCGGGAAGGCAGGCCTCGCTCAAAGTCTGTCAGAGGCAGCTACTGGCGAAGGGAAGCGGTGGGGAAGGACCCTCAAGCAGAGCAGCCTGACGGAGAAGTTCAGAGAGGAGAAGCCACCATGAAGATGGCAACGCAGAAAGGGCATGGAGATGTCCATCAGTCCCCTCCCACCAGACACGGACACCTACTGCCAGAGCAAGCACCACAATTATAAATAACACAGCATGGAAGATTCCCAGGGAAGAGCTGAAGGGATGAGAATTAAAGAACCTTGTGAATTTAGGGGTGAAGCAAGAAAAGGGCTCTAGAGGGCACAAATACATTCAGAATGAGAAAGCCACAAAAAAAGCCTCATAGTCAAGATTCACAGCAGCACAAATGGAAAACAACAAGAGCCAGGACAGAAGTTTTGATTAATTTCTCTAACAAATGAAAGTATTCTTTGAAGCATTATGGAAAGAAAAATGCAGCAGCATTAGGTGTCAGCCAAGATGAATGTTCCATTTTATTTCTTCTATTTGAAAGACACTGATAACGTGACTTTGATATTCTTAAAGTGAACGGAATGAGGGGAGCAGAAGGAAAGCAGTTCAATTTGCTAAAACAGCAGGATTGCCTGGAAATGGGATTGGAGCCACATGCCAGTCTATGGAATTAGATGGAGTAAGAGAGGACGGGAAAGAAGATCTTTAAGTAGGGAAGAGAGGCAAGTAGAAATCGTGTGAATGAATAACATGGGAAATGTGTGACTTCAGCTATAACTACCTACCAAGATTATTCAGTCGCATTGCTATGTATCTTTTAAGATACAGAACCTGCTAAAAATCCTCTGCCCTCCTATTTTCTCCTTCCTCTCCTCCACAACTTCTGCAGGAATTGAAACAGATAACAGAGGCAGGAAAGAGAAAGGTGGTGACCCACCTTAAACACGTAGTGTCCAAGAAAGTCTAAATTTTACTGTTCTTGGGATTACTAGATTTAAACATTTCTCCACTATAAAAACTTTGCACTTACTCTCAAGAAGTTCCATTTGCTGATGAATTAATATCTGGTCAATCTGTTCGTGGTTGAAAAATTAAACAGAATAAATAGTTAACAAGTTGTAACTAAGAGAAATCTATTTTTAAGAAGCATTGCTGTTTCATTTCAGAATGCAGATTTATGGACCAATACATTGTCCAGCGGCAGATCACCTACCGGTAAAGCTCTAGAAGTAGCTCACGCCCCCCCTGTCCCGTCCTCTGTCAATTTAGCAGAACAGTGTTTCAGAGCACCGGAGCAGATGGCAGAAGTTGTACCCAAACAGGTCCGGTTACAAGCACGCAGGGCTCACGTGCCTGTGCTCCCTTCAGGACTCGGGGCAGCTCAGCTCCAGAGCCTGACAGAGCCTCTGACACCACATACCCCGCGTGCCTACGTCAGGAGTCCATACAGACAAAAGCAGGAAACTGAGACATTTTAGAGCAGAAGCTCAGCTGCTGCTCAGCTCTGAGTGAAACTCGGGGAAAAATCAGCCTCTCCTCACTGGTGCCTTTTTTTTTTTTTTTTTTTGAGCAATGTAGCCAGTAGATTTGAGGTCTGAGAATGCTAATACCATCTCACCTACAGTATCACTGAAGATTTCTACAGTTATAGCCACCTCATGTATTTTAATGGTATCTTAACGGTGTTTTGCATTTTTTTTTCCTAGCAATTACTGGACCAGCTCCTTCAAAGAAACACAGAGTGACGAAGGATTCTCTTCTCCATCATCCTGCTTGAATCTTGAATGCCTTTGACTGCTAGATAAGCCATAAAATTTACTGTTATCTCAATTACCTGGAATTATTTTTCTTATCTTTGGCTCTTTATATAAAGAAAGATAATTTATATTTCAATTGAAATTTTAAGGCAACTTTCAAGTAATCAAAAACAGTCTAAAAGGGAACACAGCTATTTCAGAGCATCACATTTGGTCAGTTGACCCAGAGGAAATAATTTTAAGAATTTTTAATGCAAATACTGAATTACTGT